>NW_027361832.1:18925000-19290000 GCF_039654945.1 Dendrobates tinctorius | reverse complement strand
CCATAGCATTCATCAAGTCTTTCCCACACTTTATGTAGGGCTGTGCGAGGATAGTTTACATTAATGTCTCTCAGTCTTTTGGCATGCTCGACTGACTCACTTCCGAGCCACTTTACCAGGAGATCTAACTCCTCACTACAAGAAAGGTCCAGACCATGAATGGCTTTCTGGAACGAGGCTCTCCATGACCGATAGTTCTAGGGTTTGTCAGTGAACTTTACAAGTCCCTTTGTAACCAGTTCTCGGCGGGCAAGGAACTTTGCAAGGTCCATGGTGGCTCGGTCAGTGCTGGCATGAGCCGCTGTGTTATAGTCATGTCTAGTGTGTGGTGTATCACCATACCTGTAAGACACTTCTGACTGCGGATAGTCTGTGCGGTACCTTCTCAGTGGAGATGGTGTCTCTTTAAGGCGGGATGGGAGCTGTACCTTCTTCTCAGTGGAACGGTAGGTGTGGTCGGCATCTCTGTGCTGGACTTCTCCGTGCCTATGGTAGCGAAGCTCGCGTTTGGATCGCTGGTAATCGGCATAGGCTGATCGATATGATGCGCCAGGGCTGTCATCTACGCCGGAATGCAGACGGACGTACTCTGCGACGCGTTGCGCAGGATCCTGCTGCTCTAGATCTGGTACGAGAATGTTGCTGCGTCTCTCATAATCAGGAACTTTCATAGCTTCCAAATACTCTGCTTTAGCTATTGCAGCTGCTGTCTCTTTGTTTGCAGCAAGTCTTTCTAGTTCTGCCTGCAGGTGTGCGATTTCGGCCTCTCTCTCTGCTTGCAGACGTGCGGTTTCGGCTTGCAGACGTGCGGTTTCGGCCTCTCTCTCTGCCTACAGAAGTGCGGTTTTGGCTTCTCTCTCTGCCTGCAGATGTGTGGTTTCAGCTTGCAGATGTGCGGCTTCCGTCTCTCTCACTGCCTGCAAATGTGCAGCTTCCGTCTCTCTCACTGCCTGCAAATGTGAGGTTTCTGCATCTTGCCCTGCTTGTCTCAGCTTTAGACGCATCTCTCGTTCGGCGAAGGAGGATCTTGCCTTGGCTGCTTTGGCCTCGACATGAGCGACAGCAGTGAGCTCTGCTATTGATGACCTACCAGAACATGCTCATGACCTCATTTAGAGTGAGTCAGTTTTTTTGTCTCTTGTATGTTAGCTTACTGACCGAGCACTCCGCCCTCCACAAGGTGGTGATTTTAATTATAGCAGGTCCCTACTTACCCATAAATGCAGGCATTGCTGACAGAGGTGTCCACATTCACCCAGGAATTCAGACATCAGTCTTAGAGAGGTATTCACACAGTGTAAGTACTCATCAGATTTGAGGCCGCCTTGATGTTGGCTGGTGGGCAGATAATATTTGGCCAAATTTTATGCTAAGTGTCTCATATATTTTTTCTATAATTCTAAAGCTGTATTGCAATTCTAATTACATATATTCCACATTGACATGCCTTAGCATGATAGAGTGCAACCATTCTTTGTATATTGTATATGGGGGTAGCTCCTCCTGGTATGCACCTATTCACACTAGTTTGGATGTGCCAGTCAGTTTTTTTTGTCTCTTGCACTCTAGCATACAGCATAAACCATGGCTCTGTCTTCCAAAATAAGCAGACTGTTCTCTGTAGTCTAACTTGTTTATTTGTGAAGAGTATAGAACATGCAATGGAGCAAGCGGTAAAACTATAAAGAATACAAATGACATAAGTAAGTATTGGGCAGTTGATCACACAAATAACACAATTACAGGAGGTATTCAGTGTGATGCAGTTTACATAGAAAAAACACAGATCAGATAGATCAGGGTCAGAAGAGCTAAAACTCACATGATTAGTGTGAAAAGTTGGATGTCTCCTTTTCTTTAAAAGGAGTTCGAGAAATGGAGTAATTTTTGTTCCAATCATACACACATTGATTAGAATAATCATTTGAAGCTCTGAGGAATTTGTGGGTTTTTTTTTATGTTGGTAATGTTTTCTTCCAATTTGGAGATGGACTTGATTTTATTGCAAGATTCCTCAAAATCAAAAGCAGTGGATGCATTTTCAAAAGGTTTTTTTTAGTAGATTCAATTTAGTTTGAATTCCTCATTTCTCACAATGAGACGCATAAGGTTCAGTAAGCAATTGGATAATGTTTGATTCCATTGATCCATAAAATCCTCACTGAAAATAGTGGTGGGTATTAGTGATGAGCGAGTATATTCGTTGCTCGGGTTTTCCTGAGCATGCTCTGGTGTCCTCCGAGTATTTTGGCGTGCTCGGAGATTTAATTTGTGTCGACGCAGCTGCATGATTTGCGGCTGCTGGACAGGCTGAATACATGTGAGGAATGCTTGTTTGTTAGGAAATTCCCACATGTATTCAGACTGTGTAGCAGCCGCAGATCATGCAGCTGTGTCGACAAACACTAAATCTCCGACTACCCATAACATACCCGGAGGACACCCGAGCTTGCTCGGGAAAATCTGAGCAACGAGTATACACACTAATCACTAGTGGGTATATTTTTTTTATTCTGGAGACACACTGAACATATGAAAAATCGGTCCCATTCTCTCGGCCGAGAGTCACACAAATATTCTCCGTATGGTCATACTTGTGTAATGCGTTTGCAATGCGGTGATGCGATTTTCTCGCACCTATGTATCCGTATGACATCCATATGAGATACATATGGCTTTACATTTCTCACGATTTTCCCCATTGAATTTAATGGCTCAATGGGCTGCTATGAGGAAAATGTGTGTGTATTTGTCGCAAGCTACATGGATGGTCCATGTGGTGACCGATTTTTTTTTTTTTTCTCGCCCCCATAGGCTTGCACTGGCGAGACTCGGCCGATATACGCGTACAATGTTGCGATTTCTCTCGCATGTAGAATACGCCGGAGAAAAAAAAACGGTGATGGGAGCTGCCCCATAGATTAACACTGGTCCGAGTGCTATGCGATGTTTTATCGCATAGCACTGGTCCGTATTCAATGCTAGTGTGACTCCGGCCTTTCTCTGAGATCACAAGGAATTATTTCTTTAGAAATATATTTTTGCAAAGTTCTAAGATCTCACCATAATTTACTTTCATTGCACATGAGTTTTTTGATAGCTCGCACATTGTCTATGAATGGTGTGTGAATTGGAACTGGATTGTTCACATCCTCAAATAAATAAGGAGATCTTTCTTCCCTGGTTTTTGTAGTCATATTCAAAAGCAAAGGTCTGCACCTCAAATCCGGATAATATAGTAAGTAGAAAAAATTATGCCAGCTCACCAATTGTCATGATCCGAATATTCACGTGACGATGATAAAAAATAGAAAAAAGATATTTCCAGCTCCTGGTAAAAAAAATTTTAAACTTTAATCCATCATGGATTAACCCCATAACCCCCGGAGGTATTTTCAGTTTTGCATTTTCGTTTTTTGTACACCTTCTTCTCAGAGCCCTAACTTTTTTTTATTTTTCAGTCAATATGGCCATGTGAGGGCTTGTTTTTTGCGGGACAAGTTGTACTTTTGAATGACACCATTGGTTTTACCATGTTTTGCACTAGAAAATGGGAAAAAAATTCTACGTGTGATAAAATTGCAAAAAAAGAGCAATCCCACACTTGTTTTTTGTTTGGCTTTTATACTAGGGTCACTAAATGCTAAAACTGACCTGTCATTATGATTTTCCAGGTCATTACGAATTTATAGACACCAAACATGTCTAGGTTCTTTTTTATCTAGGTGGTGAAAAAAAAATCCAAACTTTGTTAAAAAAACAAACAAACATTGTGCCATTTTCTGATACCCGTAGAATCTTCATTTTTCGTGATCTCGGGTTGGATGAGAGCTTATTTTTTGTGTGCCAAGCTGACTTTTTTAATGATACAATTTTGGTGCAGATACGATCTTTTGATCGCCCATTATTGCATTTTATGCCATTTAGCGAACAGGTTAATGCTTTTTTTTGTTGATAGATCGGGCGATTTGAGAACGATACCATATGTGTATGTTTGATTTTTTTTTATGGTTTTATTTGAATTGGGCAAAAAGGGGGTGACTTGAACTTTTATTTTTTTTATATTTTTAAAAACATTTTTTTACTTTTGGCATGCTACAATAGTCTCCATGGGAGACTAGAAGCTGACACAACCCGATCAGCTCTGTTACATAAAGGCGATGATCAGATTGCCTTTATGTAGTAGAATTACTCACTTGCTATGAGCGCCGTCTACTGGGTAGCACTAACATCAATCTGGCAGTGATTCATAGAGGTCTCCAGGAGACCTCTGGTTGTCATGCCAATGAACCGGTGACCCGCTATCATGTGGCACGGGTCACCGATGGGCGGGTTCCCTGCCCGATGGCCGGAAGCACGAGTTAAATGTCGCTGTCAGCATTTGACAGTGGCATTTAACGGTCTAATATCCGCTGGTGGATTGCGATTCCACCCGCGGCTATTCCGGACACATGTAAACTGTTCAAAACAGCTGAAATGTACTGGGAAAGATGTGGGCTCACCGTCGGAACCCACATCAAAGGAAGGGAGTCCGATATTGGCGTACTATTACACCTGATGTCGGAAAAGGGTTAAAAAGTATCATTCGCAGCGATCGCCTAGGCCGATAGACAGAAATGAGGGAGGAGATGTAAAGGGGTGCCACACTGTGGAGAGCTTTGTGGGTGAGAGCTTTGTGGGTGAGAACAAGTACTTTGAATTGGATTCTGTAGTGAATGGGCAGCCAGTGTAATGACTGGGGAAGAGCGGACGTGTCCGAGTACCGATTAGCCAGAAGGACGACCCTGGCTGCTGCATTAAGGATGGACTGGAGAGGGGAAGGTCGAGTAAGGGGGAGGCCAATTTATAAAGCACTACAGTAGTCCAGGCGGGAGTGGATCAATGCGACAGTGAGGGTTTTTGTTGTCTCCATGGTGAGAAAAGGGCAGATTCTGGAGATGTTCTTTAGGTGTAAGCGGCAAGAGATTGTATATGGGATGTGAAGGAGAGATTGGTGTCAAACGTAACACCCACACAGCGCGCCTGCTGCTGGGGTGCTATTGTGGTACGACCCACGGAGAGGGCAATGTCAGATTTAGGGAGGTTTGGCTGATACTGAAAAATAAAAGACAATATCCAAAAATAAGAGTGTCTATTCAGTCATGAGAAATGTCAGAGACACCGCACTGCACTTGCTCATAGAGCCAGTGCGCGTGTCCTGAGTACAGAAGCAGTGCTAAAAGATACCTGTGGAGCAGGGCAGCAGAGGTGACCATGCGTGCTTCAGGCTAATAGTGTCAGGGTCCAGTCCGCGCTGGAAAGTAAAGAGGCATAGGACCTGCGGACACTGAAACTGAATAATCTGCACGGGACCTATGGTCATGTGACTGCAAGGGGGCGGGGCTTAGCATCCTGTATTCAGATAGGACAGGACACCATACAACAACTCAGAGTCAGGCAAAACAGAGGTCACAGCAGTACGGGCAAACGAGGTACAGAGGGACAAACAGACGGGTAGTCAGACAGAGCCAAAGGTCATACACAAGAGGGCGACCTGGTACCAAGGGGACAAGCAGAGAGGAGTCGGGTCACAAGCAGAGAGTCATACACGAGAGGTAGCGCAGTACAAGAGGGTCAGGCAGAACTCGTAACAGGGACAGAACCAGATCACAACCGAACAAGCAAGCAAGATATCAGGCACAAGGCACACGTATACAAGAGGTCACTTAACTCAGCTGAGGGCAGGAGTATAACTGACACCGGACCCAGGTCCAGTGAGCACTAAATAGCCTCCTGCTGCCAGAGAGAGGCAGCACAATTAACCCATAGTCTAACCAGGACGGGTCAAAGCGAAATCCCGTCCTGGATCATGACAAGAAGTCCTTGCATATTAAAAAGGTCTTAAAATAGAGTATGATGAACCGTAGGCAAGTGTTTTTAAATATCTATTGAACTTACCATCTAACATGACTTCTATTTTGCTGATTAAGTTCCTCTCAGAAATCCCTAGAGTCCATTAATTCTGTACTGTATGTATTTATTAGCAATCGTACACAATAGAGATGAAACGAGGTCAAATCATCCTCATCATTGTTTGCAATCTGCATGTTACACGAAGAACCATGTAGGTTACTGTTTCTCTAAAAAACTGTCAGCGCTCCCTCTGCTCCGAGGTTCGTTACCAAGTCCATTAATATTCTCCAAAGACTGCAGATCGCTTTTTCTTCAGGTAGTGCCTGTGCTTCATGTCGACCTTCACAACATTAATTACTGCTGACAGAACATGTGAAAAATTAATTTACTAATGTCTTATATAATCATAGAACAAAGAGATTTAACATGGTTAGAAATGATTATCTAGGCCCTGGATAAAAACCAGGGTCCGTGCCAGAATCAAAGTAATTAAAATCACTCATAGTGACCAGTCAAGAGGGAAAACCTAATTACCATTAAATGTTCTCAATAGTTCATAGTATATACAATGATATTTCAGTAAAGGTAATGGACACCTTAGACATGGAAAATATGATTTTTTACCAGTATTAGTGCAATTATATTGACTAACATTAATCGCTAAGTTTCAATCTGCAATCTTCATTCCTTCTTTGATTTTCAGACCCCCTAATATACAGTTTCCATCTCGCTCTAATTTTTTTCTGTTGTTGTCCAAGATGCAGTGATATATAAGCTAATAAAGGCAACTGCATCTTGGACAACAACAGAAAAAAATTAGAGCGAGATGGAAACTGTATATTAGGGGGTCTGTTTTATTATTCTTTCCTATTCCCTCTTCAGGCGCTTTCCTCCATTTCAATAGTCTGTTGTCTCTGCCAATGCTGAGACTGTATAAGCTTTCTCCCCTTTTACCCTCCCTTCTACTATCTCTAACGCTGAGAGAAGGGAGGGTAAAAGCAGAAAGACAAGTCAGAACTGAGCAGGAACTTGGTGGATTTTTAACATTTTTAGCAGGCATTCAGCTAAATAAAAGACTTAAAGACACAGCAACAGTAAAATGTTAGACTTTTTTTTAATTAAGACTATTTAGAAGGTTGCTTATCTTCTGTGCGATGGTGCACTGAGCCTTTAAAATAAGTGTTATAATCTGTATCACAAGTTTACAACCTTTTCTGCTTCAAGTTCCACATTTTAGCCCTCTCAATGTCCACAAAAAACTCATAAAATATTACTACTTTTGGAGACCTTTACACGGAATGGGTATTTTTTTGACTGAAATCTGCAAGACATTAACTTCAAAATCTGGATGAAAGTTGCTCACAGAAGTTCAGGATGTAGAATATGTACATTTTGCTTCTGATTTAATGTGGATTTCACAGTAAATTTCTTTCGTACACAATGTGATAAGAAATCCACAGATTTCAGAGAAAGGATGGCAGTGCTGCAGAACTAAAAATCTACATTCAATGTTAATTACCACAGTGAAAATCTAAGCATATAGTCAGCATTTGGTAAAATCACGCTGCATATTTTCCAATTGTAAGCCCAGTAAATCTGCATCTTGTATGCCCTGTATGCCCTCAGCCTGAGGGAAAGATACCATATATATATGAATTTCACGTACGTTCTAGTGCATCCTTCTTTTTGGAGAATATTGGGAGTCTGGCTGCACAAAAACATAGTTTTTTCATTACAGATTAGGGAAGATAGAGCAGCTGTGGAGCATACAGGAGAAATCTTGAAAATCAGGAGGGTCACATCAGCATTATCATTGCCTTCAAAGGGCCAAGTGAAATTGTAATGCAGAGGTCCGTGAAACTCCCTATGAGTATGCACTGCAATACATAGACTGGCCATATCCTATGAGAGGGTTGTCCCTGTGTAGTAGGGCTAAGAATGCTGTCCCTGGACAGCAGGGCTAAGAGAATTGTCCCTGAGTAGTAGAGCTAAGAAAGTTGTTCCTGGGTAGTAGGGCTAAGAGTGCTGTCCCTGCGTAGTAAGACAAAAAGAGCTGTGCTTGAGTAGTAGGGCTAACAGCTGTGTCTAGGAAGCAAGGCAAAGACAGCTGTTCCTGTCTAGTAGGACTAAGAGCACTGTCTCGGAATAGTAGATCTAAGAGACCTGTGGCTGGTTAGTAGGGCTATAAGATCTGTCCCTGGGTAGTTGGGCTAGGAGAGCTGTTTTGGGCTGTTTTTGGGTAGTAGGGCTATGAGCATTGTACTTGGATAGTAGGGCTAAGAGCAATGTCCCTGGGAAGTCCAAGATGCACTGCTCCCTATGATAAGTACTGGCTGCATCAGCTCTGATTCCAAGATACAACCACACAAAAGTGCTGGCTGACTGCGTTCACTTTTTGTGCTGGCCGACTGCGTTAATTTTTTGTGCTGGATGATTGCGTTCACTGTTTGTGCTGGCTGACTACATTACATTTTTGAGCTGGTTGACTGCATTCACTGCTTATGCTGGCTGACAGTGATAACTGTGTTTGTATTGGCTGACTGCAACCACTGTTTTCACCATTTGTGATGGCTGACTATGTTCATGGTGTCTACAGTTTGTACAGGTTGATTGTGATAACTGCGTTCACCGATTATGCTGGCTGACTGCTTTCATGGAGTTCACTGTTCATGGTGGCAGCATGCAAAAACAGTTTGAGCTGCTGACTGCAATCACTGCTTTCATAGTTTGTGTTGGCTGACTATGATCACTGCATTCACCATTTGTGCAGGCTGACTACGATCACTGTATTCACCATTTGTGCTTGCTGACTGTGTTCATGGCGTTCACTGTTTGTGCTGGCTGACTGTGATAACTGCATTAGCCGTTTGTGCTGGCGGCTCACTGCAATCACTGTATTCTGCCTTCAGGTACGCTGACAAGATGTGCAATCCAGCATACAGTATAAACCACAGCTCTGTCTTCCAAAATAAGCAGACTGTTCTCTGTAGTCTAACTTGTTTATTTGTGAAGAGTATAGGACATGCGTGGTAAAACTGTAAAGAATACAATGACATACATAAGCATTGGGCAGATGATCACACAGTTAACACAGATACAGGAAGCATTTAGTGTGATGCAATCTACATAGAAAAAACACAGGTGTCTAATATCATCTACTGAATGCACCTAATAAAACTCTCTGCACACACACTGCATTGTAAGAAAGATTGAGCTTACCAGATATGCTATTTACCCGGATAATGAATTCAAGTTGGAGAATTAAGATGGAGGACAGGTAAACATGTGCGTCCTATGATATACACAGAAGCAAAATGGCCCTTCTTCATCCCAGAATACATTGCTTCCTTCCCAGAAAGCACTGCTTCAATCCCATAGTGCATTGCTTCTGTTAAAGGCACAGACTATATAATGCTATAAAAAAACTGCTATAAATTCAGCCACCACTAGATGGTGCTATAATTAACCCAGCAGAAAATAAACATATTGCTTTATTCAGAGCACATAACACAAGACAGACTGCCCTATATTAGAGGGCAGAACACTCCCTGCTTGGCATCAACTGATGCCACTCACTGGCTTTTTAGGCGAAAGCAATAGAATTAGCTCCGCAACTGGTCTGAGGAATAGTTTACTCTCCCCAGCCTTCCACACTTTGACCTCGACCTTGCGCACCTTCTCATCTTTGCTTGGGAACACCTTCATTTCGATGTGACTGACTGTCCTTCATGAGCACAATATCACCGGTTTTGATGTTTGGCTTGTCGATCTGCCACTTCTTCCTAGGCTGTAAGGTGGAGAGGTATTGCTTTCTCCATCTGTCCCAGAAAGCATTGGAGAGACTTTGAACTTGTCTCCATTGACGTCTTTAGAGGTCCATGTTGCTGAATTCTCCCAGTGGAGTGCTAGGAGTGTCAGTTTTCTGAGTGAGTAACATGGCGGGAGTGAGAATGGTTGGATCTTCAGCATCACTGGAGAGTGCAGTCAATGGTTTGGCATTTATGATGGCCGAAACTTCTGCCATGAATGTAGTCAAACCTTCGTGTGTGAGTCTTGTGCTACCTTCTTGCAAGAAGATAGTCTAAGATTCTGCGTGCTATTCCTATCATCCTCTCCCAAGCACCTCCCATGTGAGAAGAGTGTGGTAAATTGAAGGTCCAGGTACATCCCTGTTCACGCAGGTATCTGTTATGAATGAGTCACCGTAGAAGGCAAAACAGAAATACTAGCTAAGTCCAGAAAACCAGAGAAGTTGGCAGCTATCGGATTGCTGACCCCTGAACCTAACAACAACAACTAGCAGTAGCCGTGGGGGGTTCCTACGGTGCACTAGACCCCTCGATCACAGCCGGAGAACTACATAGCCTAAAGACAGAAAGGGAAATCTAAACTGCCCCAGAGCAGACCTCAAAGCAATAGGCAGCCCCCAACATATAATGACGGTGAAGCAAGATGAAAAAACACTCACACAGATAGAAAGATAGGCTGAGCAAATGATGGGGCCCAAGCTAACTAAATAGGACAGGATAGAAAAGCCGCTGTCTGCAATCCGCCGAAACCCTCTCAAAACAAGAGCCAACAGACTAATAGGGAAAAAAGCCCTGAAGACGCTAGGCTTCAAAAAGACTATATCAGTACTCAGGTATTTTCTGAAGACAGAGCAAAAAGGAATTCGGCTCACCCCAGCAGGGAATGGCAGAAATCCAGAAAAACAAGGCAAAACAAAACCAAAACACAAATGCAAAAAGCAGAGCAGAAAACTTAGCTTTTGAGGAGCAGGAATCAGACTGGTCTCCTAGAATCCCTCAGAGAAATCACCCGCAAGGCAGAAGGGAGTCGGCTGCCTTATATCCAGTCAGCTATTCCAGTCACCCAGTCATCATCATTTTGCTCAGGTGCTTTGTAATCAGCCTCACTACCTTCCTTCACCAGAAGAGGGAATTCATCAGACCTCAATGGTGAAGGGGAAAATGAACTCACAACAGTACCTCCCCCTTGAAGAGGGGTCACCGAACTCTCATCCACGCCACCAGGGCGATCAGGGTGAGCCCGATGAAAGGCACGCACCAATCTTTTGGCATGAATATCAGAGGCAGAGACCCAGGAATTATCCTCCTGACCATAACCCTTCCACTTAACCAAATACTGGAGTCTCCGTCTAGCCAGACGAGAATCCAGTATCTTCTCTACCTCATATTCCATGTTACCTTCAACTAATACAGGGTCCGGAGGTGCCACCCCAGGAACTACTGGTTCAACAAACCTCTTCAACAAGGACTTATGAAACACATTATGGATTTTAAATGTGACAGGAAGAGCCAAACGAAAAGAGACCGGATTAATAATCTCCAAAATCTTGTAAGGTCCAATATATCTAGGCTTAAACTTAGGAGAAGCCACCTTCATAGCGATATTTTTTGATGAAAACCAAACCATATCACCAACCTTAAACTGGGGACCAATGGTCCTATGTCGGTTGGAAAACCGCTGGGCCTTTTCCTGGGAGAGAGATAACTTATCCACCACTTGGTCCCAGATCTGGTGCATTCTCTCCACCACAGTGTCAACACCTGGGCAGGCAGAAGGCTCCACCTGCCCTGAAGAAAATCGAGGATGAAACCCAAAGTTACAAAAAAAAGGTGACATCAAAGTGGCAGAACTAGCTCTATTATTTAAAGCAAATTCGGCCCAGGGCAAAAATGATACCCAATCATCCTGATCAGCGGAAATAAAACATCTCAAATACGACTCCAAGGTCTGGTTTGTTCTCTCCGTCTGCCCATTGGTCAGAGGGTGAAAAGCAGAGGAGAAGGACAACTGAATTCCCAGCTTGGAACAGAAAGCCCTCCAAAATCTAGACACAAACTGACCTCCTCTGTCAGATACAATGTTCTCAGGAATCCCGTGCAAGCGAACCACCTGTTGCAAAAACAGGGGCACCAACTCGGAGGAAGATGGCAACTTAGGGAGTGGTACAAGATGAACCATCTTAGAGAACCTATCACAAATCACCCAAATAACAGTCATTCTCTGAGAGACAGGCATATCAGAGATGAAATCCATTGAAATATGGGTCCATGGCCTCCTGGGGACCGGCAAAGGCATCAACAACCCACTAGAGCGAGAACAAGGTTTAGACCGGGAGCAAGTCCCACAGGACTGCACAAAATTCCTGACATCACAAGACAAGGCGGGCCACCAAAAAGACTGACTCACCAGATCTCTAGTACCAAAAATACCTGGATGACCAGCCAATGCAGAGCAATGAACTTCAGACATCACTCTCTTCTTCCACTAGTCAGGAACATACAACTTTCCACTGGGTCAACGCTCAGGTTTGTCCTCCTGGAACTCTACCAGAACACGTCTCAAATCGGGCGAGATGGCAGAAAGAACTACCCCTTCGCCTAAGATGGTAGCAGGCTTGGTCACCACAGGAGAATCAGCAAAGAAGCTCCTAGAGAGGGCGTCTGCCTTGACATTCTTAGTGCCAGGAAGAAAAGAGACCACAAAATCAAAACATGTAAAAAACATGGCCCACCTAGCCTGTCTAGGGTTCAAGCGTTTGGCCGACTCCAGGTAAATCAAATTCTTGCGGTCAGTGAGGACCACGACTTGATGTTTAGCTCCCTCCAACCAATGTCTCCACTCCTCAAATGCCCATTTCATGGCTAACAGTTCCCGATTCCTCACATCATAGTTACGTTCAGATGGAGAGAACTTTCAGGAAAAGAAAGCACAGGGATTCATTTTAGATGTTACAGGATCCTTTTGGGACAAAACAGCTCCTGCACCAATCTCAGAAGCGTCCACCTCTACCTGGAACGGGAGTGAGACATCAGGTTGCCGCAAAACCGGGGCAGAAGTGAATCTTCGCTTCAGCTCCTGAAAGGAAGAAACAGCCTCCGGAGACCAATTCAACACATCAGCACCCTTCTTAGTCAGATCAGTCAATGGCTTGGCAATACTAGAAAATTTTGCTATAAATTTCCGATGAAAATTAGCAAAACCCAAAAACTTCTGGAGGGCCTTCAAAGAAGTGGGCTGAACCCAATCATAAATGGCCTGTACCTTGGCCGGGTCCATTTCAATAGCTGACGGAGACGAAATAAATCCCAAAAATGAAATCCTCTGTACCCCAAAAAGGCATTTCGATCCTTTGACATACAGGGAATTCTCCCTCAAGATCCAGAACACAGTCCAAACATGTTCCACATGAGAATCCCAATCCTTGGAGAAGATCAAAATATCATCCAGATAGATAATCAAAAATGTATCCACAAAGTCTCGGAAAATGTTGTTCATGAAGCACTGGAAGACAGAAGGGGCATTAGTGAGCCCAAAAGGCATCACCAGGTACTCAAAATGTCCTTCCGAAGTATTAAACGCCGTCTTCCATTCATCCCCATGCTTAATGCGGATAAGATTATATGCCCCCCTGAGGTCAAGCTTGGTAAACCAGCAAGCACCTTTAACTCTGGAGAATAGATCCGAAATCAGGGGTAATGGATACCGATATTTAATAGTAATTTTGTTGAGGGCACGATAATCAATACAAGGCCTTAATGAACCATCCTTTTTGGCCACGAAAAAAAACCCGGCACCTAAGGGTGAAGAGGATGGTCTAATATGACCCTTCTCCAACGCCTCGTTAATATAGGATCGCATAGCCTCGTGCTCGGGTACAGATAAATTGAAGAGCCGACCCTTGGGAAATTTACACCCCGGGCTCAGTTCAATTGCACAGTCATAACTCCTATGAGGAGGCAAAGACGCAGACTCATTCTCACTAAATACATCATAAAAATCAGCCAAATAGTCAGGAACATCATGCGACTGAGAAGAGGTGGAAAAAACCGGAGCCTCACTAAGGGCACACCGACAACCCCAACTCACCACAGATTTCCAATCCAAAACTGGATTATGAATTTGCAACCAGGGAAACCCCAGAACAATGGTATTATGCAACAACAAAAATCTGCAATTTTCTTGATGGTCTGGGGCGACCCGCATTACCACCTGGGTCCAAAACTGAGGTTTATTTTTCGCCAAAGGAGTAGCATCAATCCCCCTCAAAGGGATAGGCGTCCGCAGAGGTGTCATCGGAAATCCACAACGTTTAGCAAAATCCAAGTCCATTAGATTCAGGGCTGCTCCCGAATCCACAAAAGCCTTGGCGGAAAATGTGGACAGGGAGCAGATCAGAGTGATTGCCAGAAGAAACTTAGGTTGAACACCACCCACAGAAAACGTGTGTGCAAAACGTTTCTCTCGTTTAGGACAGACAGAAATAATATGCGAGGCATCTCCACAAAAAAAACACAGCTTATTACGCCTTCTGAACTCCTGACGTTGCTCCCTGGACAAAACATTACATAGGTTCAGACACTTGTTCAACAGGTGGCAACACCTCCCGTGCAGTCCTGCGTTCACGTAAACGCCGATCAACCTGAATGGCTAATGACATAGAATCGTCAAGACCAGAGGGAACAGGAAATCCCACCATAGTATCTTTTACGGCTTCTGACAAACCCTTCCGAAAGACAGCTGCCAAGGCATTATCATTCCAGGTAGTAAGGACTGCCCACTTTTGGAATTTTTGACAGTACAATTCTGCATAATCTCAACCCTAGCTCAATGCCAACAGGGTCTTTTCAGCCTGATCAATAGCATTAGGTTCGTCATACAACAACCCAAAGGCTTGAAAAAATGCTTTCACATTAGTCAGAATAGGATCATCTGGTTTCAAAGAAAACGCCCAATCCTGGGGATCGCCACACAGCAAAGAGATGACCATTTTAACCTGCTGCACAGAGGTCCCTGACGAGTTAGGCTTCAAGGCAAAAAATAATTTACAATTATTTTTGAAATTCAAAAATTTAGACCGATCCCCAAAAAACACATCAGGAGTAGGGATCTTTGGTTCATGTGAATGAGCAAGGTAGGTGGAAATTCCCCGCACTTCCGCAGCGAGCTGCTCCACACGATCAGACAATTGCTTTATCTCCATTGAGAGAAAAAAAATTCCCCCTACGGCCTCAGAGATATAGAGGAAAAAATATGCACACTTTTTTTTTTTTTTTTTTTACAATTCTTTCCTGCTATTGAGTACCCTAGGATCTGCGGTATGGCGGGTAATTCTGTTATGAATGAGTCACCGTAGAAGGCAAAAACAGAAATACTAGCTAATTAGTCCAGAAAACCAGAGAAGTTGGCAGCTATCAGATTGCTGACCCCTGAACCTAACAACAACAACAACTAGCGGTAGCCGTGGGGGGTTCCTACGGTGCCCTAGACCCCTCGATCACAGCCGGAGAACTACATAGCCTAAAGATAGAAAGGGAAATCTAAACTGCCCCAGAGCAGACCCCAAAGCAATAGGCAGCCCCCAGCATATAATGACGGTGAAGCAAGATGAAAAAACACTCACACAGATAGAAAGATAGGCTGAGCAAATGATGGGGCCCAAGCTAACTAAATAGGACAGGATAGAAAAGCTGCTGTCTGCAATCCGCCAAAACCCTCTCAAAACAAGAGCCAACAGACTGATAGGGAAAAAAGCCCTGAAGACGCTAGGCTTCAAAAAGACTATATCAGTACTCAGGTATTTTCTGAAGACAGAGCAAAAAGGAATTCAGCTCACCCCAGCAGGGAATGGCAGAAATCCAGAAAAACAAGGCAAAACAAAGCCAAAACACAAATGCAAAAAGCAGAGCAGAAAACTTAGCTTTTGAGGAGCAGGAATCAGCCTGGTCTCCTAGAATCCCTCAGAGAAATCACCCGCAAGGCAGAAGGGTGTCGGCTGCCTTATATCCAGTCAGCAAATTCCAGTCACCCAGTTATCATCATTCTGCTCAGGTGCTTTGTAATCAGCCTCACTACCTTCCTTCACCAGAAGAGGGAGTTCATCAGACCTCAATGGTGAAGGGGAAAATAAACTCACAACAGGTATCTTTCCACACTGGTAATGTCTAGGTTGGAAGGAATTTGGAGTTTGTTCACTGCTGCTACGAAATTTGTGCCTCTGTCAGAGCGAATATGTTTCACGGTGCCTCTGATGGCAATGAAGTGTTGGAGTGCATTTATGAAACTTGATGTGTCCATGGATTCAATCACTTCGATGTGGACTGCTCTTTGTATTGGCGTTTTGTATTGGCTTGGACTCTTCTAGTATGCCGTGCAACCACAGACCATGGCCCGAATACATCCAGTCCAACGTTGGTAAAGGGAGGATCCATACTAAGTCTGTCTGATGGGAGATTAGCCATCTTTGGGCTTTGAGTTGCGCCGCGGAGTTTGCGACAAGTCACACAGTTGAAGATGAGTTTACTCACACATCTCTTTGCTCCGACTATCCATAGTCCAGCAGTACATAGTTTCCCTTCGGTAAACAATCGGCCCTGATGTTTCACCAAAACATGATGGTGCTGTACGAGAAGAGTAGTTACATGATGATGGCCAGGAATTATTACAGGGTGTTTTTTCACGAATTCCACCTTGGCTTCTTATCAGCCCATTTTGGTCAACTATTGGATCAAGCTTTTTCAAGACACTGTCTCTAGAAATGGGTTGACCTTTGTTAAGGTTGTCTATTTGGCGTAACACTCGCGTTGTATGGTACGAATTATCGTGTTTTTGGCATTTTCCAGGTTTGGAGTGGTAAATACGTGTTTGCAATGGTGCCAACCCTTACAAGACTTCTGACTGGTGGGTAAGCGTTGCCTCTGGGGTTTAAATGGTAGAGGGGCCATCCAACTCTTTGACTCATCTCTTTCCATCTCTCGACATCTCTCGATCCATGATGTCCAAAAACAGTCTGTCTTCTATGGACATTGCTACCTTGTTGTCCTCTTTTGTTCTGTGGAAAACTGTGCACCCTATGTGATCTTGGTCACCGTCACATGAGTGGTCTTCACAGGAAGGATCAGCTAATGGACAAGGTAGAGGAGCATTGTGTGGCAACTCTTTTACCAGGAAGCTACTCTTATACGGCTGGAAGAGAGATGGACGTCCATTTTCAAGAGTGTTGGTAAGTATACTGTCGACTAAGGCTGGCTTGTGTGCTCCTCCTAGGCAGACATCTCCTGATGACCCATCCAAGGTCGAGCCTCTGTGTGTACGGAGCGTTCCTGGAGCCGTTTATACATTCTCTAGCCTTGTGGACTTGTAGAATATCTCTCCCCAGAAGTAGAGCTATTGGGGTTCCTGGATCTGGTTCAGGTATCAGGTGGGCTATACGCTTTAGATGGGGTTGATATGTTGCCACCTCCCGTGAAGGTATTTCTGACCTGTTGTCAGGAATCTGGTTGCACTCCAGGATGATCGGTAATGATAGGCAGGCCTGGCCATCTATGGACTCCACTTTGTATCCGGTTGCTTTTCTCCCAGCGTCTCAACGGTACCTGAACACGTCCTCAGGGTGTAGGGAGAACCAGGGCCTACAATGCTGAAGTTGTCAAAGAAGATGGCCCTGGCTAGAGACCTGTTACTTTGGTCATCCAGGATTGCATAAATCTTGAAGGCTTTGTCCTTGCGGCCTGCAGGATAAACTCGGACAAGGCAGATTTTTGAACAGGACCTTCCTCCTGTGAGTCCTCTACAGATCTCAGTACATTTAGAGCTGACATCCAGGGTGTCTTCGTCAGTGTCCTTCTGCTTTCCATCGTGCTCCTCTGCTTGCGACAACACTCGTGGAGGTGATCCAGGGTGCAAGGCTGTATTGTGATCCATGCTGCTGCATTCTGCACATTTCACGCTAGCTTCACAGTTCCTGGTGAAGTGGCACATTTGAAGTAGATGTTGTTCTCCTTGAGGAAACCTTTACGATCCTCTAAAGACTTCTCCCTGAAGGCTCTTCATTTTAGTAGAGGATGTGGTTTCTTGTGTAGAGGACAATATTTACTGACATCCTGAGGTTTGCTCTCGTCTTGAGGGGTTTTATTCACCTTGTGAGAAGGGCCTGTGGAATCAATGTTAGTTTTGTGGACTGCCACGGGTGTCTTACCAGGTTTGACACCAGTGGCAGTGGAACACGACAGAGTAAAATCAAAACTAGGGTCATTTCTAATCCTAGATTGTTTGGTGACAAAATCAACAAATAAATTGAAAGGAGGAAATGATACATTATGATTGTGTTTATACTCTGAACCACATGTAATCCACTTTTCTTGTAGGTTGTAAGGAAGTTTCAGTACTATCAGATTGACGCCCTTAGCGATATCTAAGAATGCCAATCCGGGCAAGTCTCCTTCCTGCTGAGCAACCTGCAATTCATTCAATAAATCTCTCAGTTCTCTAAGCTTTAGATAACCTTTAGGTCCTATCTTAGGAAAATCCTCAATTCTTTTATATAAAGCATTTTCTATGACTACTACTGACCCATAGCATTCATCAAGTCTTTCCCACACTTTAATGTAGAGCTGTGCGAGGATGTTTTACATTAATGTCTCTCAGTCTTTTGGCATGCTTGACTGACTCACTTCCGAGCCACTTTACCAGGAGATCTAACTGCTCACGACAAGAAAGGTCCAGACCATGAATGGCGTTCCGGAACGAGGTTCTCCATGACCGATAGTTCTCGGGTTTGTCAGTGAACTTTACAAGTCCCTTTGTAACCAGTTCTTGGCGGGCAAGGAACTTTGCAAGGTCCTTGATGGCTCCGTCAGTGCTGGCACGAGCCGGTGTGTGATTGTCATGTCTAGTGTGTGGTGCATCACCATACCAGTAAGAGGTTTGTGACTCTGGATAGTCTGTGCAGTACCTTGTTGGTGAAGAAGGTGTCTCTTTAAGGCGGGATAGGAGCTGTACCTTCTTTTCAGTGGAACGGTAGCTGTAGTCGACATCTCTGTGCTGGACGTCTCCTCGCCTATGGTAGTGAAGCTCAGGGTTGGATCGCTGGTAATCGGCATGCGCTGATCGATATGATGCGCCAGGGCTGTCATCTACGTTGGAATGTTGATGGACGTACTCTGCGACACGTTGCGCTGGGTTTTGCTGCTCTAGATCTGGTCAAAGAATGTTGCTGCGTCTTTCATAACTTTTAACATAGCTTTAGCTATTGCGGCTGCTCTCTCTTTGTCTGCCGCAAGTCTTTCTAGCTCTGGTTGCAAACGTGCAGTTTACGCTTCTCTCTCTGCCTGAAAACGTGCAGTTTCGGGATTGCAGGCGTGCAGCTTATGCCTCTCTCTCTGCCTGCAAATGTGCAGCTTCTGCCTCTCTCTCTGCCTGCAGACGTGCGGCTTCCGTCTCTCTCTGCCTGCAGACGTGTGGCTTCCGTCTCTCTCACTGCCTGCAAACGGGCGGTTTCTGCATCTTGATCGGTCTGTCTCAGCTTTAGATGCATCTCTCGTTCGGCGAAGGAGGAACTCGCCTTGGCTGCCTCGGCGCGAGCAACAGCAGCTACCTCTGCTAAGGACGACCTGCTGGAGCTTGCTCGTGACATTGTTTTGAGTGAGGATGTACTTTTCCGAGACGTTGTGCGTTTAGCTGAGTACTGCTTAGTATATTATAGGGAAACAGTCTATGTATGGCTGCTTCCGCATGGTGGGGAAGATGTAGCACTTCTTAAGAATCATAGAATCGTAGAGTTGGAAGGGACCTCCTGGGCCATCTGGTCCAACCCCCTGCTCAAAGCAGGATTCGCTAAATCATCCCAGTCAGATGTCTGTCCAGCCTCTGTTTGAAGACTTCCATTGAAGGAGAACTCACCACTTCTCGTGGCAGCCTGTTCCACTCATTGATCACTCTAACTGTCAAAAAGTTTTTTCTAATATTTTATCTGTGTCTCCTCCCATTCAGTTTCATCCCATTGCTTCTAGTCTTTCCTTGTGCAAATGAGAATAAAGTTGATCCTTCTACAATGTGACAGCCCTTTAGATATTTGTAGACAGCAATTAAGTCTCCTCTCAGTCTTCTCTTTTGCAAACTAAACATTCCCAAATCCTGCAACCTTTCCTCATAAGACAGGGTTTGCAGACCGGTCACCATTCTGGTCGCTCTTTTCTGAACTTGCTCCAGTTTGTTGATGTCTTTTTTAAAATGTGGTGCCCAAAACTGGACACAATATTCCAGATGAGGTCTGACCAAAGAGGAGTAGAGGGAAATAATGACTTCACGTGATCTAGACTGTATGCTTCTGTTAATACATCCTAGAACTGCATTTGCCTTTTTTGCTGCTGCATCACACTGTTGACTCATATTCAGTCTGTGATCTATTAGTATACCCAAGTCTTTTTCACATGTGCTGTCACTTAGCCCTATTCCTCCCATTCTATATATGCTTTTTTCATTTTTATTGCCCAGATGTAGTACTTTGCATTTCTCCCTGTTAAAAACCATTCTGTTAGTTACTGCCCACTTCTCCAGTTTATTTAAATCTTTTTGAATCCTCTCTCTCTCTTCTCTAGTATTAGCTATCCCTCCTAGCTTTGTGTCATCAGCAAATTTAATCAGTTTACCCTCAATTCCTTCATCTAAATCGTTGATAAAGATGTTGAACAATACAGGGCCCAGGACAGAGCCCTGTGGTACCCCACTTGAGACATTCTTCCAACTGGATGTGCAGCCATTTACCACCACTCTTTGGGTCCGATCACTAAGCCAGCTATGAATCCACCTAACAGTTGCCTTGTCCATTCCATACTTAGTCATTTTTTCAATAAGGATTGTATGAGAGACTTTGTCAAATGCTTTGCTGAAGTCAAGATATACTATATCTACAGCATTTCCTTGATCCACCCAATCAGTGATACCATCATAGAAGGAAATTAAGTTAGTCTGACATGACTTATTAGTTACAAACCCATGCTGACTCTGTTTAATCACTTCATTCTTATCCAGGTATTGACATACATGTTGTTTAATAATTTGTTCAAAGATCTTTCCTGGTATAGAAGTCAGACTCACCGGCCTATAGTTGCCTGGGTCCACCTTCTTCCCCTTTTTGAAGATAGGAACAACATTTGCTCTTCTCCAGTCTTCTGGCACTTCTCCTGTTCTCCAAGAATTTTCAAAGATTATGGAGAGGGGTTCAAAAATTTCTTCTGCTATCTCCTTCAGTACTCTGGGGTGTAATTCATCTGGTCCTGGAGACTTGAATTCATTTAGGTTAGCTAAGTGTTTCCTCACTATCTTTCTGTTTACAGATATCCTGGATTCTTCTATTCCCTTAATAGGACAGTGAATAACAGTTGATGTTACATTTCCTTTCTGAGAGAAAACAGATGCAAAACAGGAATTTAAAAGTTCAGCCTTCTCAACATCCTGTCTTACCATTTCATCATTTTCATCCTGTAAAAATCCTATAGCATCTTTGACTTTTCTTTTACTTTTGACATATCCCCAAAATCCTTTATTATTGCTTTTGACATCTCTTGCAAGCCTCAATTCATTTTCAGCTTTAGCTAATCTGATTTATGCCCTGCAGGTTCTGCAGACAGCATTATATTCTTCTTTAGATATGCCTCCCTCTTTCCATTTTATAAACATTTTTTTCTTCCTTTTTAGCATGTGCTTAAGTTCTGTGTTCATCCATCCTGGTTTCCTTAAATGCTTCCTATTCTTCCCTCTTTTCGGAATTGTTAACAACTGTGCATTGAGAATTTCATTTTTCAAGATTTCCCATCCTTCCTGGACATTTTTGTCTTTAAGGATATCCAGCCATTGGATCCCTCCAATTATCTTTCTGAATCCCTTAAAATCTGCCTTTCTGAAATCTAACCTTGACGTCTGAGTCTTGGCGGGCTGCGGTAGCATTCTGTGGCTGTATGGCGGCTGCTGTGATACCCGTATGCGGAGCAGTGTGGGTGTTAGCGGTCCCGTACAGTCTATGCAATCACCGCGTGCGACCGGCAGTCCTTTGCTGAGCCCTGGGCTTGTCTCCTGCGGCTGTATGGCAGCTGCTGTAGTACCCGTATGCAGAGCAGTCTGGGTGATAGCCGTCCCTTACAGCCTGAATTCACTATCGCAGGCATCTGGCGATATGTTTTACTATTCTGCCTTCAGGCACGCTGACAAGATGTGCAATCCAGCATACAGCATAAACCACAGCTCTGTCTTCCAAAATAAGCAGACTGTTCTCTGTAGTCTAACTTGTTTATTTGTGAAGAGTATAGAACATGCGCGGTAAAACTGTAAAGAATACAATGACATACATAAGCATTGGGCAGATGATCACACAGTTAACACAGATACAGGAAGCATTTAGTATGATGCAATCTACATAGTAAAAACACAGGTGTCTAATTACATCTACTGAATGCAGCTAACAAAACTCTCTGCACACACACTGCATTGTAAGAAAGATTGAGCTCACCAGATATGCTATTTACCCAGATAATGAATTCAAGTTGGAGAATTAAGATGGAGGACAGGTAAACACGTGCATCCTATGATATACACAGAAGCAAAATGGCCCTTCTTCATCCCAGAATGCATTGCTTCCTTCCCAGAAGCACTGCTTCAATCCCATAGTGCATTGCTTCTGTTAAAGGCACAGACTATATAATGCTAACAAAAAACACTGCTATAAATTCAGCCACCACTAGATGGTGCTATAATTAACCCAGCAGAAAATAAACATATTGCTTTATTCAGAGCACATAACACAAGACAGACTGCCCTATATCAGAGGGCAGAACACACTGCATTCACCGGTTGTGCAGTATGACTGTGAACATTTCATCCACATTAGTGCTGGCTGACTGTGATCGCTGCATTCACCACGCTGGCTGACTGCGTTCATGGCATTTACTGTTTGTGCTGACTGACTACGATAACTGAGTTCATCGTTTGTGCAGGCTGACTGCAATTATTATTATTATTATGCATTTATATAGCGCCATTTATTCCATGGCGCTTTACATGTGAAAAGGGGAAATATAGACAAGTATAGTAAACATGTGAAAGACAAGGGACACACAAGTACATAAGGAGAGGGGACCCTGCCCGCGAGGGCTCACAGTCTACAGGGATGGGTGAGGATACAGTAGGAGAGGGTAGAGCAGGTCTTGCTGTGGCTCAGTAGACCGAGAATCACTGCAGGCTGTAGGCTTGTCGGAACAGGTGGGTCTTCAGGTTCTTCTTGAAGGTTTCCGTTGATGGTGAGAGTCTGATGTGTTGTGGCAGGGAGTTCCAGAGTATGGGGGAAGCATGGGAGAAGTCTTGTATGTGGTTGTGGGAAGAAGAGATAAGGGGGGAGTAGAGAAGGAGATCTTGAGATGATCGAAGGTTGCGTGTGGGTAGGTACCTAGAGACCATGTCACAGATGTATGGAGGAGACAGATTGTGGATGGCTTTGTATGTCATGGTTAGGGTTTTGAATTGGAGCCTGCAATCATTGCATTAACCATTTATGCTGGCTCACTACAATCACTGCATTCATCATTTGTTCTGGCAAAAAACAATCACTGGGTTCACCTTTTGTGCAGGCTGATTACGGTCAATGTGTTCACCGGTTGTGCAGGTTAACTGTGTTCACTGTGTGCACGCTTCACTCAAACACAGATAGCAAATGCTACCTGTGCTAGTGTCATAACCTATGCTAAGCACTAGGTCCCGGTACTTACTAGATGAGGTGGTGCAAGCAGAGGGGGCAGCTGCCATCTTAGATTTTGAGCTTTGGAGCACACTTCAATACTGCTCCGACCTACTCTCCACTTTCCCTGTACGGAGAGCTTGTCAGAGCAATGTTGAAGTGTGTCCTGACCTTGATAGCCACATAGAATGACATGGCAGGTGCCCGGAGCCTGATGACCGGAGCCTGGTGCCCGGAGCCTGACGACCGCTGCCTGGTGCCCAGAGGTTGTGTCCGCTGTCCAGAGTCTGGTGACCACTGTCTGGTGCCTGGAGCCTGACATCCGCTGTCTGGTGCCTGGAGGTCATGTCCGATGTCTGAAGCCTGACAACCGCTGCCAAATGTACTGCCGATGTCTCAGATGTTTTGCTTTTGTCCTGACATTGCCTGCCTGGAGAAATGTCTGTAGTCCAGATTCCAGATGTCCTGCCTTTGTCGTAGATGTCCAGATGTCCAGTCCGTGGTACTGTTGCTCCAGCCTGTGTTCCAGAGTAGGTTTTGCTCGTGTCCTGGATGGGCTCCTCCTTCGTGTTCCTGGTGAGTCTCCAATCTTGTTTCCTGGTGATGGCTATGCCTGTGTGTTCTGGATCTGACCTGCCGATGTCCTGAGCTGCCATTCTGATGTTCCTGGACTTGTGCTGTCCATGTCTTGCCTGTGTCCCGATGTCCTACCGGTTCCCTGTGGTCTGCCATGTGATGTCTGTCCGAAGTCAGCGTCTGATGCTCTCCTACTGTGCCTGCGCTAAGGCTGAGGCCTGAGAGAAAGGTTCTCCTGGTATGCCCGTGCCAGATGACCCTGGACTGCATCAGCCGACGATGACCTCCTGCCATTGTCTGGTAACCTGGGATGTGTGCCCTTTCATGATGTGCGGAATTGGGAGCTCGGCATTGTTATGTCTTCTGTTCTGTATGTGACTTTGTCTTAGTAAACTTTATGTTCTTTATACCTGAAGTTGTGCGGTGTCATCTAGTCCTGCATGTCGCCACCTTGCCCTCATGCTCAGCTGCCACAGATCCCGGTCGCTAACCTTCCCTTGTCCGGGTATGCCCAGGTCCCCCACTGTGGTCCAGTGGATCCACATTCCATTACCACCTGGAACACGTGCCCCACATCGTCATGACCTGGAGAAGTGGGAGCGTAAGCTAACCATGCTAAGCCGCATTCCATCCTGTCCCCTTCATAACAGTATTGTCTTCTATGAACAATCTTCATTTTTTATTTTATTTTTTTTAAAGAGAATAAATCAGCAGGAATTCATCCCTGCCCCCAAACTACTCATATGTGCATGCAGCTACTTCAGAGACTAGTCCAGCAACACCATTGCATGGTCAGTCAGTTCCCCCATTACTGAGAAATCAGCATTTGAATTGTTATGCAAATGAGGCTGAAATGCTATGGTAGATCTGAAGTCTTTGTCACTCCAGCTCTATTTCCCACCCAGCACCGCTCCACCGGCATGACTGACAGCTTCCATGCTGTGTGACTTCAAGCAAAGAAGTTATCAGTCAAGAAGGAGGAGGCAGTACTTGGCTGGGATTAGAGCTGGAGTGACTGAAGCTTCAGATTTACAGCTTAATTTACATTTCAATTGAAACGCTGATTCCTTTTCAATGGACTGACCATGTAAAGTTATTACTGGACTTGTCTTTGAAAGAGCTACATGCACATATAAATAGGGGAGTGAAATCACACTAGCAGATTCCCTTTAAATTTATACAAAATTATATTTAACCCCTTCCCACAAAAGGTTGCTGTCATGGTCCAGGTCTGGGTGTTTTTCTGGTTATTTTCTTCCCAGTCTGGTCATGCAGGGGTTAACTTTCACTGCCTCATTTTGGGATCTGTTTTGCTATTTCAGTCTGCTGCTACCTGCAGGCAGCATCAGCACGGGTGGGCAGCACGGTGGCTCAGTGGATAGCACTTCAGCTATCTGTTGTGTACAGAGATCTGTAGCAGCGCTCACTTGCTCTTGCTGGACTTGCTGCTCTCCGTCTTCTTGGGCAGCAGTATGGCCTGGATGTTGGGCAGGACAACCCCCTGGGCGATGGTCACCCCACTCAGCAGCCTGTTCAGCTCCTCGTCATTGCGCACCGTCAGCTGCAGGTGTTGGGGGATGATGCGGGTCTTCTTCAGTGGATAGCTGTTATGAATGAGTCACCGAAGGAGGAAAAAACAAAAATACAAACTAAGTCCAGAAAACCGGAGAGGTTGGTAGCTATCGGATTGCAGACCCCTGATCCTATCCACAACAACTAACAATAGCCGTGGGGGGTTCCTACGATGCCCTAGACCCCTCGATCACAGCCGGAGAACTAAATAGGCCTAAAGAAAGAAAGGGGAAATCTAAACTGCCCCAGAGCAGACCCCAAAGCAATAGGCAGCCCCCAACATATAATGACGGTGAAGCAAGATGAAAACACTAACACAGATAGAAAGATAGGTTGAGCAAACGATGGGGCCCAAGCTGACTAAAAAGGACAGGATAGAAAAGCTGCTGTCTGCAATCCGTAAAAAACCCTATAAAAAAATGTCCCAACCGTCTGATAGGAAAAACAGGCCCTGAAGTCGCTAGGACTTCAAAAAGACTATATCAGCGCTCAGGTAAATTCTGAAGACAGAGCAAAGAGACAAACTGATCAGAGACAAAAATGGAATTCAGCACAACCCCGACCGGGGATGGATGAACTCCAAAAAACAAGGTAAACAAAACTAATAAGTTCAATAGCAGAGCAAAAACTTATCTTTGGGAAGCAGGAATCAGACTGGTCTCCAAGAATCCAGCAGAAAAATCACCAGCGACTCAGAAGGGCGTCGGCTGCCTTATATCCAGTCAGAATTTCCTGTTACCCAGTCATCATCTACCAGATCAGGTGTTTGGTAATCAGCCTCACTACCTTCCTTCACCAGAAGAGGGAGTTCATCAGACATCGACGGTGAAGGGGAAAATGAACTCACAACAGATAGCACTGCAGCCTTGCAGCGCTGGAGTCCTAGGTTCGAATCCCACCAAGGACAACATCTGCAAGGAGTTTGTATGTTCTCCCCGTGTTTGTGTGGGTTTCCTCCCACATTCCAAAGACATACTGATAGGGAATTTAGATTGTGAGCCCCATCAGGGACAGTGATGATAATATGTGCAAACTGTAAAGCGCCGCGGAATATGTTAGCGCTATATAAAAATAAAGATTATTATTATTATAGTTCCTGCCTCCGGCTTGAGCGGATGACCACGTTATACCCTGATTTGTCCTCTGCCCATTTACCTAGGTCCCGTTCCTGCCCTCCCCTGTGACTATGCTCATCTTAGTGCTTGCTTTCCATGTTGTGACCCTTGTTATTTGACTTGGCTTGTCCTCTGACCTGTTTGTCTGTTTTCCGTCTCTGGCATTCCTGCTCCCGATCAACTCTGACTTTTCTGGCTTGTTTTTGACCATGTGTATTGCTCTGTCCTCTGGTACTGCGTTTCCTGTTGGTTTCTGACCCAGCCTGTCTGACTACTCTTCTGCCACCTAGTGGCGCCTGTGCTGCGGCGTTGTGGTGCTCCGCTATTAGTGCAACCTTTCTCTCCCACCAGCACACCCTGGTGGAGATTGAGTATCACCGCATCTAAGCTGTCACGTTTCCGCCAGACTTAGGGCCTGCTGTTCCGGTCGCGGCCACTAGGAGGCGCCGGACCGCCACTTTATCATCAGACTCAGGGACGGCTGTTCCTGCCTCGGCCACTGGAAGGGGCCGTGGTTCTGTCACGTCAGGTTCAGAGCCTACTGTCCCGGCTTTAGCCTCTAGGAGGCGCCGGTCTGTCACGTCGCCATTAAATTCTGGGTCTGCTGCTCCTGTCGCGGTCACTAGGAGGCGCCATGGCTCGCCCGGGAGTTATGGTGCTGACAGAGTAAGGGCACCTGCGCAGGCATCTGGTGGACGCAGGCTCCACCCCTCTGTCAGTCATCAAGAGGTTACTGCATCTCCATCTGGCCTGGTCCTGGGGGCGGTACTGATGACATCATCAGTCCAGGAACCTATGAGGGGTGACCTGATCCCTGAAATACCTTGGGACTGGTCTTGCAAGCCGCCGGATATATTCTTGGTTCCCCTGTGTGAATTACTTTCTGACTGACTGACTTTGGCCTGGACTTCTGACTCTGCTTCTGCCTAACGATTCTGTACCTCTGCTACTCTCCTGGTTTATGACTTTCGGCCTGAATCTGACTCTGCTTCTGTCTACCGTTTTTGTACCATTGCTGCCCGACTGGTTTGGACTCGCATATCTCCACGTTTGTGTCCCGTATTGGAACACCTTTCTGGCGACCGTCCTGCTCTGGTCACTGCTCCTATTCAGACAGCGCCTCCTGGGCTCTGCTGTAAATCCAGATCCCTGTATAGGGGTAAAGGGTATCAGTGTTTCTCGGGGTGTTGTCTGGCTGCAGCCCAGACCCGCAGGCGGATGTCACATTATATCCGGCCATATAAAAAAAAACTGCTTCTTGTGTATATATCCAGCATATACAAAAGCAGTCTCCCTGAACTTTTTTTTTTCCGCCCTTCTTCTGACTGAGCTGATTTCTGGCCTAAACACCTGGTTCAGTGCACAGCCTGAAGGAGCACTTTCATCTTCCTGCACCAGTATGCTGCAGTCTGGAGCCTTCAGAGAGAGCTGAGCGTCAGAGATCCATACTACTGAGACATCGGCCTCTGGGCAACTCTGGCTATGGTTGCCCAGGGGCACAGGTATTGCCCGCAGATGCGGCTAAAGTTTTATTGCCCTTTCTTTTGGTCAGAAATCTCAGTGTGTGAACTCATATGTGGATTGTGGATCTGAAGGGAATTTTATGGATTCTTTGGTTGCTAAAAGTCTCGGTGTACCCCTATTAAGACTTAATGCCCCTATAAAAACTACGGCTATTAATGGCACATCTATTGTCCAGGAGGGGGTTAAATTTGTTACTGACAAAATCACTATGTCGGTGGGAGCATTGCATACCGAGGTTATGTCATTTTTTGTGATGGATAATTTGTCTGCTGCAGTCATTTTGGGGATGCCATGGCTACGCCAGCGTAATCCAGTCATCGACTGGCACCTAGGCGATGTTATACGCTGGAGTTCACACTGTCAGGAAAACTGCATATCGCTAACAGTAAACCAAGTTAAAGTTAAACCCCTCCACATACCGTTTGCCTTCAGAGATTTTGAGGATGTCTTTTCTATTGCAAAATCTGAAAAGCTACCCCCTCACAGAAAGTATGATTGCCCTATAGATCTGATTCCAGATGCCCGTCTCCCAAAAGGGAGAATATTTAATCTCTCAGGTCCAGAGCGTCAGGCTATGAACGAGTACATAGCAGATAGCTTAAAAAAGGGGTTTATTAGACCGTCCATTTCACCAGTTGGAGCTGGCTTCTTCTTTGTAGAAAAGAAAGATGGTGGTCTCAGACCCTGCATTGATTACCGGGAATTGAATGCAATCACTATAAAGAACCAGTATCCGCTTCCACTCATCCCTGATCTTTTTAATCAGCTAATGGGAGCCCGTTGGTTTACTAAACTGGACCTCCGGGGGGCATACAATCTAGTCCGCATAAGAGACGGGGATGAGTGGAAAACAGCCTTTAATACCCCTCTTGGCCACTTTGGGTACCTGGTAATGCCCTTCGGACTCAGTAACGCACCTGCCGTGTTCCAGCACTTTGTAAATGACATTTTCAGGGACATTTGTGGGGTGTATGTCGTCGTGTATTTAGATGACATTTTGATTTATTCTGCTGACCCTGTGACACATGCTCAGCACGTTCGCTCTGTACTGCAGAGACTGCGAGAACACTCCCTGTTTGCTAAACTGGAGAAATGTGGTTTTTATTGCGGAGGAGGTACAATTTTTAGGATATGTGGTTTCAAGCACAGGCTTCCGTATGGATCCTGCCAAGATCCAACCTATTAAAACTTGGGTGCAACCCAAGTCGCTAAAAGCGCTGCAGCGATTTTTAGGGTTTGCAAATTATTACCGAAAATTCATCAGGGGTTTCTCAGAAATTGCTAAACCACTCACGGATTTGACCCGAAAAGGGGCAGACGTAACCAATTGGAACCCTGAGGCAATTCAGGCTTTTGCTACGTTAAAAGAGTGCTTTGTAGCCAACCCAGTTTTGGTTCAGCCTGATCTGGACCGCCCGTTTATTGTAGAGGTGGACGCCTCTGAGGTCGGAGTGGGAGCAGTGCTGTCGCAAGGCACTGCATCACTCACTCAGCTTCGCCCATGTGCCTTTTTCTCCCGCAAATTCTCTGCCACTGAGAAGAATTACGATATAGGTAATCGGGAGTTATTGGCGATCAAATGGGCCTTCGAGGAATGGCGCCACTTCTTCGAAGGCGCCAAACATAAGATCACTGTGATTACAGATCACAAGAATCTGACTTACCTGGAGTCAGCTAAAAGATTAAATCCTAGACAAGCGAGGTGGGCCTTGTTCTTCTCTAGGTTTGATTTCTTAATAACCTTTCGTCCTGGTACCAAAAATGTGAGGGCTGATGCTCTCTCTCGAAGTTTCTGCCCCTCACAGGCTGAGGACTCGGAGCCAGTTCCAATACTGGCCAATGGTATTGTTGTGTCGGCTGTGTCTCTGGACCTTCTGGAGGAGATCCGTAGGTCCCCAGAACCAGCCCCTGACTCGACGCCCCCCCAGAAATTGTTTGTTCCAGCGCCGTTTCGCCTACAAGTTCTGAAGGAGTCGCACGACTCCGTCCTGGCAGGCCATCCTGGGGTCAATAATACCGCCAGACTTGTGACTAGGAGTTTTTGGTGGCCAACGGTAGTTAAGGACTGCAAGGATTATGTACTAGCTTGTGAAATCTGTGCTCGCGCCAAGTCCCCTCACAATCGGCCTGCCGGCTGGCTCCAGTCCTTGCCCGCTCCAGAGAGTCCATGGACCCACATCTCCATGGACTTCATTACTGACCTACCACCCTCAGAGGGGAAGACATGTATCTGGGTGGTGGTGGACAGGTTCAGTAAGCAATGTCATTTCGTTCCCCTCTCTGGATTACCTAATTCAGAAACTCTGAGTAAGTTGTTTATTGTTCATGTAATAAGGCTGCATGGCGCTCCAGAGAATATCGTGTCCGACCGAGGTACCCAGTTTGTTTCCAAATTCTGGAGAGCATTCTGCAAACGTATTGGTATTGAATTATCCTTCTCCTCTGCTTACCACCCTGAGACCAATGGTCAAACGGAGCGTACCAACCAGGCTCTAGAGCAATATCTTCGCTGCTATGTCTCGGAACATCAGTCTGATTGGGCAGAACATCTCCCATTAGCTGAGTTCGCTCTAAATAACCAGTACCAGGAATCTATCAAAACCACCCCGTTCTTCTGCAATCATGGTTTGCACCCACGTTTTGGTTCATTTTCAGCCAAGATGTTGGAGCTTCCGGGAGTAGAGAATTCCATACGTCACTTAAGGACAATCTGGTCGGAGGTGAACACAAACTTGAAAGGGTCCCAGGTCAGGCAGGCTTTGGCCGCAAATAAACGGAGGTCCACGGGGCCGCACCTAGGAGTTGGGGACAAAGTTTGGCTGTCTACCAGAAACATTAAGCTTAAGGTGCCATCTGCCAAACTGGGGCCCAGGTTTATTGGTCCCTACGAGATATTAGAAGTAATTAACCCGGTAGCCTTTCGTTTAAGGCTCCCTCAGTCTTTTAAAATTCCTAATGTTTTCCACAAATCCCTTCTCAAGGTGTACCGCTCCCCAATTCATCCCGTCCAGTCCCCTCCTCCTCCAGTTTTGGTCAAGGGTGCCTTGGAGTACGAAGTCCAGGGTATCCTTGATTCCCGTTTAGTGAGAAAGTCTGTGCAATATTTAGTTCATTGGAAAGGCTATGGCCCAGAGGAGAGGTCCTGGGTCCCCGCTAGTGACATTCATGCCAAGGGGTTGATTAGAAGGTTTCACTTCCTTCACCCTGATAAACCGGGTTTTGAGGGTCCGGAAGCCCCTCTTGGAGGGGGGGGTACTGTCACGTTTCCGCCAGACTTAGGGCCTGCTGTTCCGGTCGCGGCCACTAGGAGGCACCGGACCGCCACTTTATCGTCAGACTCAGGGACGGCTGTTCCTGCCTCGGCCACTGGAAGGGGCCGTGGTTCTGTCACGTCAGGCTCAGAGCCTACTGTCCCAGCTTTAGCCTCTAGGAGGCGCCGGTCTGTCACGTCGCCGTTAAATTCTGGGTCTGCTGCTCCTGTCGCGGTCACTAGGAGGCGCCATGGCTCGCCCGGGAATTATGGTGCTGACAGAGTAAGGGCACCTGCGCAGGCATCTGGTGGACGCAGGCTCCACCCCTCTGTCAGTCATCAAGAGGTTACTGCATCTCCATCTGGCCTGGTCCTGGGGGCGGTACTGATGACATCATCAGTCCAGGAACCTATGAGGGGTGACCTGATCCCTGAAATACCTTGGGACTGGTCTTGCAAGCCGCCGGATATATTCTTGGTTCCCCTGTGTGTTACTGTGTGAATTACTTTCTGACTGACTGACTTTGGCCTGGACTTCTGACTCTCCTTCTGCCTAACGATTCTGTACCTCTGCTACTCTCCAGGTTTCTGACTTTCGGCCTGAATCTGACTCTGCTTCTGTCTACCGTTTTTGTACCATTGCTGCCCGACTGGTTTAGACTCGCATATCTCCACGTTTGTGTCCCGTATTGGAACACCTTTCTGGCGACCGTCCTGCTCTGGTCACTGCTCCTATTCAGACAGCGCCTCCTGGGCTCTGCTGTAAATCCAGATCCCTGTATAGGGGTAAAGGGTATCAGTGTTTCTCGGGGTGTTGCCTGGCTGCAACCCAGACCCGCAGGTGGACGTCACATAAGCAGCATGACGGTTGTTCTATTTACATCCTGGGAAGGGCTCTTCAGTAGAAATGAGCAAATCAGTCAAAATTTGAATTTCCCTGTTTGCGTGGATTTTCCTGAGTAATTTGATTCATGGAGAAGTCATTCCCCACAAATTGAATGACCTTTTATTATGACCTTGGATTCCTGCAAAGACTATAAAGCATAATAAACATAGTTTGCAAAAAATAAAGGAAATCGATATAATCACTGCTCACCTCTCCAGACCTTCCGCTCTTCACCGCCACCTTTTCAGTCCTAGTTGAATCATTGGATCGTCGTCGGTCATAGAGAAAGGATTCTCATGCTAGGCCGGTGCATCCTGGTTTGGCAAGCCTAGGAGAGATCTGTGCATGTGACCGCAAAATTCATGGCCCAAGCCGAGATGTAATGAGAGAAACTAGCATGAAAATGCCATAAGTTGCAAAAATTTTGTGACTTTTCTAAGCTTTTATGTCTTTTTTTGGCATAAAAGCTTTGCTGAATCAGGCCCACAGGTTTCTTATATCCATGTGCCTACAGTAAAGCAGATTTTTGATACTAGCCTTGCCATCTCAGGTGAAATTTCTAATGAAAAAAAGAATATAAAAAAGATGCAATCCCTTTTAATATATGTTGGAGCTGAATGGGAGAAGCTCCAACAGAGCAAAGAATGATCTACTTGATAACAGTACAGGAAATTGTGTAGAAGAGTCATCCTGGTTCTGTGTTAGTATTAGCAATTCTCAGGGAAGACAGCCATATGATGTGCAAACACATCTTATTCTAATAAAAATTTGAAAGACTCCATCATCTCCTTGAGACTAAATACAAGCTGCATCATCTATTCTATTATTTCTAAACACTGTTTTTCGGTGATCACTTTGTATCTCCGTTCATACTGCACCCACACACAAATGATACACCATTTGAAAGGTAAACTTGCCCCCTTAGGCAAGAAATTAGCCAAACAAAGCACACATCCACGATTTTATCACAAAATACAGTTTAAACATTAATTTTCATAAATATGCAGTAAGGAAAAATGACCTGTAGGTGGCACCACAGTACCCCAAAGCATACTACCACAAAGCTGCTTACAGACATCACAAACAAATGCAAACATTTGCCTTGGGGGTTCTCCAGCTTGCCCAACTGCTTGCCCAGCCTATTTCAGACAAATTGGAGGATTGCACACTTCACTGCAGGTGAGGCACATATGCAAACACATTTGTAAACATGCACTGCCTATTGAATTGCACACTTGCTCCATTCATACTCCACCCACACAAACAAATGATACACCATCTGAAAGGTCAAATTACCTGCAGATGGCAGCACACTACCCCAAAGCACGCTACCACAAAGCTGCTTACAGACATTCAAACATTTGCCTTGGGGTCTTTCCAGCTCGCTCAAGTGCTTGCCCAGCCTATTTCAGGCACATTGGAGGATTGCACACTTCACTGCAGGTGTGTCACATATGCAAACACATTTGTATACATGCGCTGCTTTTTCGCTGATTACTTTGCCCCACACACACGATGCACCATTTGAAAGGTAAACTTGCTCCCTTCAGCAAGAAAAGAGCCAAACAAACCACACATTCACGATTTTATCACTAAATACAGTTTAAACATTCATTTTCATAAGCCTACAGAAAGCCACAATGACCAACAGGTGGCACCTCAATCGGAAGACATTTTTTCGCCTCTACTTATCAAAACAATTTATTGTATTACCAAACTACATATATAAATACCTGTCTGTGTTCATCATCTCATGAAGTACATTTACATTTGACCAGCTTGCTTTTTCTGAAATTGCCTGCGCCCACAACGATCAATGTGCGAAAATTTTGCACGGGCCAATCTAGTTTATCTTAATTCTTAACCAAAAAACAGCATGGATATGAATAGCTGCAAAGCCTCCATATTGACAGCTCATTTATTATCTTGGCAGATATAATTGAGTTTAACATTGGATTTAGGGACTCAAAGAAAATGTCCCCTTAACCTTAACCCATTGATAATGCAGTAAGAAATATTGTTGTGCCTGAGATGGAAATGTATGTAATAACCAAGTACTATGGAAGGATGCATACAGTGGCATGCAAAAGTTTGGGCACCACTGGTCAAAATGACTGTTATTGTGAACAGTTAAGCAAGATGAAATAATCTTTAAAAGGCCTAAAGTTAAAGATGACACATTCTCTTTGTATTTTAGGCAAAAAAATATGGTATTATTTTTTACATTTTAAAAATTAAAAAAGGAAAATGGGCATATATAAAAGTTTTGGAACTCTTGGAGATTTGTATGCTCAGATAACTTTGACCAAGGTTTCAGACCTTAATAAGACTGCTAAGGTTATGGCTTGTCCACTATCATAAGTTACTCAATAATATCCACAAAATATAATAATTCATGCCATTTCCTATGTTACACAGTTCAAACCACTCACTCAGACTAAGTGTACACAAAGCTGAGTACCGAAGAGATCCATAGTGTTAAAATTATTTTTGTTGAAACGACAAGTAAAAAAGCATAATGTCCTACAGGGGGCGGCCGAATCAAGGTGAACAAGATGTACAATCCAAGAGGTGATATATGGACAGGGTGTTAGAAAAATTAAGAGTTCTTGTGACTCCCCCCTCCTTCCAACAATGATTCCTATTGTACACCTTAGATATCATATATCAAAAGCCAATTATCTAAAGAACAATGTACCTGGCACATAGATAATACATATAAGAATATAGGGACAATCATGAAACCCCTAATCACCATCAATCAAACAAGAGGGACCTGAAATTTCATGTATACCATTCCAGTGAACAAACACCAAAAAAGCCTTGATCAAAAGTATCAAAGCCAAATTAGCAAAGAGAATATAGATAACACCAAAAGCACAACACTTTTAGAAAGGCTAAAATAACAATTTGATTGTAGTTAATATAAAAGCACAAAAATATATGTATATACTAACAAATATGGGGGGAAGAACAAGCACAAGAAACAAAGGGTTGGTATGCCTGGGAATAAAGGGTGTATAAGGCAATGCTGGGGTACAAAATATAACCAATTCAAAAATTCATATACAGGTGATGATATGTTAATACTAGAGTTGAGCGACTTTTGGTTTTTTAGGGTCGCGTTTCGTTTCGTGAAACCCGACTTTTCCAAAAGTCGGGTCGAGCAAGATCGTCCGATTATAGGGAAAAGTCGGGGTCGTCCCGAAACACGAAACCCAATGTAAGTCAATGGGGAATAAAAGTCGGCAGTGAGAGGAGGACAGGAAACACACCAACAGTGCCCATTTGAATGCCAAAAGCATCAATTCTTCTTACTTAAGCTTGTCAACCTTAATTAACTTAATAATACAAGTAACGCACGGAAAAATGGGGGTTATTTGGCTACAGTTGTGGGGGGGAGGGCTGGCTCCAGGTTTTCATGTGCCCTGGGCGAAAGAGCGCCCCTTTAACACATACCACAACTCATCATGCTCCGATACGGCAGAGAAATAGAGGTATAGTACAATGAAAAATACTTCACTTTTTACATCTCATGACGAAGCCCATCTATTTCTCCATACAGAATCATTGGTCCCATATAATGTTTGAAACAGTATATGATGAGCTCCACATAATGCTACAGCATATGTTGGTCCCCATGGATGAAGCTCCACTGTCTTATGGGCCCAAATAATGCTCCAAACATAATGGGCCCCATTTCTAATGCTCTAGTGTATAATGGGCCCTGTAAATGCTGCTCCAGTGTCTGATGTTCACCTTTGGAATGTTCCAGTGTATGGTGGGCCCCATCTATCATTCTCCAGAGTATAGTGCTCCCCAAAACTTGCTGTCCCAACATTGAAAACAATGAAATAAGTCTCCTCGCTAGGGAATCCCTGTACTAGTCTGGACTCCTCGTCGTTCCCATCTTCCATCTCACTGCACAGTATTTCAACCTTGCAAGTGCTGTGATCCTGAGCAAGCAGGGGGGGCCCACTCGTTGGCGACTGCACTGGCACAGGGCCCCTGATAGTACGGTGGTGTGTCTGATGGCGGGTGGGCCGAACCTGCACTTTCATCTGCAGCTTCCTCTTTGTCACCGTGTAAGATGGAACTGTATATGGGAAGGGTAACTTGAGTTTCATCAGGGTCAGATTCAGGCCGTGTAGCATGCGAGGGGAATGTAGTGGTCTGGGTCAATGTACCAGCAGATTCATCGAGCAGTGGCTGGGCATCAGTGCACTTGTGTCGCCCCCAGGAGTACGGTCGCCACAGTGGCATTACCTTCCTTCTAGGGAGTGTGATGTCATGCTTGGGAGCAACGAAGGATCTCTCTAGCAGGTTAACTGATTGGGCGGCGTTATTCCCATGAGTCATGACCCTCCAAACAGCGTTCATGAAGGCAAAGTGTTTGTTTTACGTGGGCAGTATGGTTGCAAAGCTGAACCTTAAAGGAATGTCCAGAAGGGCACCACCAGGAGTGGAGCCTACGGTTTAATTCGACTCCACCTGGGAAACCTCAACCATGCAAGCTACAGAACAGATGCACACATTGCAAGCTTAATTCCGTTAACGAACGAGACTCCATCATGACCCACGGTCCGAGTCCGGCTTACTAGAGGGACACGTGAGGCTCTGGCACATGAGATTGGCCAATAACTGGTGTGTCATGCCCTTACATGTCCGTGGCTGCATGTGCGCTACACTGAAAAGGCCAGCGTTTGTCGCTTACAGGTGCAGATAACCCGCTGAACAACGTTAGTGATGGGGATCACTGATTACAATTATTACCCGCGAACAATGATTTCCCAGTAAGTGCAGGTCAACCGCAGTTCCGGAATTAGGCCTAACCGTCATTCCTGAAAAAATGAAAAACTTACGTGTGCAAACCACAGGTGCGGTAGCTTGCTTAACAGCTCGCCAGCCGTTCTCAGGCCCAGTATGGATTACACGTGATTGCACAAAGGTGAGAAAGGGTACCGTATCCCCGGATAACATGTATGGATAGCATAGTGTACACATTCAAAATATATGTCTATACATCAGGAGGCAGGCTCAGACGGTGTTAGGCCCAGTATGGATTGCACGTGATTGCACAAAGCTGAGAAAGGGTTCCGTATCCCCAGATAACATGTATGGATAGCGTACACATTCAAAATATATGTCTATACATCAGGAGGCAGGCTCAGACGGTGTTAGGCCCAGTATGGATTGCACGTGATTGCACAAAGGTGAGAAAGGGTTCCGTATCCCCAGATAACATGTATGGATAGCGTACACATTCAAAATATATGTCTATACATCAGGAGGCAGGCTCAGATGGTGTTAGGCCCAGTATGGATTTGACAGCCCAGACTACACAGCGGAGGAGCAGGGAGAGGTAAAGATTGCAAATGCTGGGGCCCTGCCCAAGCAAGGGGGGCCCACTCATGGGCGTCGGTACTGGCACTGGGCCCCTCATAGTACGGCGGTGTGTCTGACGGCGGGTGTGCACCACCACCGTCAGAGACACTTGATTGCACTATGAGGGACCCTGTGCCAGTGCCCGCGCCAAAGAGTCGGCCTACCCACCTGTTCAGGGCAACGGCACTCGCACGGTGTCGTGCGCTAGGTGGTGACCCCGGCCATGGGGGGGGGAGGCAGCACAGTTAGGGAGTTTTAGAAAGTGGCATATGTTGATGTTGGACATTCAGCTGATGCAAAAGGTGAAATAGGTCAAGTCCCAGGAAGAGGTGGACCAAAGCAAGCCATTTTTCTGTCACCCTATGTGTCATCAGGGGAAGGTGGGACAAAATCCTTGGAAACCCATGCGTGGTTCATTTTAATGAAGGTTAGATCATCCACATTTTGGGTTGACAGACGGGTCCTTTTTTCTGTCAGGATTGATCCAGCTGCACTGAAGACTCTTTCCGATAGCACACTTGCAGCTGGGCAAGCGAGCTCCTGTAAGGCATATTGTGCCAATTCAGGCCAGGTGTCCAGTTTAGCGGCCCAATAGTCAAAGGGGAATGACCTGTGTGGGAGAACATCGATATGGGAGGAAAAGTAGTTTGTAACCATAGTTGACAACTGCTGTCTCCTGTCACTTTCCATCGATGCAGTATTACCAGTTGTGTGAGCGGTACTTGAAAAATCAGTCCACAACATTGTCATGAAACCCCTGTCTCCAACGCCACTTCTGCTGTGTGCACCACGAACACCTCTGCCAAGCTGACCCCGGCCCGTACGGCTCGTGTGAGAACCATCACCGCTGCTGTGTGCTGGGAATGCCTCAAGCAACCGATTTACCAGAGTTGCTTGTTTATTAGCCAATATTAGGTCAAGGTTCTCCTGTGGCATGATGTTTTGTAATTTGCCTTTATAGCGTGGATCCAGGATGCTGGCCAACCAGTAGTCGTCATTAGAGTTGAGCGAAACGGGTCGAAAAAATTCAAAAGTCGCCGACTTTTGGCAAAGTCGGGTTTCATGAAACGAAACCCGACCCTAGGATGAGGTCGGCCACGAGGTCGGCGACTTACGCGCCAAAGTCGCGTTTCAAAAGTTTGTTTTGCGCTCTTTTTCAGCCAATCAGGATCCACGGACACTGTGGGCAACGTGATGACATAGGCACGGGTCACCACCATCTTTCAGAAGGGCATGCAAGTGATTGGCTTGCTTTGGTGGGCGTCACAGGGGGTATAAAAGGGCATGCACGCCGACCGCCATCTTACTTCTGCCGATCTTAGTATAGGGAGAGGTTGCTGCTGATTCTGTAGGGAGAGCGTTAGGCAGGGAAGAAGACAAAAAAACTGCTTCTGCTGCTAGCGATTTGGCCTGCACAACACACAAGTCACTGTGTGTGCAGTGCAAGGGGAGGCTATATTGTGGTGTATCAGTGGTGTTGGTTGTTGGGCTGCCTTTTAAGGCTTCCTGACACGCTGGCATTGCTGTTTACCCACTGCTCCGCAAACTGCTTTTTTAAAAGCAATCCAATCTCCCTTATCCTCTCGTCACTTTGGTCACAGGCAGCTGTGCCATCGAGCGTGTCACATAGCGCTCAGATATCAGTGGGCCGCACACAATCCACAAGTGTCCAGTGTCCAAAAGTGTACGCAGAGATTCAAAATCTCCATTATCCTCTCGTCACTTTGGTCACAGGCAGCTGTGCCATCGTGCGTGTCACATAGCGCTCAGATATCAGTGGGCCGCACACAATCCACAAGTGTCCAGTGTCCAAAAGTGTACGCAGAGATTCAAAATCTCCATTATCCTCTCGTCACTTTGGTCACAGGCAGCTGTGACATCGAGCGTGTCACATAGCGCTCAGATATCAGTGGGCCGCACACAATCCACAAGTGTCCACTGTCCACAAGTGTACGCAGAGATTCAAAATCTCCATTATCCTCTCGTCACTTTGGTCACAGGCAGCTGTGCCATCGAGCGTGTCACATAGCGCTCAGATATCAGTGGGCCGCACACAATCCACAAGTGTCCACTGTCCACAAGTGTACGCAGAGATTCAAAATCTCCATTATCCTCTCGTCACTTTGGTCACAGGCAGCTGTGCCATCGAGCGTGTCACATAGCGCTCAGATATCAGTGGGCCGCACACAATCCACAAGTGTCCACTGTCCACAAGTGTACGCAGAGATTCAAAATCTCCATTATCCTCTCGTCACTTTGGTCACAGGCAGCTGTGCCATCGAGCGTGTCACATAGCGCTCAGATATCAGTGGGCCGCACACAATCCACAAGTGTCCACTGTCCACAAGTGTGTGCAGAAATTCTAAAACTCCCCTGTCCTATAGACACCTTGTACCTTGTTTTACATTACTATATAGTTTGTTGGATTTTGTCTACATTTCTACCAAAAATGAGGAAGGCTGGTGGAAGAGGCCGTGGAATTGGGCCGGGGTTGGCAGCTGGTAATGATGGTGTTGGTGGTGGATCTGATGGTAGTGGCAAGAGCAAAATAGGACCGAATGCAGGAGGTGCTGACCCTGCGTCATCGTCTGGCTACATAAGGCCTCGAACGCTTAATTTTCTAGGAGTTGGCAAACCGCTTTTAAAGGCAGAGCATCAGGAAAAAGTTTTGTCTTACATTGCTGACTCAGCTTCCAGCTCTATCGCCTCCTCTTCTTCAGTTGTAAAAAGTAAAAGCACTGAGTCGTCATTGGAGGCTCATGTTCATGAACCACACCTTTCCTTGTGTCCTTCACCCCAACCAAGATTGAAGGATGACGCAGGCCATACTACTGATTACTCCATGGAGCTGTTTTCACATACCATGCCTGGATTATCAAGTGAAATGGTGAATTACCCAGGCCAAGATGAATCTGACATGGAGTGCACTGATGCACAGCCGCTGATGGATGATTCTGCTGGTACATTCACTCAGAGCACTACATTGTCCTCGCAGTGTACAGAGCCAGATTCTGACCCTGATGAGACTCAGGTGCCCCTTCCCGCACACTATACCACCATACACGGTGACACAGAGGAAGGTGCACATGACATAGAAGAGGAGGTGATGGATGACCCAGTTGTTGACCCAGATTGGCATCCATTGGGGGAAGAGGGTGCTGCTTCCAATACCTCAGATGAGGAGCATCCACAGCAGACATCGACATCGCAACAGCTGTTATCTGGCAGGCCCGGAGCACTCCAAAGACAGGTTCCAAACATCAAAAGAGTTGCTGGACAGCTTGTCCAGAGGGTCAAAAGATCACAGCGTGCTAGGCCGCAAAATGTCTGCCAAAGTAGGAAGAGTGCAGTGTGGCACTTTTTTGAACAAAATCCTCATGATCAGGCCAAGGTTATCTGTAAGAAGTGCGCAAAGACCTTTAGCCGAGGGAAAAATCTGAAAAATTTGAATACCAGTTGCATGCTTAGACATTTAACCAGCATGCACTTGCAAGCGTGGACACAACACCAAACCTCAAGTGCCACATGTGCAACTGATCACAACGAAGGTAGTCAGCAACGCTACATTGTTTCCCCCACTGTAAGCCCACCGGTTAGCACAGCAGCAAATGTTGAGGTGTCGTTGCAAGACCACAGCAGTCAGGGAATCCCACTGTTATATCAACGAAAGACTGATTCTAGGCCATCAGAAAGAACACCAACTCCATCACCATCATCAACCCTCTCTCAGTCCGCCCTGTCCACCGCTACTTCCACCATATGCAGCTCTCAAGTCCAGCTTACCCTCCCAGACACTATGAGTAGGTCAAGAAAGTACTCAGTCTCTCATCCGCGTACACTGGGTTTGAACGCCCACATTGCCAAACTAATCTCGTTTGAGATGATGCCCTTTCGGTTGGTGGAAAGCACAGCTTTCCGCGAACTCATGGCCTATGCAGTACCACGCTATGACCTACCCAGTCGCCACTTCTCCTCTCGCAAAGCCATCCCAGCCCTCCACCATCATGTGAAAGACCGCATTGTCCATGCACTCAAGCAGTCAGTGAGCGGAAAGGTGCACCTCACAACCGATGCATGGCCAGGGCCGTTACGTGTCCATCACTGCGCACTGGGTTAATGTGGTGGATGCAGGGTCCACAGGGGACAGCGGTGGTGGGACAGTGCTGCCTAGCCCACGGTATAGGAAACAGTTGGCGGTAGGCGTTCGACCCTCCTCCACCTCCTCCTCCTCCTTCTGAAGCGAAAGCTCGTCCACAGAGCGCAGTCGTACGAGCACTCCATCTGCAGCTGCCACTGTTGCACACGATGTGTCCCCCTATCGAGCAGCTAGTGGAAAGCGTCAGCAGGCTGTGTTGCAGATGATGTGTTTGGGCGACAGACACACCGCCGAGGTGCTGGCCGAGTACTTGAAGCGACAAACTGAGTCATGGCTGGGCAGTGTACATCTTGAGGCAGGCAAGGTAGTTAGTGATAACAGCCGTAATTTTGTGGCAGCCATAGCCCTTTCAAAACTCAGCCACATACCTTGCTTGGCTCACACCTTGAACCTGGTGGTGCAGTGCTTCCTCAAAAATTATCCGGAGTTAACAGCCCTGCTCCAGAAGGTGCGAAGACTGTGCGCGCACATCCGCCGGTCGCCTGTACACTCCGTTCGTATGCAGAAGCTGCAGCGATTGCTCCACCTTCCCAACCACCGCCTCATTATCGACATTGCAACAAGGTGGAACTCCACCCTGCACATGGTGGAGCGGCTGTGCGAGCAGAGGCAGGCCATAATGCATTTGTGGGAGGATACACGGCCAGGCACTTTGAGAGCAGACATGGAGTTGACAGGCGTGCAGTGGTCGAAGCTGAAAGACCTTTGTAAAGTCCTTCAGTGTTTTGAGGAATGCACACGGCTGGTAAGCGCAGACGACGCCATCCTAAGCATGAGCATCCCACTTATGCGTCTGCTCATGCAAACTTTGACGCACCTTAAGGAGCAGGCGTCTGCAGCCAATGTTGATGAGGAGGAAGAGGAGGAGGGAATCCTTGATGACATTCAGCCATTGTCTGCTCAGGGACCTCTCCTGGACGAGGTGGAGGAAGAAGAGGAGGAGGAGGAGGATGATGATGATGGGGATGATTACTTAGGGGAGGAGGATGCATCTCGTGGGGGAAGTGAAAATGTTGGCGTGGCAAGGTCTGGTACAGGGTTTGTGCGTGACTGGAGGGATGTGGATTTGCCAGAAAGTGCTCCTCCACCCAGCACTCGCAGTGCATCATTGACACCGGGAACATTGGCCCACATGTCAGATTATGCCTTGCGGATCCTAAAAAGGGACCCCCGCATTGCCAAAATGATGAACGATGACGACTACTGGTTGGCCAGCATCCTGGATCCACGCTATAAAGGCAAATTACAAAACATCATGCCACAGGAGAACCTTGACCTAATATTGGCTAATAAACAAGCAACTCTGGTAAATCGGTTGCTTGAGGCATTCCCAGCACACAGCAGCGGTGATGGTTCTCACACGAGCCGTACGGGCCGGGGTCAGCTTGGCAGAGGTGTTCGTGGTGCACACAGCAGAAGTGGCGTTGGAGACAGGGGTTTCATGACAATGTTGTGGAAAGATTTTTCAAATACCGCTCACACAACAGGTAATACTGCATCGATGGAAAGTGACAGGAGACAGCAGTTGTCAACTATGGTTACAAACTACTTTTCCTCCCATATCGATGTTCTCCCACACAGGTCATTCCCCTTTGACTATTGGGCCGCTAAACTGGACACCTGGCCTGAATTGGCACAATATGCCTTACAGGAGCTCGCTTGCCCAGCTGCAAGTGTGCTATCGGAAAGAGTCTTCAGTGCAGCTGGATCAATCCTGACAGAAAAAAGGACCCGTCTGTCAACCCAAAATGTGGATGATCTAACCTTCATTAAAATGAACCACGCATGGGTTTCCAAGGATTTTGTCCCACCTTCCCCTGATGACACATAGGGTGACAGAAAAATGGCTTGCTTTGGTCCACCTCTTCCTGGTACTTCACCTATTTCGCCTTTTGCATCAGCTGAATGTCCAACATCAACATATGCCACTTTCTAAAACTCCCTAACTGTGCTGCCTCCCCCCCCATGGCCGGGGTCACCACCTACCGCACGACACCGTGCGAGTGCCGTTGCCCTGGACAGGTGGGTAGGCAGACTCTTGGGCGCGGGCACTGGCACAGGGTCCCTCATAGTGCAATCAAGTGTCTCTGACGGTGGTGGTGCACACCCGCCGTCAGACACACCGCTGTACTATGAGGGGCCCAGTGCCAGTACCGACGCCCACGAGTGAGCCCCCCTTGCTTGGGCAGGGCCCCAGCATTTGCAATCTTTACCTCTCCCTGCTCCTCCGCTGTGTAATCTGGGCCGTCAAATCCATACTGTGCCTGACACCGTCTGAGCCTGCCTCCTGAGACATATATTTTGAATGTGTACGCTATCCATACATGTTATCCAGGGATACGGTACCCTTTCTAACCTTTGTGCAATCACGTGCAATCCATACTGTGCCTGACACCGTCTGAGCCTGCCTCCTGAGACATATATTTTGAATGTGTACGCTATCCATACATGTTATCCGGGGATACGGTACCCTTTCTAACCTTTGTGCAATCACGTGCAATCCATACTGTGCCTGACACCGTCTGAGCCTGCCTCCTGAGACATATATTTTGAATGTGTACGCTATCCATACATGTTATCCAGGGATACGGTACCCTTTCTAACCTTTGTGCAATCCATACTGGGCGTGAGAACGGCTGGCGAGCTGTTAGGCAAGCTACAGCACCTGTCCAGACAAGTACAGGGATTCCCTAGCGAGGAGACTTATTTGATTGTTTTCAATGTTGGGACAGCAATTTTTGGGGAGCACTATACTCTGGAGAATGATAGATGGGGCCCACCATACACTGGAACATTCCAAAGGTGGACATCAGACACTGGAGCAGCATTTACAGGGCCCATTATACACTAGAGCATTAGAAATGGGGCCCATTATGTTTGGAGCATTATTTGGGCCCATAAGACAGTGGAGCTTCATCCATGGGGACCAACATATACTGTAGCATTATGTGGAGCTCATCATATACTGTTTCAAACATTATATGGGACCAATGATTCTGTATGGAGAAATAGATGGGCCTCGTCATGAGATGTAAAAAGTGAGGTATTTTTCATTGTACTATACCGCTATTTATCTGCCGTATCGGAGCATGATGAGTTGTGGTATGTGTTAAAGGGGCGCTCTTTCTCGCAGGGCACATGAAAACCTGCAGCCAGCCCTCCCCCCCCCCCCCCTACTACTTTAGCCAAATAACCCCCATTTTTCAGTGCGTAACTTGTATTATGAAGTTAATTAAGGTTGACAAGCTTAAGTAAGAAGAATTGATGCTTTTGGCATTCAAATGGGCACTGTAGGTATGTTTGCTGTCCTCCTCTCACTGCCGACTTTTATTCCACATTTGACTTACATTGGGTTTCGTGTTTCGGGACGACTACGACTTTTCCCTATAATCGGACGATCTTGCTCGACCCGACTTTTGGAAAAGTCGGGTTTCACGAAACGAAACGCGACCCTAAAAAACCAAAAGTCGCTCAACTCTAGTAAAAAGATCTAATGTTAAAAATAATTCAAAAAAATAAAAAATCGTGTTATATTCACCTTCCGATGTCCCTCGCAGTGTCCCCAGGCCTCCGCGATGCTCCGGCAGTTCCCAGTGATGCATTGCAGCAATGACCTTTGATGACGTCACGGTCTCGTGAGACCGCTACAGTATCGGTAGACAACGACATCAGCAAAGGTCATTAACGCAATGCATTACTGGGAACGGGACCTGCCGCGTGTATCGCTGAAGCCTGGGGACGGTGAGCGGGACATCGGAAGGTGAATATAACTCGACTTTTTAATTTTAATTCTATTTTTTATAGGGATATGGTACCCACAGCCCGGAGGACAGTCTCCTTTCCTCCAGACCGTGGGTACCATCTGCAAATGTTCTGCTTACTTTTCGCATGATGGGCACAGCCACATGTGGAAAGTAAGCAGAACAATGCATTCCTATGTGGGCGGAATTGCCGCGATTTGGCAAAATAATGAGCATGCAGCGGATTTTTCCCCAATGTGATTCCGCCGCGGGAAAATCCGCAGCATTAGCACAGCACTGCGGAATCCCATAGGATTGCATGGGATGCTGTTTTTTTGCGTTTTCGCGGCAAAATCTCGCGTTAAAAACCGCTGTGAAAACACCGCGACGTGTGAATGCAGCCTTACACTGTGTTACGAAGGTTTTGTCCCTCCGACAATTTTGAGTGTTCCTGATAGATTTTTTCATGCTGATTTCAGAAATGACTTCAAATTTTTCCTATCACGTAAGGTTTTTGAGAAATGATATGAAACATTATAATATTCTGTTATAATTCTAAAAACTGCCCATCTATGTACAAGAATATACCTAATATAATACTACCTCATGTACAAGAATATAACTACTATAATAATGCTCCTATGTACAAAAATATAACTACTATAACACTGCTCCTATGTGCAAGAATCTAACTACTATAATACTGCCCCTATGTACAAGAATACAACTACTATAATACTGCTCCAATATACAAGAATCTAACTACTATAATACTGCCCCTATGTACAAGAATATAACTACTATAATACTGCTCCTATGTGCAAGAATCTAACTACTATAATATTGCCCCTATGTACAAGAATACAACTACTATAATACTGCCTCCTATGTACAAGAATACAACTACTATAATACTGCCTCCTATGTACAAGAATACAACTACTATAATACTGCCTCCTATGTACAAGAATATAACTACTATAATACTGCTCCTATGTACAAATATACAGCTAATATAATACTGTCCACTATGTACAAGAATATGACTACCATAATACTCTCCTATATGTACAAGAATATAACTAGATTAAAAACACACATGTGACATGCACAATGTGAACAAGTCTGTTGGACCATGTTCACACCACCCTGACTGAAACACAAACAAAAAGCACAGAATGACAAATGTACAAAAATACCTTGCAATAAGACATATAACAGTAATCAGCAAGTGCTGATAAAAGGTAATAACAAACGCAGGGTATTTAGTGGATACGTTTTTTTGCAAAAAAATGTATGCCAAGCTGCTTCACCAACGTCAAGGTAACCCGTATTGAAGCAGTCCCTATCTGATGTATTTAAAACCTGAACATATGAACAGTGTCTAAATGAGCAGGATTAAGACAGGCGCTTTCTGGTATGGGCACGTGGTGCAAGACAGCTCCTTATGTGCATGTCACACAAGAGAGGGGTGGGGGTCTCTCAAATCTACCATTGTATTGCCCTATATGTACAAGAATATAATTACAATAATACTGCTCCTATATGAACAAGAACATAACTACTATAAAACTGTCACATAAGTTCAAGAATATAACTCCTATATTATTGCCTCCTATGTACAAGAATATAATTCTTATAATACTGCACCTAAGTATAAGAATATAGCTACTATCATTATACCGCCTCCTATGTACAAGTATATAACTAGTGTAATACTGCACCCTATATACAAGAATATAACAATTATAATACTACTTCCTATGTAGAATAACATAACTATTATAATACTGTCCTCATGTACTATAACTAATATAATACTGCTCCTATGAAGAATAAAATAGCTACTATAATACTGCCCATAAGTACAAAAATATAACTCCTCTAATTCTGCCTCCTGTATGTGAGAATATAACTACCATAATACCGCCTCCAATTTGCAATAATATAGCTACTATAATACTGACCCTATGTGCAATAATAAAACTACTATAAATGAGTAAAATAAAAAAATATACTATAACACTGACCATATATACAAGAATATACCGTAACTACTATAATATGGCCTCCATGTACAATAGTATAACTATGATAAATCTGCCCCTATGTACAAGAATATAACTTCTATAATACCGTCTACAATGTACAAGAATATAACCACTATAATACTGACCAAATGTTCAAAAATATAACTACTATAATACTGCTCCCTATATACAGGAATATAACTACTATAATACTGCCCCTATGTACAAGAATATAACTACGAAAATACTGCCTCTATGTGCAGGAATATAACTATTATAACACTGCCCCTATGTACAAGAATATAACTACTATAATACTTCTCATATGTGCAGGAATATAACTATTATAACACTGCCACTATGTACATGAATATAGCTGCTATAAGTCCGCTCCTAAGCGAAAGAATAAAACGACTATAATACTGCCTCCTATGTTCAAGAATATAACTTATAGAAGTTATATTCTTGAACATACGAGGCAGTATTATAGTCGTTTTATTCTATGATTTTGACATCATTAATTTACACTTTATTTCGTGAAATAAGTGATATCATAGAAAAACAGAACTTAACATTTAGTTTAGAAACTTTTAGAAACCTTTGCTTACAATTATAGAGGTCAGACGTTTCCTGTAGTTCTTGACCTACTCCTCCATACAGATCTTCTCCAGATCTCTCAGGTTTCGGGGCTGTCATTGAGCAAATTGGAGTTTCAGCTCCTTCCAAAGATTGTCTATTGGGTTCAGGTCTGAATTACGGCTAAGCCACTCCAGGACCTTGAAATGCTTCTTACAGAGCCACTCCGAATAATGGATCCCATGTGGCGCTCCATGCAGAATAATGGACCTAATATAATGACTAGAGTTGAGCGAAACGGGTCTAAAAAATTCAAAAGTCGCCGACTTTTGGCAAAGTCGGGTTTCATGAAACGAAACCCGACCCTAGGATGAGGTCGGCCACGAGGTCGGCGACTTACGCGCCAAAGTCGCATTTCAAAAGTTTGTTTTGCGCTCTTTTTCAGCCAATCAGGATCCACGGACACTGTGGGCAACGTGATGACATAGGCACGGGTCACCACCATCTTTCAGAAGGGCATGCAAGTGATTGGCTTGCTTTGGTGGGCGTCACAGGGGGTATAAAAGGGCGTGCACGCCGACCGCCATCTTACTTCTGCCGATCTTAGTATAGGGAGAGGTTGCTGCTGATTCTGTAGGGAGAGCGTTAGGCAGGGAAGAAGACAAAAAAACTGCTTCTGCTGCTAGCGATTTGGCCTGCACAACACACCAGTCACTGTGTGTGCAGTGCAAGGGGAGGCTATATAGTGGTGTTGGTTGTTGGGCTGCCTTCTAAGGCTTCCTGACATTCCTGCATTGCTGTTTACCCACTGCTCCGCAAACTGCTTTTTTAAAAGCAATCCAATCTCCCTTATCCTCTAGTCACTTTTGTCACAGCTGTGCCATTGAGCCTGTCACATAGCGCTCAGATATTCATTGGGCCTCACACAATCCAAAAGTGACCAGTGTCCAAAAGTGTGTGCAGAGATTCAAAATCTCCCTTATCCTCTAGTCACTTTGGTCACAGCTGTGCCATCGAGCCTGTCACATAGCGCTCAGATATCAGTGGGCCTCACACAATCCAAAAGTGTCCATCCAGTGTCCAAAAGTGTGTGCAGAGATTCAAAATCTCCCTTATCCTCTAGTCACTTTGGTCACAGCTGTGCCATCGAGCCTGTCACATAGCGCTCAGATATCAGTGGGCCTCACACAATCCAAAAGTGTCCAGTGTCCACAAGTGTCTGCAGAAATTCAAAATCTCCCCTGTCCTATAGACACCTTGTACCTTGTTTTACATTACTATATAGTTTGTTGGATTTTGTCTACATATCTACCAAAAATGAGGAAGGCTGGTGGAAGAGGCCGTGGAATTGGGCGGGGGTTGGCAGCTGGTAATGATGGTGTTGGTGGTGGATCTGATGGTAGTGGCAAGAGCAAAATAGGACCGAATGCAGGAGGTGCTGACCCTGCGTCATCGTCTGGCTACATAAGGCCTCGAACGCTTAGTTTTCTAGGAGTTGGCAAACCGCTTTTAAAGCCAGAGCATCAGGAAAAAGTTTTGTCTTACATTGCTGACTCAGCCTCCAGCTCTATCGCCTCCTCTTCTTCAGTTGTAAAAACTAAAAGTACTGAGTCGTCATTGGAGGCTCATGTTCATGAACCACACCTTTCCTTGTGTCCTTCACCCCAACCAAGATTGAAGGATGACGCAGGCCATACTACTGATTACTCCATGGAGCTGTTTTCACATACCATGCCTGGATTATCAAGTGAAATAGTGAATTACCCAGGCCAAGATGAATCTGACATGGAGTGCACTGATGCACAGCCGCTGATGGATGATTCTGCTGGTACATTCACTCAGAGCACTACATTGTCCTCGCAGTGTACAGAGCCAGATTCTGACCCTGATGAGACTCAGGTGCCCCTTCCCGCACACTATACCACCATACACGGTGACACAGAGGAAGTTGCACATGACATTGAAGAGGAGGTGATGGATGACCCAGTTGTTGACCCAGATTGGCATCCATTGGGGGAAGAGGGTGCTGCTTCCAATAGCTCAGATGAGGAGCATCCACAGCAGACATCGACATCGCAACAGCTGTTATCTGGCAGGCCCGGAGCACTCCAAAGACAGGTTCCAAACATCAAAAGAGTTGCTGGACAGCTTGTCCAGAGGGTCAAAAGATCACAGCGTGCTAGGCCGCAAAATGTCTGCCAAAGTAGGAAGAGTGCAGTGTGGCACTTTTTTGAACAAAATCCTCATGATCAGGCCAAGGTTATCTGTAAGAAGTGCGCAAAGACCTTTAGCCGAGGGAAAAATCTGAAAAATTTGAATACCAGTTGCATGCTTAGACATTTAACCAGCATGCACTTGCAAGCGTGGACACAACACCAAACCTCAAGTGCCACATGTGCAACTGATCACAACAAAGGTAGTCAGCAACGCTACATTGTTTCCCCCACTGTAAGCCCACCGGTTAGCACAGCAGCAAATGTTGAGGTGTCGTTGCAAGACCACAGCAGTCAGGGAATCCCACTGTTATATCAACGAAAGACTGATTCTAGGCCATCAGAAAGAACACCAACTCCATCACCATCATCAACCCTCTCTCAGTCCGCCCTGTCCACCGCTACTTCCACCATATGCAGCTCTCTAGTCCAGCTCACCCTCCCAGACACTATGAGTAGGTCAAGAAAGTACTCAGTCTCTCATCCGCGTACACTGGGTTTGAACGCCCACATTGCCAAACTAATCTCGTTTGAGATGATGCCCTTTCGGTTGGTGGAAAGCACAGCTTTCCGCGAACTCATGGCCTATGCAGTACCACGCTATGACCTACCCAGTCACCACTTCTTCTCTCGCAAAGCCATCCCAGCCCTCCACCATCATGTGAAAGACCGCATTGTCCATGCACTCAAGCAGTCAGTGAGCGGAAAGGTGCACCTCACAACCGATGCATGGTCCAGTCGGCATGGCCAGGGCCGTTACGTGTCCATCACTGCCCACTGGGTTAATGTGGTGGATGCAGGGTCCACAGGGGACAGTGGTGGTGGGACAGTGCTGCCTAGCCCACGGTATAGGAAACAGTTGGCTGTAGGCGTTCGACCCTCCTCCTCCTCCTCCTCCTCCTCCTCCTCCTCCAGAAGCGAAAGCTCGTCCACAGAGCGCAGTCGTACGAGCACTCCATCTGCAGCTGCCACTGTTGCACACGATGTGTCCCCCTATCGAGCAGCTAGTGGAAAGCGTCAGCAGGCTGTGTTGCAGATGATGTGTTTGGGCGACAGACACACCGCCGAGGTGCTGGCCGAGTACTTGAAGCGACAAACTGAGTCATGGCTGGGCAGTGTACATCTTGAGGCAGGCAAGGTAGTTAGTGATAACGGCCGTAATTTTGTGGCAGCCATAGCCCTTTCAAAACTCAGCCACATACCTTGCTTGGCTCACACCTTGAACCTGGTGGTGCAGTGCTTCCTCAAAAATTATCCGGAGTTAACAGCCCTGCTCCAGAAGGTGCGAAGACTGTGCGCGCACATCCGCCGGTCACCTGTACACTCCGTTCGTATGCAGAAGCTGCAGCGATTGCTCCACCTTCCCAACCACCGCCTCATTATCGACATTGCAACAAGGTGGAACTCCACCCTGCACATGGTGGAGCGGCTGTGCGAGCAGAGGCAGGCCATAATGCATTTGTGGGAGGATACACGGCCAGGCACTTTGAGAGCAGACATGGAGTTGACAGGTGTGCAGTGGTCGAAGCTGAAAGACCTTTGTAAAGTCCTTCAGTGTTTTGAGGAATGCACACGGCTGGTAAGCGCAGACGACGCCATCCTAAGCATGAGCATCCCACTTATGCGTCTGCTCATGCAAACTTTGACGCACCTTAAGGAGCAGGCGTCTGCAGCCAATGTTGATGAGGAGGAAGAGGAGGAGGGAATCCTTGATGACATTCAGCCATTGTCTGCTCAGGGACCTCTCCTGGACGAGGTGGAGGAAGAAGAGGAGGAGGATGATGATGGGGATGATTACTTAGGGGAGGAGGATGCATCTCGTGGGGCAAGTGAAAATGTTGGCGTGGCAAGGTCTGGTACAGGGTTTGTGCGTGACTGGAGGGATGTGGATTTGCCAGAAAGTGCTCTTCCACCCAGCACTCGCAGTGCATCATTGACACCGGGAACATTGGCCCACATGTCAGATTATGCCTTGCGGATCCTAAAAAGGGACCCCCGCATTGCCAAAATGATGAACGATGACGACTACTGGTTGGCCAGCATCCTGGATCCACGCTATAAAGGCAAATTACAAAACATCATGCCACAGGAGAACCTTGACCTAATATTGGCTAATAAACAAGCAACTCTGGTAAATCGGTTGCTTGAGGCATTCCCAGCACACAGCAGCGGTGATGGTTCTCACACGAGCCGTACGGGCCGGGGGCAGCTTGGCAGAGGTGTTCGTGGTGCACACAGCAGAAGTGGCGTTGGAGACAGGGGTTTCATGACAATGTTGTGGACTGATTTTTCAGATACCGCTCACACAACAGGTAATACTGCATCGATGGAAAGTGACAGGAGACAGCAGTTGTCAACTATGGTTACAAACTACTTTTCCTCCCATATCGATGTTCTCCCACACAGGTCATTCCCCTTTGACTATTGGGCCGCTAAACTGGACACCTGGCCTGAATTGGCCCAATATGCCTTACAGGAGCTCGCTTGCCCAGCTGCAAGTGTGCTATCGGAAAGAGTCTTCAGTGCAGCTGGATCAATCCTGACAGAAAAAAGGACCCGTCTGTCAACCCAAAATGTGGATGATCTAACCTTCATTAAAATGAACCACGCATGGGTTTCCAAGGATTTTGTCCCACCTTCCCCTGATGACACATAGGGTGACAGAAAAATGGCTTGCTTTGGTCCACCTCTTCCTGGTACTTCACCTATTTCGCCTTTTGCATCAGCTGAATGTCCAACATCAACATATGCCACTTTCTAAAACTCCCTAACTGTGCTGCCTCCCCCCCCCATGGCCGGGGTCACCACCTAGCGCACGACACCGTGCGCGTGCCATTGCCCTGGACAGGTGGGTAGGCCGACTCTTGGGCGCGGGCACTGGCACAGGGTCCCTCATAGTGCAATCAAGTGTCTCTGACGGTGGTGGTGCACACCCGCCGTCAGACACACCGCTGTACTATGAGGGGCCCAGTGCCAGTACCGACGCCCACGAGTGGGCCCCCCTTGCTTGGGCAGGGCCCCAGCATTTGCAATCTTTACCTCTCCCTGCTCCTCCGCTGTGTAATCTGGGCCGTCAAATCCATACTGTGCCTGACACCGTCTGAGCCTGCCTCCTGATGTATAGACATATATTTTGAATGTGTACGCTATCCATACATGTTATCTGGGGATACGGTACCCTTTCTAACCTTTGTGCAATCACGTGCAATCCATACTGGGCCTAACACCATCTGAGCCTGCCTCCTGAGACATATATTTTGAATGTGTACGCTATCCATACATGTTATCTGGGGATACGGTACCCTTTCTAACCTTTGTGCAATCCATACTGGGCCTAACACCATCTGAGCCTGCCTCCTGAGACATATATTTTGAATGTGTACGCTATCCATACATGTTATCTGGGGATACGGTACCCTTTCTAACCTTTGTGCAATCACGTGCAATCCATACTGGGCCTAACACCGTCTGAGCCTGCCTCCTGAGACATATATTTTGAATGTGTACGCTATCCATACATGTTATCTGGGGATACGGTACCCTTTCTAACCTTTGTGCAATCCATACTGGGCCTAACACCGTCTGAGCCTGCCTCCTGAGACATATATTTTGAATGTGTACGCTATCCATACATGTTATCCGGGGATACGGTACCCTTTCTAACCTTTGTGCAATCCATACTGGGCCTAACACCGTCTGAGAATGATAGATGGGGCCCACCATACACTGGAACATTCCAAAGGTGGACATCAGACACTGGAGCAACATTTACAGGGCCCATTATACACTAGAGCATTAGAAATGGGGCCCATTATGTTTGGAGCATTATTTGGGCCCATAAGACAGTAGAGCTTCATCCATGGGGACCAACATATACTGTAGCATTATGTGGAGCTCATCATATACTGTTTCAAACATTATATGGGACCAATGATTCTGTATGGAGAAATAGATGGGCCTCGTCATGAGATGTAAAAAGTGAGGTATTTTTCATTGTACTATACCGCTATTTCTCTGCCGTATCGGAGCATGATGAGTTGTGGTATGTGTTAAAGGGGCGCTCTTTCGCCCAGGGCACATGAAAACCTGGAGCCAGCCCTCCCCCCCACAGTCTGTAGCCAAATAACCCCCATTTTTCAGTGCGTAACTTGTATTATGAAGTTAATTAAGGTTGACAAGCTTAAGTAAGAAGAATTGATGCTTTTGGCATTCAAATGGGCACTGTTGGTGTGTTTCCTGTCCTCCTCTCACTGCCGACTTTTATTCCCCAATGACTTACATTGGGTTTCGTGTTTCGGGACGACCCCGACTTTTCCCTATAATCGGACGATCTTGCTCGACCCGACTTTTGGAAAAGTCGGGTTTCACGAAACGAAACGCGACCCTAAAAAACCAAAAGTCGCTCAACTCTAATAATGACCATAATGTAGACTATAAACTGTTGTTTCTTAAAAACCTTACGTGATACAGACTTTGGAGCACATATTCGTGTTCAGCATATCAAAATCTATAAGATACAATAAAATTTTCTCAGGGGACAGGAACTTCCCTGAAATTTGTAGCGCAGTGTTATAATTTCCCTTTAAAGCACCATTTATTCCACAGGGTTGAACATTTATTGTTTATATATAACATTTATCGCCATATTAATGGTACTGGAACTTGGTGCTGTCCTTAGCAGAACCTACCAGAAGCCATCCAAGGCAGCCGGGCGTGTGAGCCAAAAAGAAGAATCAAATGAAATCTGAATCTATTTTTGGCACTAAGTGAATCATACTTTCCCTTAAATGTTACAGGGCCGTCAGCCGAAAACGCCAGTGACACCGATGTCTTCTCGCTGCTGTTTACTGAGGCCTGACATCTTTAATGCAACATCCGAGCTGTCCAACCATGAGTCACATCAACACATTCATATGGTTCTACTAAGTTATTGCATTTCTCCAGTAGCTCTTGATAAAACGTTTGTAATAAAAGTAGTAATAATTTAAATATCGAAAGAAAGAGAAAGGAAGAAAGAGAAAGATTAAATAGCAGTGCAAAGTGTTGTGACTCACATACATGGATAGGTCATATTCCTGCAGCATATAAAAATAAAACATTGCAATGTTGCTCCGGTCCAGAGGTGTTGTAACAACCCTGCTGGCATCACTTCATGGCCTCCCATCCCCCGCACACCAACTTACTTTCTGCTTCAAGCCATGCTGTGAAATCTGTCTGTTGCCAGCCCTGAGCTCCATGTGCTATGCCTCTTGTTCTCCTGCTTGCTCTCCATGTTTCCTGACTGTGTGTATAGGGGGGCAGCGCCTGAACTCTCTGGTCAGGGACAGATTACCCAGGTGCACCCAGACTGCATAAGAACCAATCACCTGGAGCCCTTGACTATTTAGTTTCGCCACTCCCACTGAAACATTGCCTGTGCAATGTCTATACTCAGTTAGTATCTTGCTGCTGAGCTAGCCAGGCCCTGTTCTGTGTGTCTCCTTCTCTGGAGGATTATTCTAGTCTTGCTTTGTACCCTGTCTGCCTGCCAGGAGGCTGAATATCCTGGCCCTTAAGTCTTGTTCCCTGTACCTTGTCTGTACTCTGTCCGCCTGCCAGGAGGCAGAATATCCTGGTCCTTGTGTCTTTGTCCCTGTGCCTCTGTCTGAACTCAGTCTTACCTCTGTCTGTCAGTCTCCTTATTTGTGGTTCCTTCCCTTCCGTATCTTTCCTTGTGTCCTCTTTATCTGTGCATCTGCACTCTCGCGGCTCTGCCTGCCCCGCACTCCTGCGGCTCTGCCTGCCCCGCACTCCTGCGGCTCTGCCTACCTGCACCTCCTGTGTGAACAGGCCCAAACCTGTTCCTTCATATTCCATTCCTTCCTGCCTATATCCATACTTGTACCTCTTGTGTGAACAGGTCCAGATCCTGTTCCAGCATACACCACTCCCTCCTGCCTACACCTGCTGTGTGAACAGGTCCCTACCTGCTCCTTGCCGTGCCCGCCTGTCCTGTGTCTCCAAGCCGTGCCCGCCTGTCCTGTGTCTCCAAGCCGTGCCCGCCTGTCCTGTGTCTCCATGCCGTGCCCATCGTGTCTACCTGCCTGCCTGTCTATAGCCTCTGTCAAGGTGTCCTGTTCCCGAGTGGGATCAGCAGCCACAGCCAGACACCACCCTGGAGTGGCACCCGGCAGCTACCTGCCGCACAAGCCTGACCTCACCATCAGAGGCTCCAGTGAAGACCAAGGAAGCTGCCGTAGTTACGCCCCTTCCAGGGTAGTCTGGTTTGTGGCACAGTGGGGCCACAACCCCCCGGCTCGCGCCATTCAGCCAAGGCGCGAGCGTGACAGTTTGCACAGGCCATGGTCCCCGCTGAGTCCCATGTCCTTCTGCTTGCAGAGCATGAGGAACTTTCTCTCTGCCAGTATGAGCATTTGGAAGAATTTGTTCCGCCCTGTGTGGTTCCGATTGTTGAGACTTCTGAACCCATCATTGTCTCCAATGCCATCTACAACCAGCTCCTGGCTTATGAGAGGATTGACCCTGAAGATCCTCCAAGGTTCTATGGAGATCCTAAGGAGTGCCAAGGGTTCCTGGAGCAGTGCCTGCGGTACATTGAGTGGAATTCAGCCTGTTTTCCCTCTGATTGGGTCAAAGTGGGATATATAATGTCTTACTTAGCAGGAGATGCTTTGATTTGGATCACTCCCCTCTGGGAAGCAGGGGATCCTATCATCTCGGACTTCGAGGCCTTCCGTAAAGCCTTTGAAGTACCCAGTCCAGCTACGTCTGCCAAGTCTTCCCTATCCAGATCTGAGAGGCACGCCAGACGGGCGAAACCAGTGAGGAAACCGCCTCGTCAGACCGCAACCGCCGTCCGAAACCCTCTAGTTCCTCCACCTGTTAAAGCAGCTACTCGAGTTGAACCCAAGAAGACTGTTAAGAGTGGGCTGGCAAAGCAGCAGCCTGAAACCAGTCGTAAGATGGGCATACAGTATTGCTGCGGTTGTGTGGAGCACCCGGACGCCTTCTGTCCGAAGGAGCGCAAGCTCCAAAACCTTGGGTCAGTGGGAGAGGCTGCCCTTGGTTAGAGTCCCTCCTCCTCACTAAGATCGGTGGCTGTTCGCGTGCCTTGTGGGAGCTTCGGCCCTGCAGATATGTTAAAGCTGCAAGCCAGACGGAGTCTGTGTAGGGTTCCTGTTCCACAGCTCCAGAATCCGGTGACGGTGTTTGGTGATGGTCATTCCCTACTTATGAACAGTCGAGTGTCGAAGGGACAACTACAGCTCCAAATCGGAGCATTGTATTTGGAGAAGTTTATTTTACACTTACTGACCAGTTTGCCCATCGGTCCTTCTGAGCCGGATACTCTACTGCCCGTTCCGGTCCGAAGACCCAGCGTGGTGCCGCACTTGGAGCTACCTAGTCTCCAAAGGTATCTAGTTCCAATGTTACAAGGTCAGGCTACAGTGTTACCTTCCCCATCTGTTCTGCTGGCTATTGGGTTATGGTGTGCTGATGTCACTAAAGAAAAGGAAGCAGTGGCGCCTTCTCCACACACCTCCTGTGACCAGTTCTCAGAAGTATCCCTGTTGCGTGAAAATTTTTCTTTAGGCCATGGGCAGAAGATGGATCCTGTACGGATGCCTTCAGATTCCATGTGGCAGGTGGACGAAGAAGTTGGAGCAGAAGCTCTTGTACGTCTGCTTTTTACCAACCCAGAGGAACAGGTCCAGTTCTCTTCTGATAACGGGCGAAGGATGGATCCAGTGTGGGTACCCTCAGCTTCTAGTTGGCCGGCTAATGAAGATACTAAGGAGGAGGTCCAATTTTCTTGGGATATCGGGCTGAAGTTGGACTCAGTAAAGGTCTCTTCTGTTTCCAGCTGGCCGGCTGAGGTAGGGGTCAAGTCTGAGGCTTCCAGGTCCCTGCTTTCTGCTACCCAGGAGGAAGAAATCCAAGTTCTTATACCCTCTGTGCTGGAAGATGACTCCATCAGGCACCAAGAAGCTTGGCACTCTGGGATTCCTGATGGCACACTTATTCCACCCTACCTGAAGGATGTCGTGTCAACCTGGACTGTGTGTGGTCCCATACTCCTTTTTCTGGTCATTCGGGCAGGCTTGAGGAAGAGGGGCTGTAAAGGGCGGGGTACTGTAACAACCCTGCTGGCATCACTTCATGGCCTCCCATCCCCCGCACACCAACTTACTTTCTGCTTCAAGCCATGCTGTGAAATCTGTCTGTTGCCAGCCCTGAGCTCCATGTGCTATGCCTCTTGTTCTCTGTCTGTCAGTCTCCTTATTTGTGGTTCCTTCCCTTCCGTATCTTTCCTTGTGTCCTCTTTATCTGTGCATCTGCACTCTCGCAGCTCTGTCTGCACGGCTCCCTAGCGCCTCTGCCTGCCCCGCACTCCTGCGCCTCTGCCTGCCCCGCACTCCTGCGCCTCTGCCTGCCTGCACCTCCTGTGTGAACAGGCCCAAACCTGTTCCTTCATATTCCATTCCTTCCTGCCTATATACTTGTACCTCCTGTGTGAACAGGTCCAGATCCTGTTCCAGCATACACCACTCCCTCCTGCCTACACCTGCTGTGTGAACAGGTCCCTACCTGCTCCTTCTCATACCACGCCAATCTGTCCTGTGTCTCCAAGCCGTGCCCGCCTGTCCTGTGTCTCCAAGCCGTGCCCGCCTGTCCTGTGTCTCCAAGCCGTGCCTGCCTGTCCTGTGTCTCCAAGCCGTGCCTGTCATGTCTACCTGCCTGCCTGTCTATAGCCTCTGTCAAGGTGTCCTGTTCCCGAGTGGGATCAGCAGCCACAGCCAGACACCACCCTGAAGTGGCACCCGGCAGCTACCTGCCGCACAAGCCTGACCTCACCATCAGAGGCTCCAGTGAAGACCAAGGAAGCTGCCGTAGTTACGCCCCTTCCAGGGTAGTCTGGTTTGTGGCACAGTGGGGCCACAACCCCCCGGCTCGCGCCATTCAGCCAAGGCGCGAGCGTGACAGGTGTAATTAGTGGTGCCAGGGCCCCACGGCAGACTTTTGAATGGGCGCCCGTTAAAATCCCATGTATCATCCCATCCTGTCACTAGCTAGTGCAGCACAGATCAGGAAAGGCATACACTGTAATGTATTTTTGGACTATAGGATCAACCTCACTATATGAAGCCCCCAAGGTTTAGATATCATAAAATAGAAAAACATGTTATATTTTAAGCTATTAAATCTTTGCTCGTAACAAAAATAAATGTAGGGAGCAGTCAACATCGCAAATTTTGGGGCTCTAACAATCGGAAAGTAATAGTTGACAGTAAGCCATTGTTAGGATGGAGTCGCAAGAAAATATAACACAGCACAGTAGATGTACACACTCGCTGCTGCCCAATCTGTATATGTACACGTACAGTGGCAACCAAAAGTTTTTTGTTTTTTTTAAATTATGGTTGTTGTGATGCCATTTTCCTGGTGATTTTAGTAAACCGGAAGCAAATAGTTGTCAACTATAAGGATGAAAACTGTGTTTGACATTGTTTAGGCTGGTTTCACACTTGTGGTTTTTTTCGCGGTATTTTAGCGCTAAAAAACGCATGCGTTTTTTTTCCCTATACTTTGCATGGGATGCGCTTATGTGCGCATACACATGCGTTTGTATGCGTTTTTCCACGCATGCGTTTTTTTGCGGTATGCGCTCGGGCGCACAAAATGCATCCTGTTGCATTTTTTGGGCGTCCGACTTGCCTCAAAAAAATGCATGCGCACGCAATGCGTTTTTTTTACAGCAAGACACCCATTATAAGTCTATGGGTGCGCATATGTGCGCATTGGCATGCTTATGTATGCGGGTTTTTTTTTTACCATTAGTTGGACAATGGAATTTAGGGGTTTGGGTTAGAGTTAGGGTTAGTTAAGGGGGTTTAGGGCTAGGGTTAGGTTAGCTAGGGTTTAGGGTTAGGGTTAGTATGGTTTGGTTAAGGGTTAGGGTTAGGGTCAGGGTCAGGGTTAGTATGGTTTGGTTAAGGGTTAGGGTTAGGGTCAGGGTCAGGGTTAGGGTTAGGGTTAGTAAAGTCATGGTTTGGGTTAGTGTGAGGGGCCACCTAATGTTGGAAAAAAACGCAAACGCGGTAAAAACGCATACAAACGCATAAAAGCTGCGTTTTTTTCATGCATGCTCATAAAAATGCTTGAAAAAAACGCAGCATTTGTATGCGTTTTTTCAATGCGTTTTTTTTGCGAGAAAAACGCGCTGCAAAAAAAAGCAAGTTTGAAATTAGCCTAAATCCCTTTGTGTTAGTTTTCAACATTTGCTGGGCCAAATATTTCGTCTATTTTGTCATGAGTAGTCGAATTTTGCCTAAATGTTTTTGTTTGTTTGTGTGTTTTTTACTTAAAACATGGCATAGACAAAGTCAAATTGATCACCAGATGTCAGGAAGCTTATTATTCTGAGAGTGAAGTCAGGCAAAAGCCAAAAAGAGGAGCTATAGAATTCAACTGCTCTCAGAGTCAAGTGTTACGTGTAATAGAAAAAGAAGGTAATGGAACAGCTGACAAACTTAGAAGTGGACGGCCACGGAAACTGTCCTCTAAAGTTCATCACATTATTAAGAATAAGTCAGAATCTGATGTCCATAATAGGGCTGTACAGATTTCGCACAAAATAAGCGAAGATTATGGGTCAAAGTGAGTCACCAAACTGTGGGGCGACGGCTAAGAGCAGTAGGGTTGAATTCAAGAATTCCAGTCAAGAAGCCTTTCATCTCTGCATAGAACCAGAAGGTCCAACTTGAGTTTGCCAAAGAACATAGCCAATGAAAAGACACAGATTGGTCTAAAGTTTTGTGGTTGGATGAATACAAGTTCTGTTTAGTAGTGATGACAAGCACCATATATACCACCCAATTGGAAAATGTAACGATGTGAGGTACTAAACACCTACAGTGAAACATGGTGGTGGCAATGTCATGGTTTGGGGCTGCTTTTCTGCATCTACCATTGGACCTCTGCATAGAATTGATGGAAATATGAATGCTACCTTGTACAAGGATATACTGGAGAATGTAATTCTGCTACATGGTAAAACCAAAGTAGATGGGCTGGAAATTCCAGCAAGACAATGATCCTAACCACACATTAAATTTAGTCAAAAATTGGTTAGCAAAGAAAAATGTTTGCCTTGTGCAATGGCAAAGCCAGTCACCTGATGTAAACTTGATAAAGCACTTTGGGGATGAGTTAAGGTGATGAGTTGGGATCCGTACCCATAGCATCAAAGATGAATTGTTTGCAGATTTGCAAACGAAATGGAGCAAGATCCCTCAGGATGTCTTGAATACCCTAATGGCTTCCATGCCCTGTCGGTGTGGTGCAGTAATTAAAACCAGAGGTTATGCTACAAAATGCTGAGTAATGGCATTGTAAACAATGAGTTACTCTATGTTGTGAGCAATAAATAGTAGATGATAAACTTTTGGTAGTCAGTTTTCTTTAATTAAATGACCATACCTATATTCTAAAGCATTTTGGCTAAAATTAAGATTCTGCATGAAAAGAACTTCATTCACTTTCAATTCATCACCAGGAAAAAGGGATCACAGCAATCAGAAGTAATCACACTTTTAAGAAAAATGCTAAACTTTTGGTCACCTCTGTATAGCACTGCTGGTTATATCCACACATTCACATATCTCTATGGAACCTGTACACATACAGTTCTGTTGCATACACACCTACCTACCATTCACACAGCTCTGCTAGATACAGTGGAGAAAGTCAGCCACCAATTGTGCAAGATCTCCCCAAAAAATGAGAGAGGTCTGTAGTTGACATCATAGGTAGACCACAACTATGAGAGTCAAAATGAGAAAACAAATCCAGAAAATCACCTTGTCTGATTTGGCAAGATTTATTTTGCAAACTATGGTGGAAAATAAGAATTTGGTCATTAACAAAAGTTCATCTCAATATTTTGTTATATATCCTTTGTTGACAATGACAGAGGTCAAACGTTTTATGTAAGTCTTCACAAGGTTGGCACACACTGTTAGTGGTATGTTTCCCCATTCCTGCATGCAGATCTCCTCTAGAGCAGTGATGCTTTGGGCCTGTCGCTGGGCCACACAGACTTTCAAATCCCTCCAAACGTTTTGTATAGGGTTGAAAGCTGGAGACTGGCTAGGCCACGCCAGGACCTTTATATCCTTCTTACATAGCCACTCATTCATTGCCCTGGAGGTGTGCTTGAAATCATCATGCTGAAAGACCCATCCACGCTTCATCTTCGATTCCCTTGCTGATGGAAGGAGGTTTGCACTCAAAATCTCATGATACATGGCCCCACTCATTCTTTCATGTACACGGATCAGTCGCCCTGGTCCCTTTGGAGAGAAACCAGCCCCAAAGCATGATGTTGCCACCTCAATGCTTCACAGTAGGTATGGTGTTATTTGGATGCAACTCAGCATTCTGCCTTCTCCAAACATGACAAGTTTTGCTTCTACCATACAGTTCTACTTTGGTTTCATCAGACCATATGACATTTGCGCAATACTCTTCTGGATAATCAAAATGCTCTCTAGCAAACTTCAGACAGGCCCGGACATGTACTGGCGGAAGCAGGGGGACACGTCTGGGACTGCATGATCTGACTCCCTGGTGGCGTAGTGTGCTACTGATGGTAGCCTTTGTTATGGTGGTCCCAGCTCTATGCAGGTCATTCACTAGGTTCCCCCCGTGTGGTTCTGGGATTTTTGCCCACCATTCTTGTGATCATTTTGGCCCCACGGGGTGAGATCTTACATGGACCCCAGATAGAGGGAGATTATCAGTGGTCTTGTATGTCTTACAATTTCTTACTATTGCTCCCACAGTTGATTTCATCACACCAAGCTGCTTGTCTATTGCAGATTCAGTCTTCCCAGCCTGGTGCAGGGTTACAATTTTGTTTCTGGTGTCATTCGACAGCTCTTTGGTCTTCACTATAGTGGAGTTTGGAGTGTGACTGTTTGCGGTTGTGGACAGGTGTCTTTTATACTGATAAGTTGAAACAGGTGCCATTACTACAGGTAATGAGTGGAGGATAGAGGAGCCTCTTAAACTAGAAGTTAAAGGTCTGTGAGAGCCAGAAATCTTGCATGTTTTTAGGTGATCAAATACTTATTTTCCATCATAATTTGCAAAATAAATCTTGCCAAATCAGACAAGGTGATTTTCTGGATTTGTTTTCTCATTTTGACTCTTGACTCTCATAGTTGTCGTCTACCTATGATGTCAATTACAGGCCTCTCTCATCTTCTTAATTGGGAGAACTTGCACAATTGGTGGCTGACTAAATACTATTTTTCCCCACTGTACATTCCCACCACTCACACAGCTCTGCTGCATACATACACATCACTCACACAACAGTACCACTCACACAGCTCTGCTGCATACACACCAACCACTCACACTGCTCTACTGCATACATACCCACCTCTTAAGGGCCTTTTACACATAGCAATATCGCTAGCGACATCACTAAAGCGTCACCGATTTTGTGACGCAGCAGCGATATTGCTAGCGATCTCGCTACATGTGACACTTACCTCTGACCGGCCCCCCCGCTGGATATCGCTGATCGCGCGAGAACGTCCTGGGCTGTTTTCTTAGAAAAAATGGAGGGCACCACTAACACACCATGAGTTTATATTGAGGAACAAGAGGGTTCACCAGGGTATGTAAAAGACAATATGTAAAAATGGTAAGCAGAGGTCATACCCATAACAAGGGAACACCTCAATTGCACAAAAATGTAGTGATATATAAAGATCAAATTTTATTAATAATCATACAAGGATACATGCATGACAAAACCAAAACACATATAAAAACAATTAAAATTGCATATAATATATGCAAAGAAACCCAACACAGTGCCAAAACTTAATATAAAGGCTGTGGCAAACCACACAAGGTTCTCACAAAAGGCGCTCTGTGGAGAAAAAGGCTGGCTTAAATATATACAACTTCACAATAAATATGTGACATAACACATTTCAATAATTGAATAATAATCTTCCTTTATTCCCTTTGCAAGAAAAAATCAGTTTATTATCAGAGAAACTGTTTCCTTTCTGCCCATTACGAATGCTGTTGGACGCCTCTCCTTTGGTATTGTATGCACACTTTTTTCTGGTTGTATACATCTTTTTGCATATGTATTGATTTTGTGCATATATGTGATCCTTGTTAACTTGAAGTGTGTTACTTCACATATTTATCGTGAAGTTGTATATATATTTAAGCCAGTTATTTTTCTGGTTGTACACATCTTCTTGCATACAGTTAGGTCCATATATATTTGGGCAGAGACAACATTTTTCTAATTTTGGTTCTAGACATTACCACAATGTATTTTAAACAAAACAATTCAGATGCAGTTGAAGTTCAGACTTTCAGCTTTCATTTGAGGTTATCCACATTAAAATTGGATGAAGGGTTTAGGAGTTTCAGCACCTTAACATGTGCCACCCTGCTTTTAAAGGGACCAAAAGTAATTGGACAGATTAAATAATTGTAAATAAAATGTTCATTTCTAGTACTTGGTTGAAAACACTTTGTTGGCAATGACTCCCTGAAGTCTTGAACTCATGGACATCACCAGATGCTGTGTTTCCTCCTTTTTGATGCTCTGCCAGGTCTTCACTGCGGTGGTTTTCAGTTGCTGTTTGTTTGTGGGCCTTTCTGTCTGAAGTTTAGTCTTTAACATGTGAAATGTATGCTCAATTGGGGTGAGATCAGGTGACTGACTTGGCCATTCAAGAATATTCCACTTCTTTGCTTTAATAAACTCCTGGGTTGCTTTGGCTTTATGTTTTGGGTCATTGTCCATCTGTAGTATGAAAAGATGACCAATCAGTTTGGCTGCATTTGGCTGGATCTGAGCACACAGTATGAATCTGAATACCTCAGAATTCATTCGGCTGCTTCTGTCCTGTGTCACATCATCAATAAACACTAGTGACCCAGTGCCACTGGCAGCCATGCATGCCCAAGCCATCACACTGCATCCACCGTGTTACACAGATGATGTGGTATGCTTTGGATCATGAGCTGTACCACGCCTTCGCCATACTTTTCTCTTTCCATCATTCTGGTAGAGGTTGATCTTGGTTTCATCTGTTCAAAGAATGCTCTTCCAGAACTGTGCTGGCTTTTTTAGATGTTTTTTAGCAAAGTCCAGTCTAGCCTTTTTATTCTTGATGCTTATGTGTGGCTTGCACCGTGCAGTGAACCCTCTCTATTTACTTTCATGCAGTCTTCTATTTATGGTAGATTTGGATATTGATACGCCTACCTCCTGGAGAGTGTTGTTCACTTGGTTGGCTGTTGTGAAGGGGTTTCTCTTCACCATGTACACTATTCTGCAATCAACCACCAATGTTGTCTTCCATGGGCGCCCAGGTCTTTTGCATTGATGAGTTCACCAGTGCTTTCTTTCTTTCTCAGGATGTACCAAACTGTAGATTTTGCCACTCCTAATGTTGTAGTAATTTCTCGGATGGGTTTTTTTCTGATTTTGCAGCTTAAGGATGGCTTGTTTCAACTGCATGGAGAGCTCCTTTGACCGCAAGTTTCCTTCACAGCAAAACCTTCCAAATGCAAGCACCACACCCCAAATCAACTCCAGGCCTTTTAGCTGCTTAATTGAGAATGACATAAGGAAGGGATTGCCCACACCTGTCCATGAAATAGCCTTGGAGTCAATTGTCCAATTACATTTGGTCCCTTTAAAAACAGGGTGGCACATGTTAAGGAGCTGAAACTCCTAAACCCTTCATCTAATTTTAATGTGGATACCCTCAAATGAAAGCTGAAAGTCTGAACTTCAACTGCTTCTGAATTGTTTTGTTTAAAATTCATTGTGGTAATGTCTAGAACCAAAATTAGAAAAATGTTGTCTCTGTCCAAATATATATGGACCTAACTGTATGTATTGATTTTGTGCATATATGTGATCCATGTCAACTTGAAATGTGTTATGTCACATATTTATTGTGAAGTTGTATATATTTAAGCCAGCCTTTTTCTCCACATAGCGCCTTTTGTGAGAACCTTCTGTGGTTTGCCACAGCCTTTATATTAACCCCTTTCCTATAATGGACATAATATTCCATCCATGTGACCTGGGACCTAAGTCCCATGGATGGAATATTACGTCATAGCGATCAGCGGCGCCCACGTGGTGAGCGCCGCTGATTGCGGCTTGGTGTCAGCTGATTATCACAGCTGACATCTGTCACAATGTGTCAGGGGTGGTCACGGACCGCCCCCGACACGTTAACCCCTTGCACACCGTGAACGCGATCGCGTTGTACCGGGGGTTAAAGGGAAGCATCAGGAGGGAGGGGGCTCCCTCCGTGTTTCCCTGAGCCCCCCACAGCAGCGCAATGTGCAGCGCTGCTGCGGGGGGCTCCATTCCTGCAGGTGCCCGAATCCAAGATGATGATGGGGACCTTCGGGGGCCTGCAGGGAGCTGGCTTCCTCAGTGCCTGCAAAGCGCATTCACGAGGAAGCCTTCTTCAATGCCTGTGACAGATCGCTGATCTGTCACAGTGATCTGTGATGTGACAGATCAGCGATCTGTCACAGGACAGTGATGTCCCCCCTGGGACAACCTAATAAAGTTAAAAAAAAAAAAAGTGTAAAAATAATTTAAAAAAAATCGCTAAATAAATTTAAAAAAAACAAAATATTCCCTAATAATAAATTCATTTTTTGGATATAAAAAAAAAAACAATAAAAGTACACATATTTGGTATCGCCACGACCGTAACGACCCGCCTTATAAAACTGTCCCATTAGTTAACCCCTTTAGCAAACCCCTTAAAAAATAAAAATAAAAAACGAAGCAAAAAATAATGATTTATTATCATACTGCCGAACAAAAAGTGCAACAACGCACGATCAAAAAGACGCATATAAATATCCAAGGTACCGCTGAAAACGTCATCTTGTCCCGCAAAAAACGAGCCACCACACAGCATCATCAGTGAAAAAATAAAAAAGTTATAGCTCACAGAATAAAGTGATGCAAAAATAATTATTTTTTATATAAAATTGTTTTCATTGCATAAAAGCTCTAAAACATAAAAAAAAGACATAAATGAGGTATCGCTGTAACCGTACTGACCCGAAGAATAAAACAGCTTTATCAATTTTACCGCACGCAGAACCGTGTAAACGCACCCCCCAAAAGAAATTCATGAAACGCTGGTTTTTGTTCATTCTGCGTCCCAAAAATCGGAATAAAAAGCGATCAAAAGATGTCACGTGCCCGAAAATGGTACCAATAAAAACGTCAACTCGTCCCACAAAAAATAAGACCTCACATGACTCGGTGGGTCAAAATAAGGAAAAATTATAGCTCTCAATATGTGGTGATGCAAAAACTATTTTTACATTAAAAAGCGTCTTTTAGCCTATGACAGCTGCCAAACATAAAAACCCGCCATAAATAGTAAATCAACCCCCCCGTTATCACCCCCTTAGTTAGGGAAAAATAATAAAATAAAAAAAATTTATTTATTTCCATTTTCGGGTTAGGGTTAGGGCTAGGGCTGAGATTAGGGTTAGGGGTGTGTTGGGGTTAGGGTTGGAGTTAGAATTGGGGGGTTTCCACTGTTTGGGCACATCAAGTGCTCTCCAAATGCAACATGGCATCTGATCTCAATTCCAGCCAATTCTGCGTTGAAAAAGTCAAATGGTGCTCCTTCCCTTCCAAGCTCTGCCATGCGCCCAAACAGTGTTTTACCCCATATATGGGGTATCAGCTTACTCAGGACAAATTTCAAAACAACATTTGGGGTCCAATTTCTCCTGTTGCCCTTAGGAAAATAAAAAATTGGGGGCAAAAATATCATTTTTGTGGAAAAAAATAAGATTTTTTTATTTTCACGCCCGGGCTCTCCAAAGGCAACATGACACCCGCAGACCATTCCATCAAAGTCTGCATTCCAAAATGTCACTACTTCCCTTCCGAGCCCTGACGTGTGCCCATACAGTAGTTTTCTCCCACATATGAGGTATCAGTGTACTCAGGACAAATTGGACAACTTTTGGGGTCCAATTTCTCCTGGTACCTTTGGGAAAATAAAAAAATTGGGGACAAAATGATCATGTTTGTGGAAAAAATACGATTTTTTTATTTTCACTCCTGGGCGTTATAAACTTCTGTGAAGCACTGGGGGGTTCAAAGTGCTCACCACACATCTAGATAAGTTCCTTGGGGGGATCTAGTTTCCAAAATGGGGGGTTTCAGCTGTTTTGGTACATCAGGGGCTTTCCAAACGCGACATGGTGTCCGATCTCAATTCCAGCCAAAAACGTCAAATGGCGCTGCTTCCCTTCCGTGCTCTGCCATGCGCCCAAATAGTCATTTACACCCGCATATGGGGTATCAGCGTACTCAGGACAAATTGCACAATAACTTTTAGGGTCTGTTACCCTTGGAAAAATAAGAATTGAGGGTGAAAAGATCATTTTTGTGGAAAAAATATGATTTTTTAATTGTACGGCTGTACATTATAAACTTCTGTGAAGCCCTTGGGGGTTCAAAGTTCTCACCACACATCTAGATAAGTTCCTTGGGGGGTCTAGTTTCCAAAATGGTGTCACTTGTGGGGGGTTTCCACTGTTTAGGTACATCAGGGGCTCTCCAATTGTGACATGGCGTCCGATCTGAATTCAAGCCAATTTTGCATTGAAAAAGTCAAAAGGCGCTCCTTCCCTTCTGAGCTCTGCCATGCACAGAAACAGTGGTTCCCCCCACATATCAGGTATCAGCGTACTCAGGACAAATTGCACAATAACTTTTGCAGTCCAATTTCTCCTGTTACTCTTGGTAAAATAAAAAAAATTGAACGTGAAGTATTTTTTTTGTGAAAAAAAGTTAAATGTTCATTTTTTTTTTTTAAATATTCAAAAAATTCCTGTGAAGCACTTGAATGGTTAATAAACTTCCTGAATGTGGTTTTGAGCACCTTAAGGGGTGCAGTTTTTAGAATGGTGTCACTTTTGGGTATTTTGTATCACATAGACCCCGCAAAGTGGCTTCAAATGTGATGTGGTCCGTAAAAATAAAATGGTGTTGCAAAAATGAGAAATCGCTGGTCAACTTTTAACCCTTATAACTTCCTAACAAAAAAAAATTTTGGTTCCAAAATTGTGCTGATGTAAAGTAAATATGTGTGAAATGTTACTTATTAAGTTTTTTTGTGTGCCGTATCTCTGATTTAAGAGCATAAAAATTAAAAGTTGGAAAATTGCAAAATTTTCAAAATTTTCACCAAATTTCTGTTTTTTTCACAAATAAACGCAAGTTATTTGAGTTAAATTTTACCAATAACATGAAGTACAATATGTCACGAGAAAACAATGTCAGAATCACCGGGATCCATGGAAGCGTTCCTGAGTTATTACCTCACAAAGGGACAGTGGTCAGAATTGTAAAAATTGGCCCGGGAGTTAACGTGCAAACCACCCTTGGTAGTGAAGAGGTTAAGGTGTGGCACTGTGTTGGGTTTCTTTGCATATATTATATGCAACTTTAATTGTTTTTATATGTGTTTCGTCATGTATGTATCCTTGTATGATTATTAATAAAATTTGATCTTTATGTATCACTACATTTTTGTGCAATTGAGGTGTTTCCTTGTTATGGGTATGCTTTCCATTTTTACCTGGGCCGTTTTCTTCTCGCTGGAGTCCCGCTGGCGCCGACGAGTGACGCATGGACGCAGGCGGAAGACGTCATCATCGCTGCCGCGGTCATCATTACCTGTCTGACAGGTAAGTAACGACCATCGAGCATCGCTGCATCGCTGGTGAGATCTGCCTGTTTGGCAGCTCACTAGCGACCATTTAGCGATGCACCAGCGATCCTGACCGGGTCGTATCGTTGTCGGGATCGCTGGTGCATCGCTAAATGTAACGGGACCTTTACACAGCCCTGCTGCACACACCTAGCTCTATTGCATACATATGCACAGTCACACAGCTCTGCTGCACACATGCACACACACAGCAGTACTGCATACATACACACACTCAAACAGCTCTGCTGCATAAATTCACACACTAACAGCACTACTGCACACACACAGCTCTGCTGCATACATGCCCACAACTCATACAGCTCTGCTGCAAACATACACACACAGCTCTGCTGCAGACATACACAGCTCTGCTGCATACATGCCCCCCACTCACACAGCTCTGCTGCATACATATACGCACACACAGCTCTGCTCCACACACACTCTCCACAGATCTGCTAGACCTATATTCATGAGTAGTTCAGTACTTAGTAAAAAGTATTGATTCCCCAACTCCTTCAATTCCTTGATAGCATGTGACATTGGGAGTTCCTACTACAGCTAGATTGGGCCTTTTCAGGTCCTCACCAGCTTCCTGTCCTGAATTGATCAGCGTGGGACACAGATAAAGGGGCTTGTGTAGTTCTTTCATGCACAAGTCTCTATCTCCCTGTCGCAGGTTTTGCCTCCCCCCCCCCCCAGCTGTCCTGGTCAGTGACTACAGCTATAGTTCATCCCCTGCTTAAGTCCATACACGGTCCACCTCCATTTTGTTACAATATCTGTACATTATACAGAAAGTCTCTGCAGAAACTGTATGATCTGCATATGTAAGGATTGACCAGGACTATAGTCGTGGCCAGAGACACTAAAGTATTAGTGTCCAGGCCTTCCCTCACAGAAAAATACAATCCACTGTTCGGCGTACCTGCATCTCCAGGTTCGGGTCCCCCTGGGCACTTTCCAGATGGCAATGGCCCCTCTCCGAGGCGACTCCCATTAACCAAGGCACAGTCCATAGTAACTTGAACGATTTCTTTACTTACAACTTCACACAATATATCCACAGTTGGCGCATCTTTGATAACACATCTGTCTTTACTTGTTTCCTCAGCTTTCCCTGCTTTGCTGATACTTCGATACAGCACGTTTCTGGACCAGATCTTCATACACTGATTCCCAGCTTCTTCCTGGCCTAACCTTGCCATGATGACAATTCCTTCTGCCTGTTTCACCCAAGACTCAAAATCATCCGCCACCTGGTTTAACTGCCTCTGGAAAAGCATCTGACCCATCTGTACTGCTCCCTGTGAAGCTACAGAATCCTTCTGTTCCTCACTCCGTCCGACTCCCTCCCTAAGAGCACCGCCCAAGCGATGAGTCGCCACATATTGACTGACTGATGTCCAGTAGCTGTGAGTACCTGGGACTTCCACTGAATAACGCTGCGCCGCTGCTGAGCCGTCCTGGGCCTATAGTCCATGTGGACACTTAAGGCACCCTGGCCCCGTCCGAATGAACTTCTTTTTCACTTAGCCTTAACTCCCAGCAGCCACACCTACACTTAACCCCATCTTGCTAAAAGCTCTATAAACTAAGTGCCCCCTCTAGTGTCCAAAGGGTGCACTATACTTTCCCTATTTAAAACATAGCACTATACAATGGAACACAACATATTTACAGCAAATGGTAACACATACAACAGTGTGGCAATACCATTGATTCTGGGTGGTAATACATGACAACATGTAGCAGTACCACCGATTACCATAAATAAAACATTAAGAACACTTAGGCTATGTGTCCACGTTGCAGAAATGCTGCAGAATTGTCCGCAGCATTCCGCAACTTCCCGCCGGGGGTAAAATGCATGTGGAATTCACATGCGTTTTCCCGCAAAACACAAGCGTTTTTAGCTTGCGGAATTCAAGCGCTTTTGCAAGCGATTTGAAGCACTATGCTTGACAAGTGTGACCAACTTTTTACTATTGATGTAGGCAGCATCAATAGTAAAAGATAGAATGTTAAAAATAATTAAAAAAAATATGGATATACTCACCTCGCGGCGGCCCCCGATCTCAGCGGCGCTGCCGGCAAGTTCCGTTCCCAGAGATACATTGCGAGAATGACCACTGATGATGTAGCAGTCACGTGACCATGACATCACAAAGGTCATTTTGGCGCGAAGCACGCCTGGGAACGGAACTTGCCGGCAGCGCCGCTGAGGAATCTGGGGGCCGACAGAGGGTAAGTATATCCCTATATTTTTATTTTAACTCTATTTTTAACAGGAATATGGTACCCAGGGCCTGGAGGACAGTCTCCTCTCCTCCAGACCCTGGGTACCAACCAGACATGAAACGCTCACTTTACGCATGGTGGGCATGGCCACATGCGTAAAGTGAGCGTTTCAATGCAATCATATGGTGGCGGAATTGCCGCGTTTCTGCAAAATTAATGGACACACTGGGGATTTTTCCGCAATGCGATTCCGCAGCAGAAAAATCCGCAGCATTGGCACAGCAACTGTGGAATCCCATAGGATAGCATGGGATGCGTTTTAACTAACGTTTTTTAAGCGTTTCCGTGGCGGCCTTGCCGCTGTGTAAACGCTTAAAAATCACAACGTGGGCACACAGCCTTAGGGAGGCAGAGCAAAGAAATAGTATCATTCCACCCCCTTACACATAGGGTAAAGCCTTGGCTACAATTTATGGTGGCTACATTGTATGGGCGGCGGCCCTTCTATTTGTAGTAAGAGGGTACCGTATGCCCATTTTTAACCCAGCTGCAATATTTACACACTGTGGCTCATAGTTCAGTATTTTACATTGCAAATTTACATAAAGAAAAAATAAACAGCAGACTTCCCTTTTAAGTTCACATACACAGACTGTGCAACTAACCTGCACATCTTTTACAGTAAATTTCCAGGCTTTTGTGGCAATTGCTTGTGAATTTATAGGACATAACTTACTGACATATGTTTAGTTACATCTTAAAATACCCATTAAATTAGAATCACGTGTTAATCAATGTTGGATATGTCCTCAACAAGCATAGTTTAGCGGTGGCTGCAGAAAGACAGACATCAGAAAAATGTAATTCCAAACCTCATGAAATCAGTAGGAACCATATTTTTTTTAATAAAATAATTGTCACGACTCTGATATCAGGTGTCCCGGGACCAGGGGTTCCTTCCCTGTCCCTAATGCTAGGGGCGCCCTAGCTCACCCTGTTCCCTGGGTTACTTCTGATAGTGAAGATGTCGGGGCCACGTACCTTGCCTTAGCTCCTGAATTTGTCCTCAGTCTGTACCCTTCCCCCACCCAGGAAAGAGGGGAGTAGTAGTGTACAGTAATACACAAACCAGACTAACAAGGTAATACGAACAAGTGAAACTAAAAATACCAAACATACAAATATATTCACACATACAACAGAGGAATGCACCAGGGAGTGAAGGATGGAGTTAAACTAAAGTAGGAGAAGAAAAGGAATTACCACACATTCAAAACCTAGCAACAGTCACAGATTAATCCACCAACCGCCCACTCTAATAACCACCAACAACCTCCAGCATTGCAGCATAACCTAACTCTGACAATGAGTGCTAGCCAGGGCCCAGATTATAGAAGAGATAGGAGTGGCTAACAGTGCACAGCTGAGAGCCATAATGCAGGAAATCTTCCAGGAGCTCTCAACTGAGCATATTAACCGCTGCACTGCTAAAAGAAGCTTGCATGGTTTAATATGAAGGTGAAGTGCTTCTTAATCAGAGCAGGAGTAGGAGAAATCAGATACTGTGGTATTCTGGCTCCTCTCTGTCATGGTTAACACATGACAACAATATACTGGATTAAAGAAATAATTAAACTAGTTCTAAATTAAGAACACATTAGTGTATACAATTAATGGGAAATTATTTTTATACAATATATACAGTTCAGTTGTATTTACCATAAATCTCATCCCACTCAATATATTTTCTGCACCTCTTTTAGGCCTCATTCACAAGTCCGATTTTTCCATGTACGAGAAGAAAAAACTGATTCTGATCAGAGTTTGATCTGAGTCATCCGATTTTCTCAAACGTGGAAAATTTTTCTTTTTTAAATTTCTCCACCTTCTCCATCCTGACAGTCCGTGAAAATCGAACAGTACTCGGACGTCATCCAAGTGCAGTACGATTTTTTTCCCTGACACATTTGACTTGCATTGATGATTTTAATCCGACCTTCGGATCAAAGTAGTGTGTGAGGAGCTGAGGTTGTTAGTTGTAATAATCACCTAGACAGGTTAACGACATAACTGTTTTTTATTCCTTATGTTCCCTGTTAACTTAACTTTGGGTATATGGCCAAAATACAATGTCCCCATGTGGTACTAGCAGGTACACAGGACGCAGTGACGAGGCGCGAGACAGTTAAGTGCTTTTAGTAATAACGTTTATAGGCCTAGAGGTAACTGTCCTCAGTCGTAGCCTGACCAACCAAAGGGGTAACAAGAGTTGCCCTCGCAGGGGCTCAATACAAGCAAACACGAACAGAGTAGAACACGACTACATCCGGCGAAAGCCGGTCACTATAGGGCCGCGGTATGGCCGACTACGGGTCCTTAACTATATAGTCAACTTAGCCATCCTGACGTCCCTCGGCGCTCTGGACGGTGGTTCTTCGGCGTAGCAGCCGCTGGGCCCAGCTGCTGAGGAGTTGACGTAGTCTTCGAGCGTTACGACGCTCCGGTGACACCGGAGCACCACAGGCCCCAGAGAAGTCCTTGAACGGATGGGCCGCAGCCCCCGGACTGGGGCAAGCGGCAGCGATGCGGGGTAGCGATTGGCAGGCCACCTGTGCAGCTAACAGCTGCGATGGGGAATCCGCGGCGAGCAACTGCCCAGCCCTTGCAGCGGACCAGAGCGGGACAGTGGTGGCCGCCGACGGCACTGGACTTGCCGCGGCCATGGGTGAGAGCAGGGCGGCTGCGGATGGCAGGAGACAGGCTGCAGCAGTGGGCTGGAGCGAGGCGACAACGTCCGCAAGCGACCGCGGGCAGGCCGCAGCCGCGGGCTGGGGTGAGGCGGCAGTGGCCTCGGGTTGAAGCGGGGAAGCGGTTCTTGGACGTTCGTCTGGGCGCCGTCCCTCTGATGTCCTAGGTGTATGTCTCTCCTGGCTCTGGATAAGTCGCTTTGGCTCTCAGTCGCTCCCACGGTCTCCTTCTGCTTCTGTCCCGGTCTGCTGACTCACCGTGACCAGCGTTCCCCACCCCTTTTATACTGGCTCCTCCCCCAGCCCATCTGTCCATCTCAACGGTCCGTCCCTGAACTCTGTCCCCTGGGAACAGTTTCCCCCGGAACCTAGGTGATGGTCCCCTTGGTTACGGCCCAGACACTCGGCGGGGGCCCTTCTTCCCACACCCAGTCCACAAGATCCCTTCCCCGAGGCCAGTAGTCCCACTGCCCCTGTACCAAGCGATAATCACTGTCTCCCAACTTTTAGTCAGCTCACAGATTTCTTATGTTCCGCCAGTATAGTCTGTAGTCACAGTCCATGCTCCTCTAGATGACAGATAACACAACCAAAGCCCATGTATCCAGCAGCAACAGTTCCAGCTAAGAAAGTTCCTGAAATCCAGATGACAGATCCCTCAACAGTAGCACGGCAACTGATCTTCAAAACTCCATAGGCCATCATTCCATGTGCTCCAGGACATCATCTTTATTCCTCTTCCTTCAACGGCACTATCCCCACTCCATGAGCAAAAATGTGGCTTCTTCCCCCCCCTCCCTGGCATCAGCCCCCCGAATGGGCAGAAGTGTACACACCCTCACCCTTAAACATTTGCTTTTAGTTCAAAGAATGAAGAATATTCCAGCATATCATCACCTAGAATTGCAGGAGAGACCCCCTGTCGTGACAGCTCCCCTGGGTCTACTATCCTCATCCACACAATGGACCTAGTGGCTGGAAGAAAAATGGCTTGAGACCCTGAGATACTGATGAGATTAATGGAATGATTGCTTTACATTTACGTTTAGCAATCTCCTGCCTGGCCTCAGATATACATAAGATCCAACCAGCATGTCTTCCTCTGCTTGCTGTCACTGAATGGAAGCATTGATTCCTGAGGCTGAACTGACAAACAAGCAAATCTCTAATAAGACACAATAATATCGACATAACCGGTGCTCCGTGCTGGAAAAACTCTGCATCGCTTAGAGCCATGGACTCCGCTCTACGATCATTGGTCCAATAGTCTTAAGTAGGCAGCCATTTCCTCACATAGAGCATGTCTCCAATATTTTCTGTGGACTATATGGTCTGAGTAAAAACCGGACATATGAATAGCCCCATAGAATATCATGGATACGAGTGCTATACATGAAAACCACGGATAACACTCCTATGTGAAATCAGATGTCTGAATGAGCCATTAGCCACAATTGCATGAGTGTCAAACATTAAAATGACCGAATGTCTTCAAAACTATTAAAGGGATTCTAGGAGCTAATAAGAGTATCAGCAACATTGGCAGATGCAGTCAGGAGATGCCCCTGTGAAACAATATATGCAGCCCAATAGCTCCACACAATGCACAACTCCACCTGCTGTGGAAGAGGAAATGGGCCACATACCTCCTGGGCCCCTGTGTGGATGCATAGGTTGTACCCATGAGATGTCCGCCCCGGAGCGACCCTGGGAGCTGTGTCTCATATTGCTCAATTGAAATTCAAGACACAATCCATAAACAAGAGTCGCGCTGAAATAAACAAAAGAAGCCCATTTTTGTTTGTACTCTCACACAGCCCTTTCACACACCCATATTTTATACAACCATGTTCATCTGTAACCTCTCTACAATCCGAGCAGTTATCTGTATTTACAAGCTACAAAGAGAAATTGCTTCCCCTATAAAAGGAAACGTGCATATAAAAAAATGTAAAATATTTGACATTACAGAAAAGTAAATATCTGTACAAAGTGTTGTGTAAGCAGTCCATACCCTTATGTGTAAGAGATCAGTAGTGTCTGCTGATGGGAATGATGAGAATGTAAATACTTGTGTTTGGTGCTAAAACAAAAGCCAGACAACAATCAGCATACCCAGACTAGTGATGGGTGAACCTGAAGAGTAAAGTTCAGGGTTCGTACTGAACATCTACTATTTGGGTACAGACCCGAACACGGAATACTCCAAGAAGTCTGTGTCACTGTTCGGGTTCGGCAATCTGAACATTGGGTGTTTCCCAAACTGTCATTTACAGTTAGGTCCATTTTATATTTGGACAGAGACAACATTTTTCTAATTTTGGTTCTAGACATTACCACAATGAATTTTAAACAAAGCAATTCAGATGCAGTTGAAGTTCAGACTTTCAGCTTTCATTTGAGGATATCCACATTAAAATTGGATGAAGGGTTTAGGAGTTTCAGCTCCTTAACATGTGCCACCCTGTTTTTAAAGGGACCAAAAGTAATTGGACAGATTAGATAATTGTAAATAAAATGTTCATTTCTAGTACTTGGTTGAAAACCCTTTGTTGGCAATGACTGCCTGAAGTCTTGAACTCATGGACATCACCAGACGCTGTGTTTCCTCCTTTTTGATGCTCTGCCAGGCCTTCACTGCGGTGGTTTTCAGTTGCTGTTTGTTTGTGGGCCTTTCTGTCTTTAAGTTTAGTCTTTAACAAGTGAAATGCATGCTCAATTTGGTTGAGATCAGGTGACTGACTTGGCCATTCAAGAATATTCCACTTCTTTGCTTTAATAAACTCCTGGGTTGCTTTGGCTTTATGTTTTGGGTCATTGTCCATCTGTAGCATGAAACGACGACCAATCAGTTTGACTGCATTTGGCTGGATCTGAGCACACAGTATGGCTCTGAATACCTCAGAATTCATTCGGCCGCTTCTGTCCTGTGTCACATCATCAATAAACACTAGTGACCCAGTGCCACTGGCAGCCATGCATGCCCAAGCCATCACACTGCCTCCGCCGTGTTTTACAGATGAGGTGGTATGCTTTGGATCATGAGCTGTACCACACCTTTGCCATAATTTTCTCTTTCCATTATTCTGGTAGAGGTTGATCTTGGTTTCATCTGTTCAAAGAATGTTCTTCCAGAACTGTGCTGGCTTTTTTAGATGTTTTTTAGCAAAGTCCAGTCTAGCCTTTTTATTCTTGATGCTTATGAGTGGCTTGCACCGTGCAGTGAACCCTCTGTATTTACTTTCATGCAGTCTTCTCTTTATGGTAGATTTGGATATTGATATGCCTACCTCCTGAAGTGTTGTCCACTTGTTTTGCTGTTGTGAAGGGGTTTCTCTTCACCATGGAGATTATTCTGCGATCATCCACCACTGTTGTCTTCCGTGGGCGCCCAGGTTTTTTTGCATTGATGAGTTCACCAGTGCTTGCTTTCTTTCTCAGGATGTATCAAACTGTAGATTTTGCCACTCCTAATGTTGTAGCAATTTCTCGGATGGGTTTTTTCTGTTTTTGCAGATTAAGGATGGCTTGTTTCACCTGCATGGAGAGCTCCTTTGACCGCAAGTTTCCTTCACAGCAAAACCTTCCAAATGCAAGCACCACACCTCAAATCAACACCAGGCCTTTTATCTGCTTAATTGAGAATGACATAATGAAGGGATTGCCCACACCTGTCCATGAAATAGCCTTGGAGTCAATTGTCCAATTACTTTTGGTCCCTTTAAAAACAGGGTGGCACATGTTAAGGAGCTGAAACTCCTAAACCCTTCATCCAATTTTAACGTGGATACCCTGAAATGAAAGCTGAAAGTCTGAACTTCAACTGCATCTTGTTTAAATTTCATTGTGGTAATGTCTAGAACCAAAATTAGAAAAATGTTGTCTCTGTCCAAATATATATGGACCTAACTGTACATGACAGCATGAGAAACTCTGGATGCTCTGATCAGTGTTAAGATTATAAGAGCTGGTCAGAGATCTGCGTGAGCCAGCTGCTGTGACTGGAGGTAAAAAGTTTAGCACCGGTCTTAGAGCTGTCACCTGATATGACTACTACTCCCTTCAGGTTAAATAAATAATTTTAAAAAACGGCGTGGGTCCTCCCCATTTTTGAAAACCAGCCATCTAAAACAGACAGCTGGGAGCTGGCATTCTCATGAGGAGCCATGGTTATTGCACACCCAGCCTAAAAATAGCAGCTTGCAGCCACACCAAAAAGGTGAATCAGTTATATGCACCAATTTTGCTGCTTTGGCCAGCTGATCCCAATTGCCCTGTGGTGGTGTCAAGTGTGGTAACATTTGTGGGGTTGATGTCACCTTTGTATTGTCAGGTGACATCAAGACCCGAGGTTAGTAATGGAGAGGGTCTTTAAGATGTAGGGAAGGTGACCTGACGGACGGACGGACTAGTCAGAGTGAAGAAAGATAGGTTTGCACAGTGTAGGTAGGAGACAGTGATTACAGTGGGGAAACAACTAGAAAAGTGTAGTGGACGTGCAGTACCTTGGGATGACCATTAGATGGCAGGGTGGAGTGTGAGCAAAGGACTTTACAGCAGCTTAGGGCTTTAGAAACCGTTGGTCATGGGGGGCGTGGTGACAGTTAGTGACAGTTTCAAGGAACCGGTGAAGTTATAAATTCTGAGGGAGGGTTCCAGAAGATTCCAGTCCCCAGGGGGAGCCCAGGTGACAGGAGGACTTCGCCAGTCTGTGTGCCCTGAGGAGAATCCGACCAAGGGGACTGAGGAGAGGAAACGTCAGGGGGTGGTCCTGACAGGGAAGGACCGCAGCAGAGACAAGGCTCTGGGTGGAAGACACCGTATGTGTAACGACGAAACTGACCAGTAAAGTGCTGTTGGTGTACGGGCCTAAGGCGGCCACAGTAACCGAGCTGTCAGGATTGTCAGTGTGAGACGGGACGTTGCGTATAAATACGTCCCTAGTGTGACATACGGTGTTGAAGCGGCCCTGGACACAGAGGGCAGAGAGAGAGATATCGCGGTGTACCGCGAGGACCGTCAGTCGGACGGTGAGCAATAAACTTGGACCTGTTGCACCCAGAATCTGCCTCATCGTGTCTCTGTTATCATCTCTGCGCGGTAAGAAGTGGGATCACCCCCTATCACCCCCCCCCAGCTCGGCACCCCACCACCGACTCTACATTTGGCGTAGTCGGCAGGATCGCCGCCGCTAATACCTCATCTTCTGCGGCAGACCTGCCTCAAAAAAAAATGGAAAAGGACTTAGTCTACTCAGTCTGGAATACAATTACCGGTGGATTACAATTTGTTTACCAGTGGATTATAAATGAGGAGCGCAGTGACGAATCTGTGTGGCCAGTAGAGGATCCGGGGCGGTACCAGAGACAGTGCAGTATGGCAGCGCTCCTTCAACGCAGAGGCGAGGTCCGGGTGTTCGCGGTAGTTCCGAATGGATTGGGACCCCCTCCAACGTACCCCCGTGGACAGCAGTATGTGTCCGGAGGCCGACGTTTCCAAGCATTGGACCCTGACAGGTGGGTGGAGAGGCCTACCAACGCTCCACCCCGCAGAGGGAGTGACACCGAAGGAAAGCCTGGGAGCGACTGTTTGGCGCCATTCGATTGCTGCCCACCGGACGGTATGAGACGCTGCGGAAGTCGGGGTATTGGCCGCCTAGAATGGCAGTGGCGGCAGGAGAACGAGCTGAGACAGAAGACGTCATCTTCGGGTCCATGGGCAAGAAGAGGAATCTGTGCGGAGCCCCTGCGGAACCAGAAGGAGCGGCCGCCATTGATACCGACGGAGAGTCTCCTTGCGGAGCCCCTGAGTCTGGAGGCTAGGCCCGCTGAGCAGCGAATTGGAGAGCGGAGGCTGCGGGATGAGCCGTGCGGTGGTGTGACGGAGGCCGTGGCGCCGAGGAAGGTGAGAGTTCCCCCGGCCTTGCCGACAGCTTCACAAGCGGCCCCTATCATTTTGCCACAACACGCAGCCTCCAGTGTACCGGAAGGCCCGGCTGCGGAGGGCCCTATGCTATACGTGGAATTGAGCAGGGCCCTAGCTCCCGTTCCCGAACCTTCCCGCCCGGAGTCACCAGGGCGGGGCTTATTTACAGAAAGCGCGGTTGCGCTCCCTCGACCGGTGTCAGCCTCATCGCCCGGACCGGCCGTTACCCCGGCTTTGCTAGGAGTTGTGGATGCGGCCTACCGGGTGGCCGCGGTGAAGCCAGTATTGGAACCGGCTGGGGGCTGTTTATCGGGCCCTGTGGACCAGCCCTCCGGAGTCACGGCTGCTCCTATCCGCTACCTGGCCCCAGTGGCTGCGGGGCCACAGATATCATCGGCCGCCTCTACCCCACGCCCTTTCTCGGCAAGGTCCCACCCATCGGACTCTGGGACTGGTGCGGTACCCTCCGTTTGGGTTGCGGAGGTTATTAAGGGAAAGAAGACACGGGAGAAAGCGATTTGGAAACAGCTGCATGACAAGGGGGAGGCTGGCATGGCAGAGAAGAGATCGCAGGGGCGGCTGGTATACACCGACCTCGAGAAGGGGTACGGTTTCATCCGTGATAAGACTGGCCAGAAAGTGTATGTGAACGTGGCCTCTATACGGCATGGCCGGGCTCTGGAAGTAGGGGACTTGGTCTCTTATTATAAGGAATACTGCCCCCGCGGGTATTATGCGGTGGCAGTACTGGCGGAGCCTGAGCAAAGCGGACCCCCGTAAAAAAAAGGACTGTTATGGACACTCTCGGTTCCCCCAGGAGTTCCACGGCTGTGGAGCCCTCACCTCTGTCCATTGAGAATGGTATAGACTGTCAGGAGTTCGATGCACCGTTGTGCAGATTATAAGGACAGTTGCAGTTAAAAAAAAAAAAAAATGTTTTGTTGTAATCTGATGCAATTATTTTTCGTTTCTCTCTTTTCTTATGTTTCATGTATAGAAAGCAAAAGTTGATTGCCTGACAGAGCGGGAATATGTAAAAGAGAGGGAGTGTCCATGTCCAATGAAGGGGGAGGGGAAAGGAGTACTGGCGATGTTTATTGTTGAACGTTGAGTTTTAAAGCAAAAGAAAATGAAAAAAAAAAATTTTATAAAAAAAATGGGGTACTTGTGCTATTATAAAGTTGTATGATGTATAATATGCAAAGTAAAATGCAACAGGTCCGGGTTAAGGGAAGGTCTGCGGGACCAAAGGAAAGTGTGAGATCCGGTAGGGATCTAAGAGTTGAGGTCTGGGAGACCGGGACGCCGACCATGACATGTAATTGAAAGAAGGAAAATGAATGGGAAGACGTGAGAAAGACAGCCGTCCTAGGTCAGGTCCCCAACACCACGGACACCCCTGAAGAAGGAAAGGCGGGCGCCGGCAATGATCTGGTAGGTGAGTGGCCTCGATCATGGCGTACCGGATAGTGAAAGGTAACAGTAGGGGAGAGTAGGGGAAAGATACACGCCGTAGAGAGAATACGGGTGTACCTTGCCCAATTTGAAAGACGTTGTCATGTGGCGTGCGCGCTGGTGAGTAGCAGTAGGCTGCTCAGAGCATAGTGCTCCCAGTATGGTTCGGCCCCCGCAGATAGTGGGTCTGGCTCAACTTCTGGTCCGACAACAGAATGTAGGTGTAGATTCAGAACGACGAAGGCAGGGATGACGATTGTCGAGGACGACAATGGACAAAGGAAGGGGGAGTGTAGGGAAGGTGACCTGACGGACGGACGGACTAGTCAGAGTGAAGAAAGATAGGTTTGCACAGTGTAGGTAGGAGACAGTGATTACAGTGGGGAAACAACTAGAAAAGTGTAGTGGACGTGCAGTACCTTGGGATGACCATTAGATGGCAGGGTGGAGTGTGAGCAAAGGACTTTACAGCAGCTTAGGGCTTTAGAAACCGTTGGTCATGGGGGGCGTGGTGACAGTTAGTGACAGTTTCAAGGAACCGGGGAAGTTATAAATTCTGAGGGAGGGTTCCAGAAGATTCCAGTCCCCAGGGGGAGCCCAGGTGACAGGAGGACTTCGCCAGTCTGTGTGCCCTGAGGAGAATCCGACCAAGGGGACTGAGGAGAGGAAACGTCAGGGGGTGGTCCTGACAGGGAAGGACCGCAGCAGAGACAAGGCTCTGGGTGGAAGACACCGTATGTGTAACAACGAAACTGACCAGTAAAGTGCTGTTGGTGTACGGGCCTAAGGCGGCCACAGTAACCGAGCTGTCAGGATTGTCACAGTGTGAGACGGGACGTTGCGTATAAATACGTCCCTAGTGTGACATACGGTGTTGAAGCGGCCCTGGACACAGAGGGCAGAGAGAGAGATATCGCGGTGTACCGCGAGGACCGTCAGTCGGACGGTGAGCAATAAACTTGGACCTGTTGCACCCAGAATCTGCCTCATCGTGTCTCTGTTATCATCTCTGCGCGGTAAGAAGTGGGACCACCCCCCTATCACCCCCCAGCTCGGCCCACTACCGACACTACAAAGACACCTATCCATTACCAACCCCATAGTCTTAATGCAAATAAACACCCAGAACAAAGTCCTTTATTGGAAATAAATATCCACACCATTTTACAAATTTATTGAAAACAAACAAAGTTATACTCACCTTTCATTGAAGCCCATATGTCACCTGTAAAAAGTGAAAAATAATAAACAAAAATATCCCTCAGCTGTCCGAAGTGAAGATGCGAAACGCCGTAATCCATGTCTGCAATATGTGGTTTACAAACTGGACAATGCAATGATGCAATCAGCCAGGCTGAAAATCACGGGAGAATGAGGTGCTGGGAGCGCAGCGTCAGTGACTAGTGGTGAATCATCGAGGTCACTGAGGCTGCATTCCAAGCTCACCACTGAGGCCTGTCACTTCAGGCTCGATTTTTTTTTTTTTTTTTTTTTTTTTTTTTTTTTTCATAGGAAACTAATAGTATTGTGAAATAAGGCTTGGGAAGTGCCTTCAGAATATGTAATGTTTATTGCTGTACCTTGGGAACTGACAAAGGATGCTGGATGCACTACATTATGATCACTAAAATTTACAAGGTGCCACCAAATGCATGGAAACAAACCTGGGGGAACATATGCAAAAAAGACCATGACATATAATCAGTGCACACTTGAATATCCATAAGCGTATAATTTTATTAACATCCCGAATCAGGTCAGGAGAGCCGCCGGCCAGTCTCTGCATTGCGATGCAATCCTCGTGCGAATAACAAGGCAAGGTACAACAATAAACATTCCATATTCTGAAGGAGCTGCCCAAGCCTTTTTCAGGATATTATCAGTATGATATGAAAAAAAATCACCTAACAGACTCCCTTTAATTAGTGGAGGCATAGCCTTAAAGAAGAGCATTCATTAAATTGTCATGTAGAACTAAACACATGATGTAATAAAGTGGTTGCAGAGTGAGAATAAAACTTTTTTTCTCTTAATTTTACCTCTGTGTTTCGGGGAGATTAGGAAAGTATTGGCAAGTGGGTGTTACCAAATAGCAACGCATACAGGAAGAAGTACAGGCCACCAATTATAATAAAAAAAAAGCTAACTCATTAGCTGCCAAATATTTTGATCACTAATTTTTTCGCAACAGAGAGGGAAGATTAAAAGCGAACAAAACTGTTTTATTCCGTTCTGCAGCAAAGCTGGCTTGGTTGTCACAGCTTGGACTCCCCACCCTACCCCCATTCTGTGGTCATTTGACCGCTGAGGCCCGTGATTGTCTGTAGTGGTTAGGTGACTGGAAGAGAACATCATTGAATGGCATCCCATTTTAAAAAAAGTATGCGGCAATCACCATGGTAGCTTGCATGAAAAGTCCTGTATTTCATGGCTTTCATCTTAGATGGTAAGGTGCAGAGGGGTACGGGGAGAGAGGAGGACAGCCTCTGGACCTGTTGAAGTGTGGTAACTAGAGTTGAGCAACTTTGGTCGGATCGGGTTTCGTGAAACCCGAATGAAACAAAATTTGTTTCGGATGAAACTAGTCCGGCTAGGGCAAAAAAAAGTCGGAGTTTCGTCTGAAACACGACACCAATGCAAGTCAATGGGAAATAAAAGTCGGCATTGAGCGGATGACATTCAACCACTCAATGCCAACTTTTATTCCCCATTGACTTGCATTGGGGTCGGGTTTCAGACGAAACTCCGACTTTTTTTGCCCTAGCCGGACTAGTTTCATCCGAAACAAATTTTGTTTCATTCGGGTTTCACGAAACCTGATCCGACCAAAGTTGCTCAACTCTAGTGGTAACGCGAAACGGCCGTCGTCCTCTCTCCGCGCACCCCTCTGCACCTTACCATCTAAGATGAAAGTCTTGAAATACAGGACTTTTCATTCAAGATGCCATGGTGAGTGCCGCATACTTTTTTTCTGAATTATTTATATCTACATGTTGATATATGCTGAGCACCTCCAAATTGGACTTTTGTGCTGATAAAGGCTCTATAATCTGCCTCAACTCCTCCGTACAAAGGATTACATGTTTTAACACTGGTGCCGCTATTCACTTTCCTCTGTGACTTAGAGACCATCCCATTTAAAAGACCACTCTGGCAGCAGGAATTAGAGTAAATGAGAATACATTTTGTTATTATTTTATACCCATTCCTTTATTCCAAAATTTAATTTTCAAAGTGATTATGTCACCAATGTTTTGCTGCCTAAACTGAAACCAGCCTGATTTAGGGGCAGAGAACCAGATTGCAACAATGTATCTCTTCCTCGGTTGCTTAGTGTATTTTTTTTATAAAATCACTGTTTTATCAGCAGGAGATTATCACTAGAGGACTCGTGAACCTGCTGCCATGTAGTCCAACCCCGCCCCTTCCACTGATTGACAGCTTTCTATGCACACTGTACATAAACTGCGGTGTAGGCAGGGTTATACAGACTTGAACATTCACAGAACTGCTAGATCTAGAGCTGAAAAAGCAGTATTTAAGCAAAATTGCTGTAAGTAGTCCAGTAAGTGACACATTGCTGGAATCAGGGTCTCTGTCCCTACATCATACTGCCCTCTGATGTGCTAGCAAAACCCTGAAGACACATTCCCTTTAAATCAGTCAACACAGGAAAAGCCCTTGAATGTGCTCAAAAGGATTTCAAATTACATTTTTCTATATCAGGATATGTAGCTGCATCGTAATATGAGTCTTGGTAGGAAATGCTACATTTGTAAATATAATATAAAATGGTTTTATTCGTATAGCGATATAATGTTATGTACTGTAATTTCAAATCATTCATTCCTCTGCCCAATTACGGGTATCATTGTATCATGCAGCAACTCATATGGTGAAAACTCTGGAAATACATAATGACAGATGATACCGCACGTTTCACTGGAAGACTGAAATCCACAGAAGATTCCCACGTGATTTCCAAGCAAGAAAGATCATTTATATTTATTATCATGCAGAAAATCTTACAATCTGACCTCATCCGAGCCGCTTTGTAAATATTTTATAGATGACTATCCAAGTGGTAAAATATCTGCAGATTATGAAAGATGTAGGAGAGGTTTGTCCCGCTATGTGATGTCGTTAAAAAATGTCCACGGAGAGGAAAAATTATCTTTATTATTTCTTCTCATCGGGAAGAAAAATCAGTGCATCTTCTCAGACAAATGTCAATTATAGGCAAATGTCTTTATAGAAATTGCTTGTCTGGAAAAGAGTGGTTTAGAGACATTTTAACAGGCAGGTGATGAGAGGAAAACTTAAAATTCCGTATATACTCGTGTATAAGCCGACCCATGTATAAGCTGACCCCCTAATTTTGCCACAAAAAACTGGGAAAGCTTATTGACTCGTGTATAAGCCGAGGGCGGAATCCATAGACTGTGCCCCCATATGCTGCTCCATAGTTTATGCCCCCATATGCTGCTCCATAGTTTATGCACCCATATGCTGCTCCATAGAATATGCCCCCATATGCGGCTCCATAGAATATGCCCCCATATGCTGCACCATAGAATATGCCCCCATATGCTGCACCATAGATTATGCCCCCATATGCTTCTCCATAGTTTATGCCCCTATATGCAGCTCCATAGATTATGCCCCCATATGCTGCCCCATAGACTATGCCCCCATATGCTGCTCCATAGAATATGCCCCTATAAGCTGCAAAAAAAAAAGCCATACTCATCTCTCCCTGGTCCATCGCCGCTGTCTGCCGCTTCTGGTGTCAGTGAGTGTTCAGCCAGCAGAGGGGCGGCGTGCACTAACCACGTCACCGCGCCCCCTGCTGCCTAAACGTCACTGACACAGGATGCAGCAGAGACAGTGGTGAGCAGCGGGGGACAGGTGAATATCGCTATACTTACCCATCCTGCCGCGGTCTCTGCAGCCTCGCTTCTCCACAGTCTCCCTTCCTGTCTTCAGCGGTCACGTGGTACCGCTCATTACACTCATGAATATGCGCATATTCATGAGTGTAATGAGTGGTACCACGTGACCGCTGAAGACAGGAAGGGAGACAGTGGAGAAGCGAGTCTGCAGAGACCGCGGCATGACAGGTAAGTATGATCTCTGACACCCCCGCTCCCCCTCCCCCACCGACCCCCCCAGGTATATGACCCGTGTATAAGCCGAGAGGGGGACTTTCAGCCCAAAAAAATTGGCTGAAAATCTTGGCTTATACACGAGTATATACGGTAATAGCAAAAATAATAACACTAAAAATATCATAATAGACAGTATTAAAGATATTGTTTGATTCAAATTTTGTAAGAAATATTAAAATTGCTTTGAGATTTTTAGGCTGAAATAGGGACAAATTTTAATGTTCATTTTCCAGCCTCAACATTTGGGTTTCCTGCTTTTCTACTTAGCTTAACTAAGGCCCCCGTAGTATTCTAATGTGAGCTAAGTTTAAGGGGTTGTCCACTTTCAGACTATGTTCTACCCAGGCAGCAGTTTGTTAAAGGGGTTGTCTGGCTTTAAACTACATGTCTGCAGTCACTCTATGTAAGGCCTCTTTCACACTTCAGTGTCTCCGGTACGTGTGGTGACAGTTTCCACATGTACCGGAGACACGTACACCCATCATAATCTATGTGTCTGTGCACATATACGTGTTTTCATACGGACCGTTTGTTCGTGTGCAAAACACGTAGACATGTCTGTTTTTTTTCTGGCTGCACGTACCGCAATACGGACAGCACGTGTGCACACGGATGAACATCCGTGTGCTGTCCGTGTGTGTTTTTGCAAACATTGCATCATTATTATAGACAGGTGTCCTAAATTTGAGACGGATAAAAAAATAAATTCTGTCTAAACTCCGTCTGGCCTTTTCTGTCTCCCCGCTATTCCCCAGCCTCCCCTCTATGCCTGGCCCTTCACTGGCTTCCTATTGCCCAGAGACTCCAGTTCAAAACCCTCACCATGACATACAAAGCCATCCACAACCTGTCTCCCCCATACATCTGTGACATGGTCTCCCGATACCTACCCACACGCAACCTTCGATCCTCTCAAGATCTCCTTCTCTACTCCCCCCTTATCTCTTCTTCCCACAACCGCATACAAGACTTCTCCTGTGCTTCCCCCATACTCTGGAACTCTCTGCTGCAACACATCAGACTCTCACCAACAACGGAAACCTTCAAGAAGAACCTGAAGACCCATCTCTTCCGACAAGCCTACAAACTGCAGAAAACCTTAGTCTACTGAACCACCGCACAACCCTCTCCTAGTGCATCCTCACACATCCCTGGAGACTGTGAGCCCTCGCGGGCAGGGTCCTCTCTCCTTCTGTACTTGTGTGTCCCTTGTCTTACACATGTTTATTGTACTTGTCTATATTTCCCCTTTTCATGTGTAAAGCGCTATATAAATGTATAATAATAATGAGGTGAACTAGTCGTGTGTGGAGGCACATGTGTGTAGTTCTCCTGTTTTTTCATGATATCATGGCACCTCATGTTGATATTGAGCGCCTAATATCTCTTGTGGAACAACACCCAGAACTTTGGGACACTCGTGTGGAGGGATCCCACGACCTGCTGAATATAGAGCATGGATGGCATGCAGTAGCAGCAGCATTGTTTGCTCGAAGTGGTTGGTCAACATATTCCCCATCCAAGCAAGCGAAGTATGGTGAGTGCACCCATGGATGTTCCTATGTCATAACAAACGGTGCTTACTTAATTCATTTTTCAAATAGTGCTAACAGCGCTGATGTGTTAGTGATTCATTTATTAGGCCATCAAAATTGCATGTCATTTGTAAGCCCTTATGAGTATTATAGTCACTAGACTTCTGAATGTGCTTGTTGAATGCCAAACCCCTCCTTCAGGATGTAGATTGGAATAGTTTTTAAATACCCTCATAAAACTTTTTAAAAATGTGGCTTCACAGTGTTATCACACATTAATGTTGGGCCTGGTCCGGACAACCATGCTTCTGCAAGTCCCCAAAGTATAGTCTCCCCTGTTCAGTGTAGGTCATACACAAGTGTTAGTGGAGCCGGAACTTTTTCCCTCTTCAATTGTTTCTTTCAGCTGTAGTTGCTTATTTTGCAAAACCCAAGCAAAAATCAGACACCAATACTGCCCTTACACAGGTGTATGGGAAGCATTGCAATGGCTGTGTATACACACAAAAATCTAGAAATGATTTTTTCTGCTACTAACCCTAGCACTGTGTACATTATGGTGCTGGGTACAGTTGTAAACTTTAGGCATGGCAGGAGGTATCTAAGTGCCAAGAATTTTATGTATAGTTATGCCATAGCTGCTGTTTCCTTTTGTGAACATACTGAACAAGTTAGCATTAAAGGTGTGGCGCCCCTGAGGCTCAGTCGCCACAGAGGTACTGCACCTCCTCCTGAGGTGCGGTGCCCCACCATCCAGGTAAGGTAGAGACTCCTGACCACACTCCAACACCTGCACCCCACACCACAAAGTAGTGTAGCAAAGCAGCTTGGAGTATAGCAAAGCACCCATTGGTGGCTCCCTGCTTGGAACACGAAACGTGCTGGGAGGTGGGTGGAGTTCGTTTACAATGCAAGGAGCGGGAAGAGTTTAGGATGAGAGGTCAGTTGGTTAGAGAGTTGGAGAGGAGAAGATCCCCGGAGAGAGGGATAGATGGATGGAAGTGCTGCAGCAGATCCCAGTGACCTGGGTCTGCTGGCACGGGAAAGGAAGAGAGAGCAACATAGACTGCAAGCCTGATTCTCCATAGAAGGAAAGATTAGTACGGAACGTGAGGAGTAAAAGGGAACAGAGGACGTGGGTTAGAAGAGAACCCTTCCTAGAAGTTCCAAGCGCAAGGCCAAGGCCCGATCCCCGAGGTTGTATGGATACTAATGGTCCTGCAGCAGACACCAGAGGAATAGAAGTATTGACCACTTTATTCCCACACAAGACTTGGGGGCACAACAGCAACTGGATAGTGAGCCGGGACTTAGTAGCAAGGAGTCCCCGAAGCAGGCTACAGCTGTCTGCTTACAAGTAGAGTTCATAAGAACATCTGACAGGAGGAACTCCAGTGTAACTCAGTACTAGGAGTACTTCACTTAAAGGCGCTATAAGAGGAGACGTTCAGAAAGACACATGTTGGTGGAGGGTTGGAAAGGAGTACTTCATCTGGCCTGGAGGTTGACTGAGTCCCTGACCCGGAGGAAATGGCACGGAGGCAAGCACCTGTTTGTACAACAGACTGAGTAAAGCTTTGGAACTATATGCCCTGGTGTCCTCCACATATTCCTGCGCCAACCTGCCCAGCACTGCTGCATCCCTTGCGCCAGACACCACACCATCTACGTGTCACACACATATTTGTGTTTTTTTGAAAATTAAGGTTCAAGATTAATCCAACAGAAACCAACAAAAAAGGGTCAAAAATTGTTTGAATAAAGATACCAAGGTTGACAAAAATCACAGTTGAACTAGAAGGGTCTGATCTCACATAACCTATTGCTAGTTAAAATTTAAAAGGTTTTGCTATTTTTAAAGAGAATATTGAAAACATGTTTATGTGGCCCCTTTTGTGACACCTTCCATTTATTTCATCATAGGACTGAGGACAACTTGGACGAATCTGATAAATCCCCCACAGCGGCAGCCTCAGAACCTTGTACGTCAGCATCGGAGATGGATTAGACAGCTGAGGCCAGTCAAACAACACAGCCACAACAGCCATCTGATGCTGGGGAAACAACCACTGAGGGTGCGAATATAAGAAGCCAAATAACAGACTAACCATCACAGGCATCAAGCGCCCCAGCACCCCAGGCCTCACAAGCATCACGAACCATTCCACTGCGGTACATAGCAACTAGTGTGAGAGGAAGACACAGCAGGTGACATGAGGAGATCAGGATGTTGCCAGAAGCGTTTTCTCACCAACACTTGCCCTAATCAAGCCATATTCTATCACCTACCTAAAATTCATAAAAATACAAAAAATCCTCCAGGACGTCCTATCATCTCAGGGATAGGGTCACTCACGAGTACATTGTCTCACTTCATTGATTTGTACCTACAATGCCATGTCACCACATTGCCTTCCTATTTGAGAGATTCAACACAATTGATCCTAGAAACCAGAGATCTTATCTGGAACAATGAATATCTCTTTTTAACCCTTGATGTATCAGCCCTGTACTCTAATATTGAGCACAAGCTGGGTCTGGATGCAGTTGATTTTTATCTTTCCAGGGACCCCTCCATTCCCTTTAAACAAAAGACCTTTTTATTAAATGGTTTAAAATTCATTCTGGAACACAATCTATTCATGTTCCAGAACACACTGTATTTAAAGCAGTTTGGGACTGCAATGGGGACTCGGGCAGCCCCAAGTTTTGCAAACTTGTTTATGGGGAGGTTCGAGTCCCTATCGCCAATTGGATCCCATAAATGCAGTAATAATATCAAATATTATCGACGTTTTATAGATGATCTGTTCCTCATCTGGTGTGGTACAGAACAGGAGGCGTCCCTCTTTGGTGAAGAACTCAACAGCAACTCATTCATTGCAAATATTTCCAAGGAAAGTATCATCTTCCTGGATTTAGAACTATACCATGAGGATAATCAAATCAAAAGCCGAACTCATTTTAAACCAGTTGACACTAATGGCTATTTGGATTTTTTTAGTTCACACTACCGTAAATGGAAGACAAATATTCCATCCAGTCAATTCCGTCGTATAAAGGGCCCGTTACACATAGCGATATCGCTAGCAATATCGCTGTAACGTCACCGATTTTGTGACGCAGCAGCGATATTGCTAGCGATATCGCTATGTGTAACGGGCCCTTTATACCTGCCTCCTGAGGTCTTAGTTTCAAGCTCAGTCCCTGCATGCTCAGCTAAGTGTTCTTTTGCTATTGTTTACATTTGATCTGGTTTTGTCTATTTCAGTTTTGTGTGTTCAGCCAGCTCCAGCTGGGGCTGTGCTGAATTTCCATCTTTATGTTACTGCTTGTGCCAGCTTGTTTTTGTCCCTTATTGGATTGGCCTCTTTTTGCTCTGCTTTCAGAATATACCAGAGTGCTGAAATAGTGGGCGAAGTCTAGTGACTTCAGTATTTTTCTATCAGACATGTTGGGCATTTTTTGCAGGGATTTTTGTGTGATTGCAGACAGTCTTTCCTTTCCTGTCCTGTCTAGTTAGTGTGGGCCCCATCGTTTGCTCAGTCTATTTTCTGCGTTTGTGTTTTCATCTTGTCTCACCGACAATATATGTTTGGGGGCTATCTATTCCTTTGGGGTCCGCTCTGGGGCAGTTTAGATTTCCCCTTTCTTGCTTTAGGCTTATTTAGTTCTCCGGCTGTGTCGAGGCATCTAGGATCATCGTAGGTATGCTCCACGGCTACTGCTAGTTGTGTGGATAGGATCAGGGGTCTGCAATCCGCTTAGTTACCAACCTTTCTGGTTTTCTGTGGCTTAGCTTAGTCTTGTTTTCCTCCTCGGTGACCCAATCATAACAGTTGTGCCTCTTTGCACAACCACACAAGGTGAGCAAGTTTAAAGTTGTATTTTTCTCACCAAACTGAATTGACTCATCCACTACGCTTAGATAGCGCTCTCCCTCTTTTTTTTTCCCTCTTCCTTTCTTTCCCAGGACCTTATTCACAAAGAAGCAATTGATGCAAGAATCCTGCATATCATGAACTCCCTGATGCCAGAAACTGATGTTGACTGGTTTTGCCGCTCACTGTCTCCCTGTCTGGCAAAAGTACCCACAGCACGTCAAGAGCGTGTCCGGGCAGCTATGCTCACCCTCCTTGCTGCCAGCCAGGGAGAGAATGAGCCCCACCAGGTTCTTGCACCCATAAAGCAGACCAAAATCTGACCCAGTTGACAACTACAGTGTCAACACAATAGGTGCCTGCAACCTCTTATGGTCTGGAACAACCATCAACAAGCCAACAATACCCACAAATGGCAGCACCATATTCTGTCCATGAACCACCCCCGGCATCCAGCCAACAGATCATGCATAGGCCACCAGGTAAAGTTGCTCACACATTTCAAGTGCAACAGCAGTACACTGTGCCACCAAGGCAAATTACACCTGGCCTAACTAGATTTGTCCTTCCAACCCCTCTGCCAACAACACCACAAACAAGTGGCCAAACCTATCAAGGTTATATATCACGGCCACAAAGGCAAATTCAACCTGTTGGTCAGGTTGTACAATATTCAGTCAGTGCAAACTACTAAGAGCAACCACTCCACCCACAACAACCCTTTTATGGCCCCTCCTTAGAAACCCAAAGCTACCACACCACTACCTCAGGATACCGACAAATATACGTTGTAACATCTGTCGAGAATCCACCACTGCAGCCACAAATAACAGAATCTCTAATGCCCCCACAATCCGCCATCCCGGAAGGTGTAGTTCAAGCAAACACAACACAAGAATCAGTGTCTTCTCAGGATGATTTTACAAATATTTAAATTGCTAAAATGTTTTCTAAATTTGTTGGCAAATAAATGCCATGTGCCAGTGTCATGAATGTACATTATGCTTCATATGTTGTGTGAAAAATAAAACACGTTGTTTTGTTTTGTTGACTATTAATAAAAATAGTTTTTAAAAAATAAAAAATGTTGTCCCTGTTGTGTTTAGTTGGATCACCATTACTAAATATTTTTGGGGTAGGTAGCAAAGTGACCAAATGCACAGTATAAAATATACAATTAAAAATAATGTTTGAAAAAGGGAGGACATAAGTTTGGCAACACTGGGAAATAAATGGCAACACACACATTTTTTAATCAATACATATTTTAATTAGTACATTAAAAATTAGATTAATATTTTCGAGGGGAAATATTTGTGTAATTAACAGCACCTGTAACTTACCTGTGGCACCTAACAGGTGTTGGCAATAACTAAATCACACTTGCAGCCAGTTGACATGGATTAAAGTTGACTCAACCTCTGTCCAGTGTCCTTGTGTGTACCACATTGAGCATGGAGAAAAGAAAGAAGACCAAAGAACTGTCTGAGGACTTGAGAAACCAAATTGTGAGGAAGCATGAGCAATCTCAAGGCTACAAGTCCATCTCCAAAGACCTGAATGTTCCTGTGTCTACCGTGCGCAGTGTCATCAAGAAGTTTAAAGCCCATGGCACTGTAGCTAACCTCCCTAGATGTGGACGGAAAAGAAAAATTGACAAGAGATTTCAACGCAAGATTGTGCGGATGTTGGATAAAGAACCTCGACTAACATCCAAACAAGTTCAAGTTGCCCTGCAGTCCGAGGGTACAACAGTGTCAACCCATACTATCCGTCGGCGTCTGAATAAAAAAGGGACTGTATGGTAGGAGACCCAGGAAGACCCCACTTCTTTCCCCGAGACATAAAAAAGCCAGGCTGGAGTTTGCCAAACTTACCTGAAAAAGCCTAAAACGTTTTAGAAGAATGTTCTCTGGTCAGATGAGACAAAAATAGAGCTTTTTGGGCAAAGGCATCAACATAGAGTTTACAGGAGAAAAAAAGAGGCATTCAAAGAAAAAAACACGGTCCCTACAGTCAAACATGGCGGAGGTTCCCGGATGTTTTGGGGTTGCTTTGCTGCCTCTGGCACTGGACTGCTTGACTGTGTGCATGGCATTATGAAGTCTGAAGACTACCAACAAATTTTGCAACATAATGTAGGGCCCAGTGTGAGAACGCTGGGTCTCCCTCAGAGGTCATGGGTCTTCTAGCAGGACAATGACCCAAAACACACTTCAAAAAGCACTAGAAAATGGTTTGAGAGAAAGCACTGGAGACTTCTAAGGTGGCCAGCAATGAGTCCAGACCTGAATCCCATAGAACACCTGTGAAGAGATCTAAAAATGGCAGTTTGGAGAAGGCACCCTTCAAATATCAGGGACCTGGAGCAGTTTGCCAAAGAAGAATGGTTTAAAATTCCAGCAAAGTATTGTAAGAAACTCATTGATGGTTACCGGAAGCGGTTGGTGGTAGTTATTTTGGCTAAAGGTTGTGCAACCAATTATTATGCTGAGGGTGCCAATACTTTTGTCTGGCCCAATTTTGGAGTTTTGTGTGAAATGATCAATGTTTTGCTTTTTGCTTCATTCTCTTTTGTGTTTTTTCATTTAAGACAAATGAAATGAAGATAATAATACAAAAGAATTTGTGATTGCAATCATTTTCAGGAAGAAACTGAGTATTATCTGACAGAATTGCAGGGGTGTCAATACTTTTGGCCACAACTGTAACCTTACCCACAAACAACCAAAAAAAAAAACCTAAGGAGAATTTGCCAAGGTCAGTGTATTTATTAAGCTTTTAAAATCAAATTTTGAAATTTTTGCACCTTTTACTCATCTAACCATTTTAATTACAGGCCCAACCCTTTAATTGCAGACTCCAAAAATTCTCTCCAGTATGTGTCCACATGGATGACACACGTACATTCTACACGGACACACGGATGACACACGGAGTGAAAGTAGTGAGGGCTTATTTTTTGCGTGCCAAGCTGACTTTTTTTATTGCTACCATTTTGGGGTAGATACGATGTTCTGATCACCTCTTATTGCATTTTATTGCAATGTTGAGGCTACCAAAAAAAATGTAATTTTGGCGTCTTGATTTTTTTCTCATTACGCCATTTACCGATTGGCTTTATGTTTTGATAGATTGGAAATTTATGAATGCAGCAATTCCAAATATGTGCATTTTTTTCTTGTTGTTTTATTTTGATTGCGCAAAAGGGGGGTGATTTGAATTTTTATATACTTTTATATTTTTTAAAACTTTATTTTTTTACTTGCTTCAATAGTCCCCTAAAGAGACTTGAAGCTGCGATCTTCAGATCGCTTGCGCTACATGGAGCAAGGCTTCTGCACTGCTATGTGTAAAAGAAATCATCATCTCCTATGAACGCGGCCATGAAGAGGTTAAATAGTGGGTCTTGTGCTACTGTGGTACCCCTGCGGGTCCAGTAGCCACAGAGGTACTGCACCTCATCCAGAAGTGTGGTATCTCACGACCAGGTAAGATGGTGTCACGGGGGCTTAGTTCAACTAAGGCTGAAATACCCGGGGCCCCTGTGGTGTCCCTTTACTAGGGGAAACCCTGTCTGACCCTCAACCCAGGGTTTTTGCTGAAGGTGCAAATGCCTGAGCCTTCGACCTTTCCTTATCTCCTGCTCAGCCCTGCACTTAACCCTCCACCATCCACCCAGTGAGAAGTCACCACCAAAGCTCCCACACAAATAATGACAGACAGGGAGAACTTAAACTGCACTGCGCCGCACACACACAGGAATAAACAGTAATGTGAACAGGGCACAACTAAACACAAATATGGGAAGGAGAAAGGATAACGACGGATCATACGACACCAGATATGAATCTCTCTCTCTTGAACACCTCCACTCCAGACCGGAACCACTTGGTATGAAACACAAGCTATAATCGGCAACGCCCATATGCCAGTATGACTATTTAAAGACCGTGGGCGTGACTAACCTTCCAACCTGGTCTCCAGCAGGATTAACCCCCGAGAGCCTGAAGATCAAACCGGCGCCACTGAGGCTATAGTGGCTGGAGGTGGAACTACCTCTGCCTGCCGGATGCTGTGGTGTGAACAGCATCCGACATGACAGTACCCCGTCTTCTACGAGGGACCCCAGGGCCCTCAAGACTCATAGGACCCGGCTTGTCCGGATGACGACGGTGAAAAGAACTGACCAGCCGATCAGCATGTATGTCTGAGGCTGGAACCCAAGACCTCTCCTCTGGACCATACCCCTGCCAGTGCACCAAATACTGAAGAGTATGGCGTACTACTCGAGAGTCCACTACCTTGGCGACCTCGAACTCTAACTCGCCATCCACCATGACTGGAGGTGGCATCGGCGTCGTGTCCACCAAGCCTACCACCTTTTTCAATAAAGCCCTGTGAAAAACGTTATGTATTCTGTACACCGCAGGAAGTTCCAACCGATAAGCCACTGGGTTAATGATGGCAGAAATCCTAAAAGGCCCAATAAACCTTGGACCCAGTTTTAAAGATGGGATTTTGAGTTTTATGTTCTTCGTAGCTAACCACACCCATTCACCCACACACAGGTCCGGACCTGGCACGCGTCTACTGTCAGCCACCCGTTTGTACCTGGCACTCATGCTCAACAAACGCTGTTTCACCCGCCTCCAGACTGATGACAATTGGGCTCCTAGCTGATCCTCCTCCGGGACACCCCCGGAGTCACCCTGACGTAAGGTACAAAACTGAGGATGTTGACCGTACACACAAAAGAATGGAGACTCTCCTGATGACTCTTGGCGGTGATTATTTAATGCGAATTCGGCCAGAGGAAGGAAAGTAGACCACTCCTCCTGGTTGTCGGACACAAAGCATCGTAAATACTGTTCTAGATTTTGGTTCATGCGCTCAGTTTGTCCATTAGACTGTGGATGAAACGCCGATGAATGTGACAACTTGATCCCCAACCTTGAGCAAAAAGCTTTCCAAAACCTCGCCACAAATTGCGTACCCCTATCAGATACTATGTCAGACGGTACTCCGTGGAGTCTGACCACCTCCTTCACAAATACCTGAGCCAACGTCTTAGCATTGGGCAAAGAGGACAACGCCACAAAATGCGCCATCTTTGAAAAACGGTCAACCACCACCAGGATGACCGTGTTCCCTGCCGAGGCTGGCAAGTCAGTGATAAAATCCATGGAGATTTCTGTCCATGGCCTATTGGGTACCCCCAGAGGCTGTAGCGTGCCAGCAGGACGGGTTCGGGGTGACTTAGCCCTAGCGCACGTGATGCAAGCTGCCACGTACGAGACCACGTCCTGCCGGATTTTGGGCCACCAGAAGCGACGCGATACCAGCTCTAAGGTGCCCTTCACCCCTGGGTGACCAGCCAGTACCGAATCGTGGTGTTCCTTCAACACCTTAGGCCGAAGATGCAGGGGTACAAATGATTTGTTGGCGGGAAGTCCTGGTGGTACCTCCTCTTGGGCCTCGGCAATCTCCGCCTCTACCTCAGTCGTGAGAGCCGAGACCACTACCCCTTTCTGGAGGATGGGTACCGGCTCTTCCCGAGGTTCTCCCCCCGGAAAACACCTAGACAAAGCATCCGCCTTGGTGTTTTTAGCCCCGGGACGGTACGTCACAAGAAAATTGAAACGAGTAAAAAACAATGCCCAGCGAGCCTGCCTAGGAGACAGACGCTTGGCCGACTCCAGGTAGAGCAGATTCTTATGGTCGGTGATAACTGTGACCTGGTGAGCCGCCCCCTCCAAGAAGTGTCGCCATTCCTCAAAAGCCAGTTTGATGGCCAACAACTCCCTGTTGCCGATATCATAATTCCGTTCGGCCGGCGACAGCTTCTTGGAGAAGTAGGCGCATGGATGCATCTCGCTCAAGGACGAGCCTTGAGACAGTACTGCCCCCACTCCCACCTCCGACGCATCAACCTCTACCACAAAAGGTTTAGACACGTCTGGTTGCACCAGAATGGGGGCTGAAGCAAAACTATTCTTCAGACGCTCAAATGCACGTATAGCCACCTCAGGCCAGTTCGCCAGATCGGCACCCTTTTTTGTCATGTCCGTGAGCGGTTTGGCGACAGTCGAAAAGTGTTTTATAAATTTCCTATAATAATTCGCAAACCCAAGGAACCGCTGGAGTGCTTTCAGACTCTCCGGCCTCTCCCATTGCAACACCGCTTGCACCTTAGCGGTGTCCATTTTAAAACCGGCTGCGGACACAATATATCCCAAAAAGGGCAACTCCTGGACAAAAAATAAACATTTTTCCAGCTTAGCATAGAGCTGGTTCTCCCGGAGCAACTGTAACACCTGCCTAACATGCTCCAAATGAGTGTCCCGATCGCTAGAATAAATGAGGATATCATCCAGGTATACAATCACAAATCTCCCCAGGACATGAGCAAATACATCATTAATAAAATGTTGGAAAACGGCAGGCGCGGTGGTCAACCCAAACGGCATAACCAGACTCTCAAAATGACCCTCAGGAGTGTTAAACGCCGTCTTCCACTCATCCCCCTGATGGACCCTTATGAGGTTATACGCCCCCCTGAGGTCCAGCTTGGAAAACCATTTCGCCCCCGCTACCTGGTTGAACAAATCCGGGATCAACGGCATTGGGTAGGGATCACGGATAGTAATCTGGTTTAACTCTCGGAAATCCAGACACGGGCGTAACCCCCCATCTTTCTTCTTAATGAAGAAAAACCCCGCGGCTACAGGCGAGGACGAAGGCCGGATGTGACCTTTGCTCAGACTCTCCGCGATGTAGTCTTTCAGAGCTTGTCTCTCAGGACCAGAAATATTAAACATCCTGGCCTTAGGTAATTTGGCCCCGGGTTTTAACCTAATAGCACAGTCATAGGCTCTATGTGGAGGCAGTTCTGAGCAACCCTTCTCAGAGAAAACATCAACGAAATCCTGCAAAGCCTCCGGCAGGCTGGGCGTCACGGCGGACACACATGTGGCCAAGCAATTGTCTTGGCAGAAACCACTCCATTGTACTATGTCCTGAGTTTTCCAATCAATTACCGGGTTGTGCCTGGACAGCCATGGAAAACCCAGGACCATTTGAGCTGGGAGATTACGGAGGACCCTACATGTAACCGACTCAGAATGTAGGACCCCAATGTGGAGTTTCACCTCTGCCACAAACTCAGTAATCTCCCCTTGAGGGAGGGGAACAGCATTAATGGTCACCACCTGTATGGGGTGAGGAAGTTTTTCGATCTTAAACCCGGCGGTGTGTGCAAACTCCTCATCTATGAGATTGGTGGCGGAACCGCTATCCACAAACACTGATATAGGTAGCTCTCTGTCGGCGATAATAACCTTGGCAGGGAGCATACATTGAGATACCAACATGGAGGATATGCATACGCTCAGTTGGGTCTCCTCCATACCCTCTGAGCTTAACAGTTTTCCGCCGGTGTGACCCTCTTAGGTAGTACCGGGCAAACGTTAACATAATGACCTCCTTTACCACAGTAGAAACATGCTCCGGGCATCCGGAAACCCGGAGCGCGAGGCTGAACCTGTGCCACGCCAGCAATCTGCATAGGTTCAGGGGACTCATCTACATCAACCACACCTGAACCTCTGTTTTCCCCCAGAGGTAGCGTCTCCTGTGCCCCCTGACGAAAACGGCGATCAATACGTATCACCAAACTCATGGCAGACTCCAATGATGCCGGAGTCTCATACATCAGGAGGGCTTGTTTCACCCTCCCTGATACCCCATGAATAAACTGGCTCCGCAGTGCTGGGTCATTCCACTGTGTGTCTACAGCCCAGCGGCGAAATTCCGAACAATAGTCTTCTGCCAAGCGCTCCCCCTGGCGGAGGGCGCGGATTTTAGATTCCGCTAGAGCCAGTCGGTCAGGGTCATCGTAAATGAGCCCGAGGGCAGAAAAAACATTATCGACCGAATGAAATGTAGCAGAGTCAGCTGGTAAGGAAAATGCCCATGCTTGGGGGTCACCACTCAGTAATGACAACACCAGCCCTACTCGCTGGGCCTCATTACCTGAGGATATTGGCCGCATGCGGAAGTATAATTTGCAGGCCTCCCGAAATACGACAAATTTGCTGCGATCGCCTGAAAATCGTTCTGGCAGCGGAAACTTCGGCTCTGCACTGATACCTGCAGATGCCGTTTGCACCTTTGCTACTACCAGGCCCTGCTGCTGAACTGCCCCATTCAACTCGGAGACCTGTATGGACAGCGCCGCCAACTGTCGGGTTATGGAATCTAATGGATCCATGGACTCCTGAAAAAATGTGGGCCGATTATAATGTCACGGGGGCTTAGTTCAACTAAGGCTGAAATACCCGGGGCCCCTGTGGTGTCCCTTTACTAGGGGAAACCCTGTCTGACCCTCAACCCAGGGTTTTTGCTGAAGGTGCAAATGCCTGAGCCTCCGACCTTTCCTTATCTCCTGCTCAGCCCTGCACTTAACCCTCCACCCTCCACCCAGTGAGAAGTCACCACCAAAGCTCCCACACAAATAATGACAGACAGGGAGAACTTAAACTGCACTGCGCCGCACACACACAGGAATAAACAGTAATGTGAACAGGGCACAACTAAACACAAATATGGGAAGGAGAAAGGATAACGACGGATCATACGACACCAGATATGAATCTCTCTCTCTTGAACACCTCCACTCCAGACCGGAACCACTTGGTATGAAACACAAGCTATAATCGGCAACGCCCATATGCCAGTATGACTATTTAAAGACCGTGGGCGTGACTAACCTTCCAACCTGGTCTCCAGCAAGATTAACCCCCGAGAGCCTGAAGATCAAACCGGCGCCACTGAGGCTATAGTGGCTGGAGGTGGAACTACCTCTGCCTGCCGGATGCTGTGGTGTGAACAGCGTCCGACATGACAGATGGGGGCACTTTACCACACTCCTAACACTGCACCCAACACACACATACTAGTTAGTCAGGGCATCTGGGTGTACCCTTCGGGAGGATGGCCTCATCCCAGACTGGCTAGGAAAGGGTGATAGGGGGTTAGTGGGAAAGGTAGGTAGAAGGGGAGGAGCTTAGAAAGTAGAGTGATTAAAGAACAGCCAATGAGTGATAGCGAGTGGGCGGAGCTAGAGAAAGAGTGGGAGATTTGAAGTCAGTTGGAAGAGTTCCCTAGGTGGGAGAGCAGGTGGAAGGATGCGCTTAGAGCAGCTCCTGTCAGGAGGGGCTGCTAGATAGATTGGCTTTGAAGGGAAGCTCCCTGAAGGAAGGAGTGAGATTTCTAGAGTCCCACGCTGATAGCCATCAGGTGGGGGAAGAAATTAGGTCACAGAAGGGTCTCAGCCCCTAGCCTAGCGAAGTGAACAACGAACTTAACTAGCAAGCTGACAGCTGTGGTTGCTGTATGGGCCACAGCGAATCTCACAGTTATCTTCCCAAAAAGGCAGCCATATATGATCAAGAAGCCGCCTGAGTGACGAATTCTGACAGGATCCGCAGCAGCTAGCCAGGGACACTGACTGTGAAGGTGCCTGGTAGGAGAGTGGAAACCAGCACAGTGAGACGGCCTAGGAAGTAATATACTGACACTGAGTGTTGGAGGGGTGTACTCATCTACCCGGAAGTTTACTGGACCCCTTTGCCTGGAGGACCCAGAACCGAAGTGGGCGTCTGTGAACACCAGACAGTGAGTAAAGCCCTTTTGAACTGCATTCCACCGAGTCCTTGTCTCCTTTCTACATCCAGCACTCAGCACTGCTACATCCTCCACTCCGCTTGACAACATCACCCCTAAAAACAACTCTCAACAGCCCTGGGACTATTGCTCTACCTGTGGAGAGCCATTGTCACCTCATCTGCATCACACCAACAGTCTCTGGAGAACAACATAGCAGCGCTGGTCACCTCTGACCAGAATACCACAGGTGGCGTCACATATTCAACTATAAACCTTTATTCCCATTTTACTACACTTCAACAACAACAAACAGCATCCTTTTTCATTTGACCTCCTGGGGCCACGGACCGGGTAGCAGCCTCTGTGACACCGTCCCCCATTGAAGCCGACGGGCCCGGTACCGAGTACCCCATGGCCCCGGGGCGCGTCACTACCATGTAACTATAAGTCACCACACACACAAACATTAGAGTCTTGTGGCAAACATGCCAATGAAATCAATTTGGAAACACTTTTTTTTCTTTGGGAGGAGATAGTTATGTGGGACACCATGCATTTGAAAATTTTCAACCATAACTTTGACCCTTTTTCAGACCAAATGCCCATTCACTTCATTCACATCCCCTCTTCACCTCTCCCATGCATCCTTTACAACTCTTCCGTGCCTTGTCCACAATCAGAAGAAATATTCCTGAAGAGCAGCATTTTAAAAGGTTTGGGGAGGATGCACTGGGGAATATGCTACCTCTTGAGGGGAACCTGGGATGTATTACCTTTTTCTCTGTGTATATGTAAGAGGGTGCCAGGACTTAGTCCTGGCTAATTTGCTGTCATTGTTTACCCTGTTATTATTGACATGTTTGAGTGCATCATATGTGACTTGTGTATGTGTGTTTGCGGCCATAGGGCATTATATAGAGACAATTGGCAGAGTAGTATTAGTAAAGGGACACTAGATGGGGGCACTGAGCACATTCAGATGGGAGCCTTAAAAAGGATTAACTAGAGGGCCATGAGAGGAGTGGCTAGCTGGGAGCAAAAAGGGAGATAGATTTCCTGCTTGAGGAGAGTTGAGCCGGGGGTAGCCATCCTAGCAAAGGAGTGAAGAGACTGCCTACAGCAGCAGGCAGTGAGAAGGGTCACTGGAGGTGTGGCGCCCCCTGGAGTATGGTCGCCACACTGGCTTTGCCTTCCTCCAGGGGAGGGTAATGCCAGGCTTGGAGGCAATGATGGATCTCTCTCACAGTCAATCCATACATGCAACACAGTTCCACTCCAGGCCAGCAGGGGGAACTCTGAACCAGGATTAAGGGGAGGAGTGCTCTCTGAGGGTCAGGAGGAGGGGGTAGTTAGTTAGTCTGCGGAGGGTGAACTGTGCAGACGTATAAGGAGAAGCTGGAGGTTGAGCTAGGAAGGAGAGCTCCCTCAGCTTGAGAGCGCATGAACTGGAGTCTGGTCTCCATGGTTGTACAGATACTAAAGGCCCTGCAACAGATACCAGAGGGGTAGGAGGCTGTAAATGCCCTACTTCCATCTAAGACTTGAGGCACAACAGCAGCTTGGATAGAGAGCTGGGACTCAGAACAGAGGAGCCCCCGAGATAGGCTACAGCTGTCTGCCGTGCAAGTAAGGTTCTTGAGAACATCTGACAGGAGGAACTCTAGAGTAACTAAGTACTGGAGTGCTTCACACCACAAGGCGCTAGGAAGGAGACTGCACAGCCCGTCTGTGAGAGAGAATCCCTGAGTTGCTTCCAGGCTAGCCTGCTCCAATACCATCTGTAATCAGGACCCTGGACTGCAGTTACCAAGAAAAGGTACAGAAATTGCACCCCGCTGTGTCTTGTCTGCTTCCTACCCTGTCGCTACTGCTACATCCACTGCCAACCACATCTACGCTGCCCTGGGGCTACAGCTTCACCTGTGGGGAGCTACACCATCTAGGCTGCAACACACCACCAGCCCCAGAGGATCTGCATGCAGCGTCGGCTTCACATCTCACTTGCCGAACACCACAGGTGGCGTCATGAACTATCCATCTATCTACATTCCCCATTACTTGGGCGCCCAGGGCCACGGACCGGGTCACCGCTGCTGTGACACATCCCCCTGACACCGGCCCGGTACCGAGTACCCCATGGCCCTGGGAGGGCGACCCAGAGGCCCTTTAGCTAGAGACTGGGAGCTAAAGGACTAGAGGGGCTAATAGGAGAGCCTCTGGAGTCAAGTCAGCCAGAGTAAAGGAGCTGAAGTGACACTGAAGCTAGTCTGTGAAACCAGCCCGTGTCTGGAAGCGGTCAAGCCAGGGAGGTCAGTGAGTGAATCCCTGTGGAAGTGACAGCGAGAGTACAGGAGTTATTCCAAGAGTCAAGTGAGCTACTAGCCTGGTACATGTACAGGATCACCAGTGCCATAAAAGGTTGAACTATAACGGAGTAGACAGTTACCTTCGTGGTCTGAAGTCGGTCGCAGAAAGAGGGGTCGAAGTGCCGTGTTCACCATGTTCCGTGTTCCGTTGCTTGTGTGGTCCACCCATGTGTAACTGAAGTAGTGTGCTTCTGTAGAAGACGATGTACTGTTAGCATCGTGTTAAGAGTCCTGATGGAGTTTGGGATGTGCTGTGCCCTGAAGAAAATAAAGTTGAACTGTTTAAGTTGTTTCCAGCCTCTGCCTGCAGTCATTTGAACCTCAAAGGTGAGCAGCGTACCAGGGATGGAACAGCCTACAGCACAGTGAGTGCTGGAGTGGCTGAGGAGGCTACCCCCCCGGCGGCCGTGGTATTACCTATACTTCAAGTACTGGGAGACTTGTTATTACTAGTTGATATGAGTGACTAGTATAAGCCCCATTTTTTAAGGTTATGCATATATTAGAATGGGGACACACGATCTTCAAGTCTCTCATCCAAGAGGATTGAGTCGATTATGCTAATGACATTGTCAGCATAGTGCGATCCGATTCTCTCATCTGTACACTGTAAGAAGAAGGAGGACAAAATATTTCCATCTTCTCCATTGTGTCAGAGTGCAGAAGTTGGGCTGCACTCAGAAGTTATCCTAGAGCAATCTGACGATTTCCAAGCTCTCAGTAACTTGCATGGCTGAGTGTGACCAGAATAACGGATCAAATTCAGGAATTCGATGATTGTTTTCCTCGGACCGGCTCCATCTGAGGAAAAATTGGACATGTTGACCCATATCCCTTCTGAATGCAGACATCAAAATCTATGCAAAAATACTAGCAGAGAGAGTGCAGGATGTTATTCCATGTCTCATACATCCCGATCAAGTGGGTTTTGTAAAATATAGACAAACTTCTGACAGTTCTAGAAGTGTCCTGCACCACATACATTCATGTAATAGGAAAAAAACTCCCAGTTTGTTTGTAGCCCTTGATGCCGAGAAAGCTTTTGATCGTATCAATTGGGCTTATGCTTTCGCAGTACTGGAGAGGATGGGCTTTGGTGAGGAGATGTTGAAGAGTGTTCGAGCTTTGTATTCCCAGCCGTCTGCCTCTGTGCTGGTCAACAGTACGATGTCAGAAAAATTCTCAATAACAAATGGGACAAGACAGGGCTGTCCTCTGTCCCCAATTATTTTTATCCTGAGTCTGGAGCCACTGGCTCAAATGATAAGGGACTCGGATGGGGTACATGGTGTACGGCTGGGGAACTCAGAGCATAAAATAAACCTATATGCAGATGATATCATACTCACACTGACGGATCCTGTTGAATCACTGAAGGAGATTTGGGATATTATTGATTTGTTTGGTTCAGTTTCATACTACAAACTTAATGTAAAGAAAACTAACGTTTTGTCACTTTTTATTTCAGCCCCCATTAAGCAGCAATTAAGGGACAAGTACCCTTTCAATTGGGATTGTACTAAGATCCCATATCTAGGAATTTGGCTTACAGGTAACCTCACACACATGAGCGAGATAAACACTGATTGTCTTTTGCAGTCTCTCGACCTTAAGTTGAAAGAACTGTCAAAAACCCCGGCCACTTGGATGGGTAAAATAGTCCTGTACAAAATGTTCTGCCTCCCAAAGGTGTTGTTTTTATATAGGAATGTTCCTCTGCCTCTTTCAATGCAGTCCATACAAAAACTAACTCACCAAATGAATAAATTTATTTGGAATAATCGGAAGCCTAGAGTGAGGAAACACACACTACTCAAATCTAAAGAAAATGGTGGGATAGCCCTTCCAGATCTAGAGGCATACTATTTTGCTACCAGGACTGAGTTAACAAAAATGTGGTTCACGGAACAGACTGAGTTGGGATGGCCAGAGATTGAGAGAGATCTGATGCCTAACAGGGAACTGACATTATATATATCTTATTTTCTTCTGCACAGAAAAGAAATCATACACATAGAGAATCCAATACTTAGAGCTTCTATGCTTTGTTGGTCACATTTATGCAGAAGAAGGTTTAATGTTTCCCCTCTTTCAACTAAAAAATTGAGACTCCCTTTTTTGTCACCTGTCAAGATTTCTTTAAGACCAATATTTGACAGTTGGACAAAATTCCCCATCACATTTGTGAATGACTTACTAGATAATAATAGAGTCATGCCCTTTGGGCTGATCAAAACCAAGTTTGGAGTCCCCAATACGGAATATATGAAATATCTCTTGCTCAAAGAGGAATACAGTAATTATAAGAAACACTTCTGCGGAGTGGTTTTGATTAACCATACCATTCATAACTTTTTAACTAATACATCTCCCAGTCACAGGAGTTCTCTTAAACCCTTGTACAACATCCTAACCGGTAAATACACCTTTTCTAGTGGAGGATGTTTTGAGAGGTGGGAAACCACTCTGCAGAAACAGATACAGATCCCCCAATGGACATCATCTTTTAAAATTGCGGCAAAGTCCACAAAATGTATGAACATACTTGAGACACACTATAAGCTAGTCCACAGATATTATCTTACCCCGAATAGACTCAGATATTTTGGAGGGGGGGGATCTGGATTATGCTGGCGTGGATGTGGATCTCAAGCTGACTTGCTCCATGTCTTTTGGGGATGCCCTGTATTGAAAGTATACTGGCTCAAGGTTTTTAACTTAATCTCGACCATATGTAACTGGCATGTCCAAACGCATCCTGCCCTAGCCCTGTTACTCATAGGTATTTACAGACTTAAAAAAGAAAAGTTTCTGGTCGCTCACATTCTTATGTCTGCAGTGTACCTTATAGCGAAAGGTTGGAACAATAAGCAACCTCCGGATATTGTCACACTGATTATGTTGATTGATAAACACTGTACTTATGAAAAGATTCACTATATCAATAATCTATCAATAAAATTATTTGGTGATAGATGGTATAAATGGTTGGAACTCAAGTCCAAAATAGAGGAGTTTATACCCTAAATCTTTGTTTTTCTCTTTTTTTATTATTCATGATGTGCCAAAATTTTATATATATCTAGGTCTCTGCCTGTGCTCTTACAATTGACTTTTTGTTCTGTTCTGTTCATGGTTAATCGCACTCACTTCAAGTGCTGATATGATTGTAATGGTATTATACTGTGATGTTTTGATTTACATTACTCCAAATTTCATTCGGATATGACTATATGAATGTATGTTTTACATTTCTATTACTCTGAAAACTCTAATAAAAATATTGTTTAAGAAAAATTGGACATGTTTGCAACCCCGTAGACTAACATTGGTCCAGCCCATGTTTTGTAGGATCGCATTCAGATGGAAAATACAGCTGTGGGTCTCAGAGAAACATGTTAGTTATGTGCTCCCCTTGTCTCCCTCCAAAAATAGGGCCATGTTGAAGTGAACAGACTGAGCTGAAGTATAAGACACAGCATAATGAGAAGTTTGACACTGTTTGTGGGGAAAAATGGATCAATGACACCTGTATTCCCCCTACAACCTGAAGTTGAACTTGAAGATGCATTTTAGGACTACATTATGCAAATAAATATTCCTTATTATTGTATATACTAGTGACTATTCTGTATGAGGACTTCTCATTACCACTGTCCTTATGATACAACTAGGATGATCCCTTCCCCTTTTTTTCTCCTTTGGATCTAGATCTATTACATGACCATGTTCCACTAAGCCAGCAAGAATTAAGCTTTTAGACTCACTTTAATTCTACGTCTTTTTAGTGTCCTTTAAAAAAAAAGGTTGGAAATAAAAATGCAGAGTCCTTTTATTTGTATTGACAGAAGATCCGGGGGCTTAGTTAAAATTCTGCTGGTGACTTGCAGAGCTCGAGGAAGATTTTAGCACAACCTTTGGAAAAATCAGGACTTTGGATTTCCTATACTGATTCAATTATTCATAAAGGCTTCCGCATGGAGTATGAGTACACAAGCAGAGCTACTGTGAGGCATGAAATCGTTTTATGTCTCATTGATGGCATCTCTGACAAAAGCACACTTTATTGTTCAGAGAGGCAAGCGGCCGTCCTTGTACTGAGACCCCTGAGATTGTGTTCATTCCGGTGCATAGCAATCTCCTGTGAAAAGAACACGCAGAAATATTGAACGAGGACACAATGTCTATTTTTGTAAAGTTGAGAAATAATTTCCACTCAATGATTTTGCATCAAACATGAAAAATATCCAGACTAGGTATGAGTGAGCACTGAAGTATTCGGACTCGCTATACTCGTACCGACTATACCCTAATACTCGGGTATTCGGTACGAATAGCTAGTTCAATGATAATCAATGGAAAATGCGAGTAATTGTCTGCTGGACCCTTCAAAGTGGTCTGGGGGCTGAGGAAAATGCTAAAAAATGTGTAAATGTTAAAAAATGTATGCTGTAAACAAATGTATATAACATGGGGGCACCTGGTCAGGGGCTGCACGATTGTTTTTACCCCACTGCTTCACTAGAATGTACAAACACTATTTTAAGTCCTTTGTTTTTTTGCCGGAAGAGCGGGACTCGTACGCCACTTACGCAGTGCCAGTGATATATCAAAAGTGCCGTAAGAGCGAGTGATGATGGAGGCGATCTGCCCTAGGGGTAGGGGCTGTGTTATGGTTAACGTAGGAAGAAGCCACCCATCATCATCATCATCACAAGGGATTCACAATTACAGTGGGGCAAAAAAGTATTTAGTCAGTCAGCAATAGTGCAAGTTCCACCACTTAAAAAGATGAGAGGCGTCTGTAATTTACATCATAGGTAGACCTCAACTATGGGAGACAAACTGAGAAAAAAAAATCCAGAAAATCACATTGTCTGTTTTTTTTTCATTTTATTTGGATATTATGGTGGAAAATAAGTATTTGGTCAGAAACAAAATTTCATCTCAATACTTTGTGATATATCCTTTGTTGGCAATGACAGAGGTCAAACGTTTTCTGTAAGTCTTCACAAGGTTGCCACACACTGTTGTTGGTATGTTGGCCCATTCCTCCATGCAGATCTCCTCTAGAGCAGCTTTTCGCTTGGCATCACGGACTTTCAACTCCCTCCAAAGGTTTTCTATAGGGTTGAGATCTGGAGACTGGCTAGGCCACTCCAGGACCTTGAAATGCTTCTTACGAAGCCACTCCTTCGTTGCCCTGGTGGTGTGCTTTGGATCATTGTCATGTTGAAAGACCCAGCCACGTTTCATATTCAATGCCCTTTCTGATGGAAGGAGGTTTGCACTCAAAATCTCACGATACATGGCCCCATTCATTCTTTCATGTACCCGGATCAGTCGTCCTGGCCCCTTTGCAGAGAAACAGCCCCAAAGCATGATGTTTCCACCACCATGCTTTACAGTAGGTATGGTGTTTGATGGATGCAACTCAGTATTCTTTTTCCTCCAAACACGACAAGTTGTGTTTCTACCAAACAGTTCCAGTTTGGTTTCATCAGACCATAGGACATTCTCCCAAAACTCCTCTGGATCATCCAAATGCTCTCTAGCAAACTTCAGACGGGCCCGGACATGTACAGGCTTAAGCAGTGGGACACGTCTGGCACTGCAGGATCTGAGTCCATGGTGGCGTAGTGTGTTACTTATGGTAGGCCTTGTTACATTGGTTCCAGCTCTCTGCAGTTCATTCACTAGGTCCCCCCGCGTGGTTCTGGGACTTTTGCTCACCGTTCTTGTGATCATTCTGACCCCACGGGGTGGGATTTTGCGTGGAGCACCAGATCGAGGGAGATTATCAGTGGTCTTGTATGTCTTCCATTTTCTAATTATTGCTCCCACAGTTGATTTCTTCACTCCAAGCTGGTTGGCTATTGCAGATTCAGTCTTCCCAGCCTGGTGCAGGGCTACAATTTTGTCTCTGGTGTCCTTTGACAGCTCTTTGGTCTTCACCATAGTGGAGTTTGGAGTCAGACTGTTTGAGGGTGTGCACAGGTGTCTTTTTATACTGATAACAAGTTTAAACAAGTGCCATTACTACAGGTAATGAGTGGAGGAAAGAGGAGACTCTTAAAGAAGAAGTTACAGGTCTGTGAGAGCCAGAAATCTTGATTGCTTGTTTCTGACCAAATACTTATTTTCCACCATAATATGCAAATAAAATGAAAAAAAAACAGACAATGTGATTTTCTGGATTTTTTTTTCTCAGTTTGTCTCCCATAGTTGAGGTCTACCTATGATGTAAATTACAGACGCCTCTCATCTTTTTAAGTGGTGGAACTTGCACTATTGCTGACTGACTAAATACTTTTTTGCCCCACTGTATAAAGCTTGGACTACTGTCCTTGTTGTGCCACTGCCCAATGTGTAGGCATAGATTTAGTGTCTTCCAAACATTAGCCATATGGGCTGTATCATGGTTGGTGAAGAAAGCAAGGCAGGTCTGAAGGGCCTAACAATTATGATAAAGCCAGGACTACTAGCATAGACGTGGCTGTGCCCAGTGTCCAGGCATAGCTATAGTGTCTCCAAAAATTAGCCCATGGGGCTGTATCATAGTTCATGAAGGAAGCAAGGCAGGTCTGAAGGGCCAAACAATTATGATATAGCTAGGAGTCGAACTACTAGCATAGAGGTGGCCGTGCCCAGTATCCAGGCATAGCAATAGTGTCTCCAAATATTAGCCCGTGGGGCTGTATAATAGTTCATGAAAGAAGCAAGGCAGGTCTGAAGGGCCAAACAATTATGAAGCTAGGAGTCGGACTACTAGCATAGAGGTAGCCGTGCCCAGTGTCCATGCATAGCCATAGTGTCTCCAAAAATTAGCCCAAGGGGCTGTATCATGGTTAATGAAGGAAGCAAGGCAGGTCTGAAGGGCCAAACAATTATGATGAAGCTAGGAGTCGGACTACTAGCATAGAGGTGGCCGTGCCCAGTGTCCAGGCATAGCAATAGTATCTCCAAATATTAGCCCGTGGGGCTGTATAATAGTTCATGAAAGAAGCAAGGCAGGTCTGAAGGGCCAAACAATTATGATGAAGCTAGGAGTCGGACTACTAGCATAGAGGTGGCCGTGCCCAGTGTCCAGACATAGCAATAGTGTCTCCAAAAATTAGCCCAAGGGGCATGATAGCATGGTTGATGAAGGAAGAAGGGTCTCACTCTCATCAGTGCCTCCGATGGGAAATATTAACGTAACATTGTTTTTAGCTTATTGACCATGAGGCACGTGTGTCAGAAGCAGGTTTTGAAAACGTGTAAGAAGAAGAAAAGGGGCTTGTATGGGAATGGAATGGGATGGATGTGAACACCAATTTTTTAAAAAAACATGTTGGGTAACTTTAGGTTGGGATACTGTCATCTGGAGGGCTTAAATACTGTTGCGAAATCCAGTCCTTGTTAAATTTTATCAGAGTCAGCCTGTCTGCATTCTCTGTAGTCAACCGTGTGCGTGTATCTGTGATGATTGCCCCAGCGGCACTGAAGACACGCTCTGACATCACACTAGCAGCAGGGCAGACCAGCACCTCCAAGGCATAGAAGGAGAGGTCGGGCCAACTATGCAGCTTGGATACCCAGTAATTAAACGGTACAGAAGCATCAGGAAGGACGCAGGTATCGTCACTTAGATAGTCGTTGACCATCTTGTTCAACTTCTCCCTCCTTGACATTGCTACTGTTGCAGCTAGTCCTTGGTGATGAGCCGGTTTATTGAAGATGGCCCAGTTTGTGGACATTTTACCACCACCTCTTTTGGACCTGTTTGGTGTATCTCTCCCCATTAATGCATGCTGTTGCACAGAGCTGGTATCTCTGCTAGCAGTGGTGTCTGAGGGTGCTGTTGCCATCAAATTATCGACAACGGCCTTCTTGAAGGATTCCATTGTGAAACCCCTTGGTGACTGCAACAGTAGCAAAGGAAATTTGTCCTTGTACTGTGGGTCTAGAAAGGTGGACAACCAGTATAGGTTGCTATTGAAAATGTGGATTACGGGAGGGTCTTGGCACAGACAGTCAGATATGAAGTGTGTTATGTGTGCCAAGCTGCATAGAGGCAAATTTTCTGTGACCCCTTAAGGAGGAGCAATACCCAACCTCTTCTCACGCTGACTCTCCTCCTCCACCTCCTCTTCAGCCCACCCATGCTGGACAGACATGAAGCTGGGGTTTGGATTCCCCTCTGTAGCATGACGTGTCCCCTCGGTACCACTGAAAAAGAAGTCCTCTCCCTCCTCATTTTCATCATCATCTTCACCTACCTGATGATATTGGCTGGGCTGGGTAGGATCACCCATTGTGAAATCTTGCTCTATACCCAGCTGCTGGGCACGCAAAGATTCCATTTTTTGATTCTGCAGAGATTTTTTCAGCAGACATAGCATAGGGATGGTTACACTGATAATAGCCTGATCACCGCTCACAAGCTTGGTGCAGTACTCATGTAGTTCCAAAGCTTTACTCACAGTCTGTTGAGCATACAGGTGCCCGCATCTGTGCGGTGTCCTCCAGGTCCAGGGCTCAGCCAACCTCCAGGCAAGATGAAGTACTCCGTTCCAACACTCCGCCAACATATGTGCCTTTTCTGAACGTCTCCCTTTTGAGCCTATAGTGAAGTACTCTCAGTACTGAGTTACGCTGGAGTTCCTCCTGTCAGATGTTCTTAGAACTCGCTCATGTTGCTGTTGTGCCCCCAAGTCTTGTGTGGGAATAAAGTGGTGACAACTTCTATTCCTCCGGTGTCTGTCGCAGGACCATTAGTATCCATACAGCCTCGGGGACCAGACCCCGGCCTTGCGCTATGAACTTGGGAAGGGTTCTGCTTTAACCCTGATCCTTAGTCCTCCTCTCCTTACGTTCCATACTAATCCTTCTTTCTTATGGAGAGAGTCAGGCTTTCTATCAATGTTCCTTTCCTGTGCCAGCGGACCAGGTCACTGAGGTCGGCTGTAGCACTTCCTTCATCCATCCCACTCAGGGGATCTTCACTCTTCCTCTGATTCTGTCAGACTGACCAAATCCTAAACTCTTTCCTCTCTTTTGATGCTAGCTAAACTCCACCCGCCTTCCAGCACGCTTCGTGTTCCCAGCAGGGAGCCACCAAAGGGTGCTTTGCTACACTACTGTGTTGTGTAGGATGCAGGTGTTGGAGCATGGTCAGGTGTCTCCACCTTACCTGAATGGTGGGGCACCACACCTCAGGAGGAGGTGCATTACCTCTATGGTGACTGAACCCTCAGGGGCGCCACACAGACACTGATTTAGTACCCTGTTGTTCAGCCCACCGACTAGGGTGCTTGGCTGCCATGTGTTTCCACATACTGGTGGTGCTTTGGTTGCCTTTGCCCTGGCCTCTGCTCAGCTTCCTATGGCAGATGCTACAGATGACAACATTTGATTCAGAAGGACAATCGGAAAAAAATTTCCAGACAGCGGCTGAACGCACCCTTGCCTTGACTTGGGGCACAGAAGGATTGCTCTTGGCAACAGTTGACACACTTCGCACTCTACTCAAACCAGTAGTCCTTGGTGCCTTTGTTGGTACTACGTATCCACCTTCATCCTCTGTGCTGCTGTGCTGGCTATGCGTGCCAATGGCCCATGTCGGATCGGTGGTCTCATCATGGACCACCTCGTCGTCCATGACATCCTCCTTCCGTGTTGATAGTGGTGACTGGACAGATGGCAACTGTGTGTCATCACCATCAGCCTCCACCTCTTCACCCGGTATATCAAGAGGATGAAAGTGGCTTTCTTCTGGACGTGGGGTTTCAAATATTTGGCCATTTTCAACAGACGATACCCCCTCACGTTCCTCTTCAATGTCGTGCGGTAAGAGGCCAGAGGCAACGAAAGAAAATGGACCAAAGAGATCCTCGGAGTGACCAAGGTTGGGGTCAAATGTTTCCTGTGACTCCTGACCGGGTGAAGAACTAGGAACAGATTGAGAATAGGATGACCCAGCGTTATCTGTATGGACAGTAGACTGTTTTGTCATGGACGATAGGGTGCTGCTAGAACATTTCGTGGAGGCCTTGTCAGCCATCCAAGACAGTATCTGCTTTTGTTCTTCTGGCTTCCAGGCCCGTTTATCTTCCAGACTGGGAAATTTCACCAGGAAACTAGATGCATCAACCTTCTTCAATCTCCAGGCTCTGTGCCTTGTTGGGCACCAACGACCCCACGTCCACGTCCCTGTCCCTTCGCAATAGCCTTTTTAGGAATTTTGGATTTTTCTGCCATAGTTGCAGATGTTCAGATGCAGATATTGGGGAACAAGGAGCAGTTAGTGCTTTGTGGAAGGTAGCACTATAGCCTGGTACTGCTTTGTGTTTTACAAACTGCACTGCAGTAGCAGAAAAAAATTGCCCTGAGGTCCAAGGTGAGATTACGCACCCCAGACACCACACAAGACAGCGGTGCTGCCTGCGTGTCAGTTGTGCAGTACCATGCGTGCGTACTATTTGCTGTTTTTATGCGAACGCAGCACGGTAGCAGCACAAAAAACTGCCCTGAGGTTTAAGGCAAGAATATGCACCCAGGACACCACACAAGACAGCGGTGCTTCCTGCGTGTTAGTTGTGCAGTACCGTGCGTGCTAGTTGCTGTGAATGCAGCATAACAGCAGCACAAAAACCTGCCCTGCAGGGGTAATTGTGACCTAAAAAAAGCTGGGAAAACGGTCACTACTCAGTCCCTGACCTTATACTTCCAGCTCTGAAAAGAGCTTTTGGGTTTCACAGAGGATTTCTGGCTGATTTGAACCAAAAAACACAACTCTCCATAGCAGCTGCTCACACTCTCCCTACACTAGCTGTGTTCTGCATGCAATGTGCAGAAAATGGTGGCGGCAGGCAGGGTTTAGTGCCAGGCTATGATTGATGACTCATAGGAAGCTGGGCAGCCAGCCAATCATAATAATGCCGCCCACAACCAAGAAGGGTGCGGCATTACTGTGATTGGCAAATGCTGGGCGGGAGAACCGAATAGCGAAGCGAGTAGTGAAATACTCGCTTTGGTTCGAGTACTGCGAGTACCGCAATACTCGCCGAGTACCGAATACCCATGAATATGCTCGCTCATCCCTAATCCAGACCTCTTATAGACAGCAAAGCAAAGAGCTCAGACCCCATATAGTGGCACAAAGAGGTGTTACAGGTCTGTATTAGTACGGTTGAAAAAAAGACACAAGTCCATTGACTCTCAGAGCTCCATAAGGCTAAGTTCACATGATGAGTATATAACGCGTTTCTCCTGCTGCGTATTTTCATGTGTAAGGGTGGTGGCCTGTGCTACAACGTTCCTTCCCCTGAAAACACTATTTGCATCCGAGTGAAAAATGTCTTTCGTCTTTTGCATATATAATGTATGTGATATGGTTACATATAGTGTGCAGTAATGTAAGATAAGTGTAATTTATAGTATAGGATGTATAGAATAAGGTATAGTGTTATAGGACAGGTAGTATAGGGATGTAGGTAGTTGACTATATTGTGAGGAAGTCCAGGGCTGTAGTTGTGGCCCACAATGGTGGCTGTTTCAGCGCACCCTGGCCCTCCGTCACATGCATACAATGTCCCCTTTGTAGCGTACCTTTCTTTGTGCTTACAGATCTATCAATCTGATCTGCTGAGGGTTTCCTTCTGACGGTTTTAAACAAAGAGAGACAGAGTCCAGTCGCAACTTCAAATAAACAAGATTACTTGGTACCATTCTCAGCACGTCCAGGTCAGTCACAGCAACATCATAGGGATCGTCATAGAGCACATTCCTTTCTGTCCCTGTTTTCCCTTGATTTTTCTAGAATGCCCTAGGGTTGTACCAACTTGTCCAGTACCGCAGCATTTCTTCTGGCCAGCCTAACTATGTTCAGGAGTTCCCCTGTCCGTTTCGCCCCAGACAAAAGGGCATCAGCCCTTGTAGTTAGCTGCCACATATTGGAGCTGCCCTGCATTCCTCTGCTGCCGTGACCTTCAGCCAACAGACCCTGGCTGACTGGCCTCCTTGCTTAATGTTGCATTGCCAACTGCCCTACCCGGGCTCTTAGGCCTTACTGACTAAAATGCAGAAAATTCTCTGCCTTACCCACAGTTTGCCCCTTGTAAATTAACTACTTCCTATCCTAAGTGGGTCGGCCTCCCAGGGCTGTGGGGTACTCGGTACCGGGCCGGTGTCAGGGGGATGTGTCACAGCAGCGGTGACCCGGTCCGTGGCCCTGGGCGCCCAAATCAATGGTGGTTGCGGTTTGTAGTGTAATAGTTCGTGACGCCACCTGTGGTGTTCGGCAAGTGAGATGTTAGTCCAACACTGCATGCAGATCCTCTGGGGCTGGTGGTGTGTTGCAGCATAGATGGTGTAGCTCCCCACAGGTGAAGCTGTAGCCCCAGGGCAGTGTAGTATTAATAGATGAGGAGAGGCGCAGGCGGTGTAGGAGATAGTACCCAGATGTAGTGGTGTTGAGGGTGTAGGCGCGATAATGAATGGAGGACACCAGGGTCTGTAGTTCCAATGCTTTACTCACAGTCAGTAGGGCACACAGGTGTCTGCCTCCGTGCGGTGTCCTCCGGGTCAGGGACTCAATCAACCCCCAGGCAAGATGGAAGGCTCCTCTCCAACACTCTGCCAACATGTACCTTTTTGAACGCCTCCTCTATTGCGCCTTTAAGTGTGAAGATCTCCTAGCACTAAGTTACACTGGAGTTCCTCCTTACAGATGTTCCTGTGTTCTCTACTCGTATGGCAGACAGCTTTAGCCTGCTTCGGGGACTCCCTTCTCCTGAGTCCAGGCTCTCTATACAGATGCTGTTGTGCCCCAAGTCTTAGAAGGGAGTAGTGCATTTACAGCCAACTACTCCACCGGTATCTGCTGCAGAACCATAAGTGTCCATACAACCTCGGGGACCGGACCCCGGCCTTGCGCTGAGAACCTATAGGCAGGGTTCCTCTTCCAACCCACTTCTCCTCTCTGCTCTCTACTTCTTCGTTCCGTACTTGACTCTCTTTCTTATGGAAACTTAGGTTACAGTTCTACGTCTTTCTCCTTTCTATCCTTTCCCGTGACAGCTGGCTCAGGTCACTGAGGCAGCTGCAGCACCTTCTTCCAGGGATCCCCACTCCTCTCCGAGTGGCTTCCTTCTCCTACTTTCCTAGGGGACTGCTCTCGCAGCCTGCCCCCCGTAGACTGACCTCCAGTCAGACTGACCTGTAATTCTAAACATTCCCAGTCTTTTTTGTATTCTAACTCCACCCACCTCCCAGCACGTCCAGTGTTCCAAGCAGGGAACCACCAAAAGTGCTCTGCTACTCTCTAAGTACAGAGCCGCTTGTGGCTGTGCAGAACTACTCTGTGTGTGTGGGGTGCGGGTGTTGGAGCGTGGAAAGGAGTTCCCACCTTACCTGGATGGTGGGGCACTACACCTTAGGAGAAGGTGCAGTACCTCTGTGGCGACTGAGCCTCAGGGGCGCCACATAAGTATGCTAAAGTGCCCCCATCTAGTAGGCTAACTTAAGTACTGCACTTTCCCTACAATATATATATTAACACATTACATACACAGTAACAGCATTACAAAACATATGTGACATAGCACAAAATAACATGGACTAGGGCAAAGGGAGTGGGGCATGAGTCAATCCCAGTACACCCCTTACAGTAGCATAGGTAGTGACGATAGTGTAAGTTAGGATAGAGTTAATGTTTGTGACTAGCCCACAAGAGCGGGTTTAAGGATAGGGCAAGTAACTGCTTCCTGTGAATTAGACAGTTCAAGTTTGGAGTGCAAAATGAGCAGTGCTATCTAAAGGGTGATCCTAAGTGACAGGAAACTAAGGCAAGGGATAGCATGATCCTGAAGAGAAGTGATTGATGAAACAGAAGGGTCCAAGTCACGAACCCCAGAGTTTGTAACTCAGAAGATAATAGACCTAAACAAGACTGAGACAAACTTGTGGGGGTCCCGAGTTAAGAGGATTCCAGGGCACCAGTATTGGAAGAACTAGGATGTGGAACTGCTGAGCAAGTAAGGAGACTTGCTAATCAGGACTGTAGATCTAAGGCTGTGTTGTGAGGAAGTAAAGAGAAACAGTGTGCCTCACTAGCCCTGGAGTAAACTATGGAGGAAGGATACTGTGTGGAAGATGCTTTATACTGTAAAGGAAATGTTCAGAAAACTTTGTACCTATTGTCCTATAAAACTTTACCAAGTTACCATTCAGTAAAAAGTTAGTTTTCGAACAGAAGTCTCCTTCATTGACCTATGAAACGCCTGGTTCTGGCCAGCCCACACCACCAACTACATGGGACCTGCTAGGAGGTAAGGCCTTCACAGCACCAATCCACACACACAGCCATGCTCTACACTTTCTTGTGGTGCGCCAGGGTGAAAAAGGAAAAAAGCCTAGCTATATCCCGCTCTGCATTAAACATGCACAAAAAACGCAGCGTCTCAGTTCTAGTAAAGTGGATGGGGTTTACAGAAATCTCATGCCCACTGTGCTTTTATTATAATGCTGCATACACTGACATGCAGTGCGTGTTTGAAATTTGCAACATGTCAGGTTCTCTTGCAGTAAAATGCAGTTTATTTGCAGATTTTCCCCATAGACTTTGATGTGATGAGGAAAATCTGATATAAAAAAAATGCACATGATATTTTATTGTGCTTACGCAGCAAAGACACATTAGCAATGCATGTGATCTTAACAAGTTTATCAATAAAATCAAAACCAAGTAACAGGAAGCATCCAAAACAACACAGCTTTATTTAAAACATGGCATACCAAAAAAGAGAAAAATACAATAAAAACGTTTAAAAAAAAAATACACTCAAAAACTGCTGCAGAAAATTTGAAACATCAAAAATGCACCAAATAACCATCTTGGCCTTTTAGTGAACATCTTCTATGGACACTGCATAGAGCTCTGTACTGTGGGCTTGAGGCCATAGAGAAAATAGAGAAGCAAAAAATGACTGTGTAGCAGCACATTGGTGGGGGGCGAGGGGTTATTAAGGTGAATCTGTCACCAAGTTTTTGCTGCCTCATTGGAGAGCAGCATAATGTAGGAAAAGAGACCCCGATTCCAGCGATGTGTCACTTAGTTTACTGGGTGCAACAGTTGTGACAGTCGGAGTCATTAGATGTAGCATGTACCAGAACTAAGAAAACTATCCCACCCACACCAGGCTTTCTGTGTACATTGTATATGGACAGGGAGCTGCTTATCAGAGGAAGGGAGTGGTCAGAGCAAGGCTCCTGTGAGTAGAGATGAGTGAACTTGTTCAGAAAATATCCACCAATCTCAAATTCGGTACAACGTAGCACATTTAGATTTGTGTTCGGTTTCCCGAGAATTTTCCTCAAAGTCGGCAAAATTAGGTCACAGTTCGGTAAATCATCACGTTTCTACTAATGCTTTTGTTTTAACTTTGTCTAGGAGAGTGGTGCTGTATGATGAGTGAGGGGGAGACGTTTATGATGAGGGGTGTCTAGGCAGAGAGGCTGCGGACAAAACCTACAAAAGACAAAATGAAAAAACCCTGCTATAATTAAATAAGTAAAAAGCAAAAGTGCATTTAAATCATACAGAGTTCTTAGTAATACTGTATTTGATCAAACATAGCATAAAAGCCGTCCCACCATCGACAAGGTGACTCTGTGGTCGGGGCGGTCCTACACTGTCTAGTATTAGTAACCTTATCATGTGTCAAAGTTGACGATAAGGGCAGACAAGGACCGGATCACAACCAGTGGACCCCAATTCTGACCACTGTACCTTTATGAGGTCATAACTCTGGAACGCTTCCATGGATCCCGGTGATTCTGACATTGTTTTCTCGTGACATATTGTACTTCATGTTAGTGGTAAAATTTCATTCAAATAACTTGCATTTATTTGTGAAAAAAGCGGAAATTTGGCAAAAATTTTGAAAATTTCGCAATTTTCCAACTTTGAATTTTTATGCCCTTAAATCACAGAGATACGGCACACAAAAAACTTGATAACTAACATTTCCCACATGTTTACTTTACATCAGCACAATTTTGGAACCAAAATTTTTTTTGTTAGGAAGTTATAAGGGTTAAAAGTTGACCAGCGATTTCTCATTTTTACAACACCATTTTATTTTTAGGACCACATCACATTTGAAGCCACTTTGAGGGGTCTATATGATAGAAAATACCCAAAAGAGACACCATTCTAAAAACTGCACCCCTTAAGGTGCTCAAAACCACATTCAAGAAGTTTATTAACCCTTTAGGTGCGTCACAGGAATTTTTTTGAATATTTAAAAAAAAATGAACATCTAACTTTTTTTCACAAAAAAAATATTCAGGTTCAATTTTTTTATTTTACCAAGGGTAACAGGAGAAATTGGACTGCAAAAGTTATTGTGCAATTTGTCCTGAGTACACTGATACCTGATTTGTGGGGGGGAACGACTGTTTCGGCGCATGGCAGAGCTCAGAATGGAAGGAGCGCCGTTTGACTTTTTCAATGCAAAATTGGCTGGAATTCAGATCGGACGCCATGTCACGTTCGGAGAGTCCCTGATGTACCTAAACAGTGGAAACCCCGTACAAGTGACCCCATTTTGGAAACTAGACCCCCCAAGGAACTTATCTAGATATGTGGTGAGAACTTTGAACCCACAAGGGCTTTACAGAAGTTTATAACGTACAGCGGTACAATTAAAAAATCATATTTTTTCCACAAAAATGATCTTTTCACCCCAATTTTTATTTTCCCAAGGGTAACAGGACCCTAAAAATTATTGTGCAATTTGTCTTGAGTACGCTGATACCCCACATGTGGGGGTAAACCACTATTTGGGCGCATGGCAGAGCTCGGAAGGGAAGCAGCGCCATTTGACGTTTTTGGCTGGAATTGAGATCGGACACCATGTCGCGATTGGAAAACCCCTGATGTACCAAAACAGTGGAAACCCCCCACAAATGACACCATTTTGGAAACTAGACCCCCTAAGGAACTTATCTAGATGTGTGGTGAGAACTTTTAACCCCCAAGGGCTTCACAGAAGTTTATAACATACAGCCGTACAATTAAAAAATCATATTTTTTCCACAAAAATGATCTTTTAACCCTCAATTCTTATTTTCCAAGGGTAACAGGACCCTAAAAGTTATTGTGCAATTTGTCCTGAGTACGCTGATACCCCACATGTGGGGGTAAACCACTATTTGGGAGCATGGCAGAGCTCGGAAGGGAAGCAGCGCCATTTGACTTTTTCAACTCAGAATTGGCTGGAATTGAGATCAGACGCAATGTTGCATTTGGAGAGCCCCTGATGTGCCCAAACAGTGCAAACCCTCAATTCTAACTCCACCCCTAACCCTAATCTCAGCCCTAACCCTGACCCTAGCCCTAACCCTAGCCCTAACCCTACCCTAATGGAAAAATGGAAATAAATACATTTTTTTAATTTTATTATTTTTCCCTAACTAAGGGGGTGATAACGGGGGGTTTGATTTACTATTTATGGCGGTTTTTATGTTTGGCAGCTGTCGCATGCTAAAAGACGCTTTTTATTGTAAAAAATAGTTTTTGCATCACCACATATTGAGAGCTATAATTTTTCCGTATTTTGACCCACCGAGTCATGTGAGGTCTTATTTTTTGCGGGACGAGTTGACGTTTTTATTGGTACCATTTTCGGGCACGTGACATTTTTGATCGCTTTTTATTCCGATTTTTGGGACGCAGAATGAACAAAAACCAGCGTTTCATGAATTTCTTTTGGGGGAGTGCGTTTACACCGTTACGTGTGCGGTAAAATTGATAAAGCAGTTTTATTCTTCGGGTCAGTACGGTTATAGTGATACCTCATTTAGGTCGTTTTTTTATGTTTTGTCGGTTTTATGCAATGAAAACTATTTTATATAAAAAATAATTATTTTTGCATCGCTTTATTCTGCGAGCTATAACTTTTTTATTTTTTCACTGATGATGCTGTGTGGCAGCTCGTTTTTTGCGGGACAAGATCACATTTTCAGTGGTACCATGGATATTCATATGCGTCTTTTTGATCGTGCGTTATTACACTTTTTGTTTGGCAGTATGATAATAAATCATTATTTTTTGCTTCGTTTTTTATTTTTATTTTTTAAGGGGTTCACTAAAAGGGTTAACTAATGGGACAGTTTTATAGGGCGGGTCGTTACAGACGCGGCGATACCTAATATGTGTACTTTTATTGTTTTGGGGTTTTTTTATTTCCAAAAAATGGATTTATTTGGGGGAATATTTTTTTTTTTCTAATGTATTTGGCAATTTTTTTTAATTATTTTAACACTTTTTTTTTTAACTTTATTAAATAGTCCCAGGTGGGACATCACTGTCCTGTGACAGATCGCTGATCTGTCACATCACAGATCACTGTGACAGATCAGCGATCTGTCACAGGCAGTGCCGAAGGCTTCCTCATGCCTGCAGGAAGGGAGCCCCCCGCAGCAGCGCTGCACATTGCGCTGCCGTGGGGGGCTCAGGGAAGCACGGAGGGAGCCCCCTCCCTGCCGATGCATCCCTTTAACCCCCGGTACACCGCGATCGTGTTTGATCGCGGTGTGTAAGGGGTTAACGTGTCGGGGGCGGTCCGTGACCGCCCCTGACACATTGTGCCGGGTGTCAGCTGTGATAATCAGCTGACACCCGGCCGCGATCAGCGGCGCTCACTACGTGGGCGCCGCTGATCGCGGTAGACGTACTATCCCGTCTATGGGCATAGGGGCCCGGGTCCCATGGACGGGATAGTACGTCTCATGTCAGGAAGGGGTTAAATACAATTTCCAGCTCAGGAGAGGGAGGCCACACCCCAGCTTGCACAGAATGCAAAAATACAAAGAAAAAACACACAAATTGAGCTTGGTTTGAGTTGGTACACATGCAGCATATAAATGCATGTTCACATGGCCAAAAAGCATTCAAAACCTACAAATGACAAAATGAAAAAAACCCTGCTATAATTAAATAAGTAAAAAGAAAAGTGCATGTAAATCATACAGAGTTCTTAGTAATACTGTATTTGATCAAACATGGCATAAAAGCCGTCCCACCATCGACAAGGTGACTCTGTGGTTGGGGAGGTCCTACACTGTCTAGTGCAGACAAGGACCGGGTCTCAACCACTGGACACCAGTCAGGGGAAGCCTTTAAATACAATTTCCAGCTTCCCCTGACTGGTGTCCACTGGTTGGGACCTGGTCCTTATCTGCCCTTATTCACACAGACATCAACTTTGACACATGATAAGGTTACTAATACTAGACAGTGTAGGACCGCCCCGACCACAGAGTCACCTTGTCGCTGGTGGGACGGCTTTTATGCTATGTTTGATCAAATACAGTATTACTAAGAACTCTGTATGATTTAAATGCACTTTTGCTTTTCACTTATTTAATTATAGCAGGGTTTCTTCATTTTGTCTTATGTAGGTTTTGTATGCTTTTTGGCCATGTGAACATGCATTTATATGCTGCATGTGTACCAACTCAAACCAAGTTCAATTTTTGTGTTTTTTTTTTTTGTTTTTTTTTAAAGAGGCTGCGGAGTGTAATTATTATTTTTTCTTTAATAACATAATGTGTGTGCATTCTGGCAGCCAATCAGGGTGCAGAAACCATCCACATCAGCATGACACAAGGTCTTCTGTGATTGGCTGCCGAAGTCACATGTCCCTCCCCATAAGAAAAGCAGACATGTTGTTTTGCTGTTGCCATTTTCTCAGTGTCACATTACAGAGCGGTCGCTCCTGCTACTGCTGTTGCTGCTGAAAGCTAACGTGTCAGTTAGGCTAGGTTCACATTAGCGTTTGAGTCCACAGTGTATCATCCGCATGTGCAAACGTATGCAAAAATGCATGTTTACGCAGCATTTTAATGCGCATCACCTTACGCTGCATGTGCATGCGTTTGTGTTTTGCATACATTTGGGTTGTTTATGCACATGCGTTCGATATGACATCAGACAAAAATGGGCGTGTCTCATGGGATTTCTATTTACATTTTGGAACGCATGCGTATGCATGTTCTTCCGTACCAATGTGTTCCCATAGACAGTAATGCGTTTTTTTTACGCACTCATCTTCACGCCTGCGCATATTTGCCAGATTTTTGATGCCTCAAAAAATGCAACATGTTGCCTTCGCCAGACACCACAGCACACCGCAAAATGACGCATGCGTTCACAAAAGCATGCTACCGCAAGCAAATGCATGTCCCTGCGTACACCATGTTAAATATATGTTGCATGATGCAGGGGCATCAAACGCTGCGCACACAAATGCTAATGTGAAACCAGCCTTAGCTTGATAGCATCCTATCATGTGTGAAATCGATCTTCTAGCATCTAACTAGATTTTACTAAAACGGTGTTGCAGTCTCAGGAGGCTCTGTTTGCTCATCAAAATCGTTTAGGCAAAAACTGTTGAAGTGAGGAATCAGGAGACCCCATTTTCTCTTAAAAATCATTAGGCCTAATATTAGGGTTCAGCCAGGAGGCCTTATTTGCTAATCCAAATCATTTGGTATAAAATTATGTTGCAGTGAGGACTCAAAAGGCCAGATTTCCTCTTAAAAATCATCATGCCTCATATTGGGGTTCAGCCAGGAGGCCCTATTTGGTAATAAAAATTATTTGAGATAAAAATGTGTTGCAGTGATGAATCAGGAGGCCACATTTCTTAAAAATTGTTAGGCCTAATATTGGGGTTCAGCCAGGAGGCCCTATTTGCTAATCCAACTCATTTGTGATAAAACTGTGCTGGAGTGAGGAATCAAGGCCTCATTTGCTCATCAAAATAGTTAGGTATAAGAGTTGTGACGCTAGTCACTTCTCACGGCCAAGCCGTGTGTCAGAGTGGTCAAGGAGTCCAAGGTCAGAAGCCAGGAGGGTATGTCATAAACAGAAGGAAGAGACAAAAGCATAGTCTGGTTACATTCTGAGGTCAGAGTACCGGGAGAATAACAGATCAGAGCTGAAGGGGTTAAACAGGCGAATGGTCAGAATGAAGTCCAAGGTCATACAGAACTCAAGACACAGGAAAGCACAAATCTCACAGGCTGAATGTACATCTGGCAAGAGTTCTGGGAGACACGGTTCAGTTAAGAAGCATGGCAATTAACTGGTATAATAAACACTTGGAGACAGCCAAAGCCTTACATTCTCAGATTGGATAGTCGAGCTGTCAATCAACACATTGACGGCTCAGCATGCCCCTGTACCAGATTGGATGGCCAAGCTGTCAGTAACTGCATCCCAGACACACTGAGAGATGGAACCATGACAAGAGTGCTTTTGAGGCACACTAAGAAAATAGTGATTGCTCATTTAGTGACAGGTGACGGACAGGTGTGGGTCTAAGGTTGTGAAGCACTAGGTTAAAAAAGGGAAAGGGTACATACAATATGAGTGGGAAAAAGTGAGGTCATGGTGGATGGGTGAATGTTAATGAAAGGTCAACTGAACAAACACTGTCTCATCCTATCGAAAGACCACTGACAACATCTGTTACTGGACCTGTCACTCCACTCCCTTTCTTTGGCAGCCGCACAGCGGTATGCCTTGTAGATGAAGCTCACAAAGAACATGTTCTCCAGTGGATGGCAAGTGCTGCATCAAGTGGCCTCTCCTCTTCTTCCTCCATCTTAACATCACACATAGTACAATTCTCAGAGGCGGCACCCCAATCACACTTATTTCTCCCCACGTTACAAATTTCTATACACCCAACTGACTGTGGGGAACCACATATGGGCCATTCTGCAAAGCTGTTCTCATATTCTATTCCATGGGCATCAGAGATCTGCTCCAAAGATTCACAGAATCCAGAGGAAGAAAGCATCTGCACAATGCCCAACATTTTTTCATGTTGGATCCAGGGCCGGACAAAGTAGGGTCCCAGCAAAATTCAGACCCTTGTCATCAGACGTTAACCACTGGGGGTGGAGAAGATCCTGATGAGACTCAGATATGAGAGGCGCATCGGACTATACTGTGGTGTCAGGGCAGGGAGAGGAGGAGGGTGACTCTTAGGGTGAGTAGTGTGAGAACAGAGAGGATGACAAAGAGGTTGTTGATCCCACTTGGTGTGAACCCAGATACGCAGCTGAGTAGCTCAGCAGAGGAGGTGGAGGAGGAGGAAGATGAGGAGGTTACATTGTGGATTCCCGCACAGACACAGAGTGATGCAGCCATGATAAGCACTGCATTATCAGCCACAACTCTGGCTGTCAACGTTATCTCAGAACATGTCCTCAACGCTGCTGGTGGTGTCCTGATGAATAAGCACATCCTGCTGTCCCCTGAGAGTGTAGACTGCTTAACTTTCATCAAAATGAACAAGTCACGGATCTACAATGACTTACTTTCACTCAACTACCTGTGTTATTATCCTTACATTTTTCTACCAATGGCTCTGTCATCTGCTGAGATTCTCCTACATCCACTATTAGAGTGCACCACCATATTTGTAATCAGGGTTAGCTGGATAGTGGTCCACTCTGGAGTTTCCCCCCCCGATCCAAATCACTAGCTATGCCTCCAATACTAGGACAACCCCTTCTTGATCTAAATGTTTGGCCATAATAAAGTAAAAACCGTGCTGCCCATTATGGACTCATTGCTGCATTCTCAGTGTGACGAGCACATTTACAGATGAGCTGATGTTCTGTGTGAAAAAAATCACAGTATGTGCTTATGCACACAACAGTTTTAATCAGACTAGTGCTGTCCGTGGTTTTGACAGATAGCATTTGGACCAATGCTATTCTATGGGGCTGTGCACATATCTGATTTTATCTGACCACATGGTTCAAGGAAAAAAAAATCACGTCATGAATGATTTGCCTCCGAGAATCAGATGGCACTTGCCCATTCATATCTGCGTGTCCATGAAAATTTTTTTGACCACACTCGGATGACATGTGAGTGCAGCCCGATTTTCATGGACTGACACAATGGCAAAGGTGGAAAAACTTTCATTTCCTTTCCACCTTCGAGAAAATCAGATCCCACTCTGATCAGAGGGTGATTAGCATATTTGGACTAATTTTCTCAAATGAAGGGCAAAACGGCCATGTGCAACAGCACTGTGCACGAGTCTGGTCCATAATATGGACAAGGCTTGTGCTTGTCAGTAGTAAGAAACTCTAGCGCTCTTCCACTATGAGCTGCATATGGAGCCTGAATTTTAATTCAGCAGTGTGAATCCCGCCTTATAGAGAAACGTTTGCTTTGAGCCAGGTTCGGACACAGACAGAAGGGGTCCCCTGTGAATGAACAATATATGGGCCCTTTTTTGCCCATTAGCTCATCATAATGCACAAATCCACTTACTTTGAAGGTAGACGTGGCCCCCTCACCTCTTGGGCCCCTGTGCGGCTGACAAGTTAGAGCAATGGCATGTCCGCCCTTACTTTGAACTGTAAAATTATATTATATAGTAGCTGAAGAGCCCGGCGCTGCCCGGGCATAGTAACTAACTGTGGGTAGTTATAGAAAATTATAATTATCCTCCATCCCATAGTCCCGTGCCCATATACCCATCATACATATCCACGATCCCATAGGCCCGTGCCCATATACCCATCATACATCCTCCATCCCATAGTCCCATGCCCATATACCCATCATACATATTCTCCATCCCATAGTCCCATGCCAATATACCCATCACACATCCTCCATCCCATAGTCCCATGCCCATATACCCATCATACATATTCTCCATCCCATAGTCCCATGCCCATATACCCATCATACATATTCTCCATCCCATAGTCCCATGCCCATATACCCATCATACATATTCGCCATCCCATAGTCGAGTGCCCATATACCCATCACACATCCTTCATCTCATAGTCCCATGCCCATATACCATCATACATATCCTCCATCCCAGTCCCGTGCCCATATACCCATCATACATATCCGCCATCTCATAGTCCCGTGCCCATATACCCATCACACATCCTCCATCCCATAGTCCCGTGCCCATATACATATCCGCCATCCCATAGTCCCGTGCTCATATACCCGTCAAACATATGCTCCATCCCATAGTCCAGTGCCCATATATCTATCACACACCCTCCATCCCATAGTCCCGTGCCCATATACATATCCGCCATCCCATAGTCCCATGCCCATATACCCGTCATACATATCCTCCATCCCATAGTCCAGTGTCCATATACCCATCACACATCCTCCATCCCATAGTCCCGTGCCCATATACATATCTGCCATCCCATAGTCCCGTGCCCATATACCCATCATACATATCCTCCATCCCATAGTCCCGTGCCCATATACATATCCTCCATCCCATAGTCCGGTGCCCATATACCTGTCATACATATCCTCCATCCCATAGTCCGGTGCCCATATACTCATCACACATCCTCCATTCCATAGTCAACCATTATGACATCATAATGAGCGGCGGCAGGGCTTGCAACCTTTGATGACATCAGCGTCGCCATGGCAACCATTGTGACATCATAATGAGGGGCGGGGCTTGATACGCACACACTGCTTCCCCAGTATACAAATAGGGGCATCGTGACATCACAATGAGGGGCGGGGCTTGACGCGCACACACTTTTTCCCCCAGTATGTAGATAGGGGCAAAATTGTTTGGTGAATTGGAACGTGCGGGGTTAAAATTTCGCCTCACAACATAGCTTAGGACGCTCTCGGGGTCCAGACGTGTGACTGTGCCAAATTTTGTGGCTGTAGCTGCGACGGTGCGGATGCCTATCCCGGACATACAAACATACACACACACATACATACACACATACATACACACTTTGAGCTTTATATATTAGATGTCACAATAAGGGTGCAAAGCTCTCCCAGGCATGTACCAAACCTTGTATGTAAGATGCAAAGAAAAATGGAAATTGAGCATGCTTAATTAAAATCACATAGAAAAGAATATAATCTATATATATAAAACTGAATGTATGTATGTGTGTATCACCAACCAATCACGAAGCATCTATCATTTTGCCAGAGCTGTTCAAAAGACGCTGAGCTGTGATTGGTTGCTATGAGCAACAGTTTTCCTTGCAACCAATTACACATACACACACACACACACATACATACACACTTTGAGCTTTATATATTAGACGTCACAATAAGGGTGCAAAGCTCTCCCAGGCATGTACCAAACCTTGTATGTAAGATGCAAAGAAAAATGGAAATTGAGCATGTTTAATTAAAATCACATAGAAAAGAATATAATCTATATATATAAAACTGAATGTATGTATGTGTGTATCACCAACCAATCACGAAGCATCTATCATTTTGCCAGAGCTGTTCAAAAGAAGCTGAGCTGTGATTGGTTGCAAGGAAAACTGTTGCTCATAGCAACCAATCACACATACACACATACACACACACACACACACACACATACTTTGAGCTTTATATATTAGATGTTACAATAAGGGTGCAAAGCTCTCCCAGGCATGTACCAAACCTTGTATGTAAGATGCAAAGAAAAATGGAAATTGAGCATGCTTAATTAAAATCACATAGAAAATAATATAATCTATATATATAAAACTGAATGTATGTATGTGTGTATCACCAACCAATCACGAAGCATCTATCATTTTGCCAGAGCTGTTCAAAAGAAGCTGAGCTGTGATTGGTTGCTATGAGCAACAGTTTTCCTTGCAACCAATCACTAAGCATCTCTCATTTCACCAGAGTTGGTTAAAAGAAACTGAGCTGTGATTGGTTGCTATGAGCAAGTTTTCCCACTTGACAACACCTCAGCAAACACTGACTGGGTGGGAGAAATCTGGCATCCCTGGGAACATAAGCTCCCAGCCACTGTCTGCCCCACAGAAAGGAGCACAGAGCACTTTGGTTTTGACCCCAGGCCTCTCTTAAATGGATCCCCAGTATGGAAGTTAAAACTGTTCCACTCAGCTCTGTGGTTCTGACCCCAGGGTCTCCTAAAGGGATCATTGGTATGGAAGTTAGGGCAAATCCACTCTGCGCTTTGGAACTGACCCCAGGCCTTTTCTTAAAAGGGATCTCCAGTATGGAAGTCAGGGCAAATACATCCAGCGCTTTGGTTCTGACCCCAGACCTCTCTTAAAGGGATCCCCGGTATGGAAGTCAGGGCAATTGCCTTCAAATTCTCTGGTAGTGACCCCAGGCTCTCTTAAAGTGATCTTCTGTATGCAAGTCAGGGCAAATCCACTCTGTGCTCTGATTCTCACCCCAGTCCTCTCTTAAAGGGTTCTTCGGTATGGAAGTCAGGGCAATTGCCTTCAAATGCTCTGGTACGGACCCCAGGGTCTCTTAAAGGGATCTCCTGTATGCAAGTCAGGGCAAATCCACTCAGAACAGTGGTTCTGATCCCAGTCTCTCTTAAAGGAATCATTGGTATGGAATTTAGGGCAAATCCACTCTGCGCTTTGGTACTGACCCCAGGCCTCTCCTAAAGGGATCTCCGGTATGGAAGTTAGGGTAAATCCCTCAGCGCTATGATTCTCACCCCAGGCCTCTCTTAAAGGGATCTCCGGTATGCAAGTCAGGGCAAATCCACTCAGAACAGTGGTTCTGATCCCAGTCTCTCTTAAAGGAATCATTGGTATGGAATTTAGGGCAAATCCACTCTGCGCTTTGGTACTGACCCCAGGCCTCTCTTAAAGGGATCTCCGGTATGGAAGTTAGGACCATTCCATTCAGTGCTCTGGTTCTGACATGGAAAAAGGTTGTCCAGCTCCACAATGTAGTGAAAACAAATTTCTTTTATTCACTTCAAATCGATACAGGGTAGAGGTTAAAATGCCAGCATAGAAGATATAGATGCCTGCGTTCTCAATGCGTTTCTGGTGTCTTAGTTACTATGCCCGGGCAGCGCCGGGCTCTTCATCAAGTAATTCATATAAAAGTGACCTGCATAAAGTGCATCAAAGGTCCACATGGACATAAATGTAATAAAGTGCAGTGCCATAACATACATATATATCTTAACATATTAATGCCGACTTATACATTAATTGATAATTAACATACAGCTGAATATCATAAATCATTGTCATGACTCACCCCATTCTAAGTACACACTCGCTCGCCTATGTCGGCGTCCTGCCAAACACAGTGCGCACGTCTCAGGAAAGAATACAAAGATCATATGACCGGGAATACAGATCAACCTGCGCATGCGCGGAGGATGATTCCTATCACCGGCTCCATTTCAGTTACTGACAAAACATGATTGCGCATGACAAAGTCTGCAAATATTTTATTACCCATAGGCGAGCAAGTGTGTACATAGAATGGGGTGAGTCATGACAATGATTTATGATATACAGCTGTATGTTAATTATCAATTAATGTTTAAATCGGCATTAATATGTTAAGATATATATGTATGTCATGGCATTGCACTTTATTACATTTATGTCCATGTGGACCTTTGATGCACTTTATGCAGGTCACTTTTATATGAATTATTATATTCTTTTCTATGTGATTTTAATTAACCATGTTCAATTTCCGGTTCACTATAATTACCTTGTATGTGCACTATTGTGTCGCTTGAGAAAGGCTCAATATGAGCCGAAACGTCGCTGTGATGGGCTATCAAAACTAAGCCCCTGTAAACTTAAATCTGAACGGTGTGCTGCCTCCATTTTTCTTTGGATCTGAAATATATATATACTGTATATATATATATATATATAGAAAAGTAAATATCACTTACACATTTATATGTGCACATGTCTTCCTAATTTAAAATCAGATAATAATGCTCCTCTATAGCAGTATGTGCACGGCGGTGCCCTGTGCTCTGATCATGCAGAAAATATTCAGGAAAGAACAATAGTCCTGCAGAACAGTGTCCGGTTACTCAGGGAATTCATGGTCGTGTCACAGTAACCTTGGCTGCTGGTGGCTATTGATTAACATAGCAAAGGAAGCAAAAGAATTCCTCCACTAACAAGAGATGTTTGTTTAAAATTAGCGACTAACGAAGAGGTTCTTTCAAAAATACTAAATCTATCACAAGGACTCTCGACGTCAGCAAGTGTGACAAGCTCTCCTTCAAGTTCAATAAGCTTTTATGTTTTCCATGTAGCAACACCTGCAAACCAAAGTAGAGGGAGAAAGTGCTGCACTAAAATGACTACTGGCTAGTTCCATTGAATTTAGGCTCATCTGATGGCCAAAGTGATGACTACTAACTACAATGTGCATTGTTTACTGAAAATGGCATCCTCAGCCATAAAAATCACTCCAAAATGTCACTAAGTAGGTGTCTTCCTTCTGACTAACCTGCTTTTTTTCTCCTTTTGGCAAATGTAATCCGTCTCTAGCAGAGGCACAGAGATGGATTACAGGGAGCGCAGGAAGGTTTTTCATAGATCATAAAATGTTAGAGTTGGAAGAGACCTCCAGGGTCAATGTGTCCAACCCCCTGCTCAATGCAGGATTCACTACACTATCTCAGACAGATGTCTGTCCAGCCTCTGTTCGAAGACTCCCATTGAAGGAGAACTCACCACGTCAAAAGGCACTCATTGATCATACTCATTGTCAAAAAGTTTTTTATAATCTCTAATCTGTATCTTCTCCCTTGACGTTGGTATTGTCAAGTGTTTATCTCGTGGGGAGTCCAAGCGTCTTGACTTTCCCCCGATACCCCAACATGACCATAAAAAACCCCACCACCACCCCGGCGCCAACTAATACACAGACACCGGTATTTCTTTTGGAATGTTTATGGCCACAGCAGCCTTTTATTATAACAACAAAACAAACAATAAACACTGTATCATAAATAACAAAAGTACAATGACTTTAACCCTGGAAGGAGAAGTCCTTGAAGCCACAAGATCATGGTGAAATAGTCCAAAATATTGTGAACCAACCCCGACCATTTGCTCCCAGCGGTTACCCCACAGGCTCGGGAGCACCAGTACACCAATAGATATTGTCCACAAACTACTTGGAGATCCGCCCTCTTCCGACGGAAAACTCCGCATCCACCTTTCACCAGATCACAACCAGCATACCTTTAAACGAAGGAGACCCTACACACTGAGTCTCCAAAACCAATTTCCACCGACTTCAAGGACTCCCCCCTCCCCCAAAACCGCCATGACCCAAAATTGGAATCGCACACTACTGCCCCAAAAAGAAAAAAGGGAGGTTGGGACTGTTCTGGAGCTGTGAAAGCAGGAACAGAGGGCGGGAACCCTCCAGCCCTTAGCTTAAATACCCCCTAGCTCCCCGTCCCCATTAACCCTTCCCTCCAATAAACCCTCCAACCCCCCGTCATGATGGCCTCCACCCACGCCTCCTCTAGGGGCCCGGGAGGCTCACTCCGGCCATTTCTTGACGTTGGTATTGTCAAGTGTTTACATCGTGGGGAGTCCAAGCGTCTTGACTTTCCCCCGATACCCCAACGTGACCATAAAAAACCCCACCACCACCCCGGCGCCAACTAATACACAGACACCGGTATTTCATTTGGAATGGTTATGGCCACAGCAGCCTTTTATTATAACAACAAAACAAACAATAAACACTGTATCATAAACAACAAAAGTACAATGACTTTAACCCTGGAAGGAGAAGTCCTTGAAGCCACAAGATCATGGTGAAATAGTCCAAAATATTGTGAACAAACCCCGACCATTTGCTCCCAGCCGTTACCCCACAGGCTCGGGAGCACCAGCACACCAATAGATATTGTCCACAAACTACTTGGAGATCCGCCCTCTTCCGACGGAAAACTCCGCATCCACCTTTCACCAGATCACGACCAGCATACCTTTAAACGAAGGAGACCCTACACACCGAGTCTCCAAAACCAATTTCCACCGACTTCAAGGACTCCCCCAAAACCGCCACAACGAGGGGGCCTTGAACGCCTCAATGACCCGAGACCCCCACAACCCGCCATGCGACGGCCTTCTCTATACCCTCCTGAAGGGCGAGGGCCCAAATATCAGAACCCACTGCATTTAAATGGATCCTGTCCGCCAACCAAATATCGCCCTCGCCCTTTTCCAAATCGAAATGTCGCATGGCAACGCCCCCATTTTTAACTATAAAAGCAGACACCGCTCTGTTGACCTTAATCCTGGCCCGATTGACATTCTCCAACGATCTCATAGACCGCCAACGCCTGCGTGGCACAATCTCAGACCACACAATCGTGATCCCCCAATACATCAACCACAACCGCAAGCAATCTTGCTTAATGTCCTTGATCAATTCCCGAAAGGGCCGGACAGCCAGATCGTTACCCCCAGCATGAATAACGAGAATATCTGGTGCACGGTCCAACTGGACACACTCGTGGATCTCCGGCAACACCCGACGCCACACCAGGCCCCTGAAACCGAGCCACCGCACCACCGCCACCATCCTGGAAATCCCCAACTGTCTGCCTTCGTTCCTGACATTGGCTCGCAATGCTCCCCAATAAACAAAGGAGTGACCAAATATCCAGACCAGCAGCGGATCCTCACCTGAAACACAAAACGACACTAACAGGAAAAACATACTTGCAGAAAGGATTGAACTCCAACCCCTTTAACATTTAATCAACCCCATGGACACCACCATCCGAATCCACCCCCCTCACGCTGAAAGGCCGAACATAACTGCGATACCGATTAGACCTCCACCCGCCAATGCGCTGTTTGAAAGAGGGACCCAAAACACGCTCTGCTGCCTCGGTCGCCGCTCCTATCCTAAATGAATGCAAGGCAAATCGAGAATCATCTATCCCCAAACACCGAATTGACTTTTTAAACACCACGCCAAACTGATACCGAGACAAACTACTCCTGTCTGCGTGGCACAACAAGGAGCCGCTCAAACTGGGCCGAAGTTCCCAAAAAGTACGCAAACACTGAACCGGGCACATTCCAGAACCAGGCACGACACCCAACACAACTCGACGGCCTTTTCCAGACTGGTCCGTTTTAGACCGACGCAGCCAGAACTCAACCCCCTGGGAGGTCAATACCACATCCCTGGCTAGCAAGCCACCCATCGACTCTTTATTGGGAGACACCAGTTCCTCAATCCGCAAAGCCCCAAAAAATGCAAGCGAAAAGGCCAAGCGAAACAACACAATCTCATACCAATCTGCGCAAACCGATCCCAGAACCAGCCCCAATTGCTCCAGCATATTAAACAACACAGGCCGTCTTAAATCACCCCCCCTCGGAAACAGTTGAAACCTTTTGCCGCCTGTCTCACCAGAAATGTTTTCATCAAATCCCTGCACCCACGCAACCGAAAACCAAAAGACAAACCTGCCAACAAGCGTGTCAACTTCACACAAGACCAACCTTCGCTCGCGCCCCGCCCCAACCAAGACAACAACAAACCCTCTTGCTCAAGCCCAACCCCACTGGTGGGGCCAGCCGTAAGGACCTCTTCCCACATGCGCCACACATTCCGGTAAGCCTCCAAAGTTTTTGGTGCCAATGACGATTCGATCAGTGACTCTGCGGCTCGTAAGCCACCCTCCACAGATCCTCCGGACAAATTAGACCCTCGAACTCTGCTTCCGGAGCCAAGGAACGAAAACGATCCCACTGCGAACGAGAGAGTCAGCTATCTCGTTCTTCACTCCAGGCACATGCGTCGCAGTCACATGTGCATTCAAAGACAAACACGAGAGCACCAACTTCTGCAAAACCCTGACAACTGGAGGGGACGATGCAGTAAGGCTATTAATCACGCTCACAACACCCATGTTGTCGCAATTAAAACGAAAGCGCCGATTCCGAAAATCCTGTCCCCATAAATGTACCGCCACCAGAATCGGAAAAATCTCCAACAACATGATGTTACGCACCAACCCGGCCGAAACCCACGCAGCGGCCACTGAGCTGCGCACCATTGCCCTCCGAAATAGGCACCAAAACCGAGTCTGCCAGCTGCATCCGCAAACAAATCCAAAGCATCGTTACAAACCACCTCAGCCATTACCAACGTGCGACCGTTGTACTCCTCCAAAAAGGACTCCCAGACAGCCAAATCAGCCCTGAGCTCCGCCGACAACCTCACAAAATGATGGGGGGCCTGAATCCCCGAAGTAGCGCTAGCCAGCCTACGTGAAAAAACGCGACCCATCGGCATCACCCGACAAGCGAAGTTAAGCTTCCCCAACAGCGACTGAAGATCCCGCAACGATATTTTCCGCAACCGACGTGCACGAACCAATTCCGACCTCAAATCTACCAGCTTGTCCTCCAGCAACCAAAATTCCCATTCGACTGTATCGATGACGAGCCCCAAAAAACGCAGACACGTACTGGGGCCCTCAGTCTTTTCGGGCGCCAACGGGACCCCGAACAAATCTGCCACCCACTCAATCGCTTTCAAAATCCTGAAACAATGTGAAGAATCCGCCGGGCCAACACACAAGAAATCGTCTAAATAATGAACCACCGAATCGAAACCAGAAGCGTCGCACACGACCCACTCGAGAAAGGAACTAAACGCCTCGAAATACGCACAGGACACCGAACAACCCATAGGTAAACACCTATCCACAATAAACCTGCCTTCCCAAAAACAGCCCAACAACTTCACGCTGTCAGGGTGGACCGGAAGTAGACGAAAAGCGGATTCGACATCGGTCTTAGCCATAAGGGCACCACAACCACATTTCCTCACCCAACATGCCGCCTCGTCAAACGAAGAATATACCACCGAACAAATCTCTGGATCAATACCGTCGTTAACCGACCTCCCACGTGGGTAAGACAAATGTTGAATGAGCCGAAACTTATTCGGCTCCTTCTTCGGAACCACCCCCAACGGGGAAACCACCAAATTCGGAAAAGGAGGGGACACGAAAGGGCCCGCCATGCGAACCAACAAAACTTCTTTCCTGAGTTTCTCTGAAGCAACTGAAGAATACTCCAAGGCTGAGCGCAAATTTTTTAAAACAAACGGAGGACTCGGAATGCGAAAACCCTCCTTAAAACCTGAATACAACAGCCCCGCTCTTTCCCTATCCGGGTACCTATTTAGATAGGGAACCATCCTTTCCAGATTCACCGGAGTCTCCCCCTTGCAAATTACCACCCCCAGATCTGGACTTCCCTATCTTGAAACACTTTGACGCCCCGGGTGAGGCGCCATTGCAATTTGAGCAGAGGTGTTTAAATTTACAGTTGGCCCTGAACTTACACTGGCCGTCATTAAACTGCCAGTAAACCCCCGCCCTGTGTGTTCCTGACTGCCCTTGCCCTCCGCCACCCGTAGAGCTGGAGGTGCCGCTACTCTGGCTGGTGCTTCCAGCCCCCCATGAAAGGAACTCCCAAACTTATTTTGCGCTATCACGCGCATCCACAACCCAATATCTTTTTGGTCCCAACGAATAGCCGGACGCACAGCTTTCCTCTGACGAAATTGCTCGTCATACCTCAGCCACGCCTGACCGCCATATACTCTGTAAGCCTCCCCAATAGTGTCCAAATAACAAAACAATGCGGAGCAATTATCGGGGGCCTGTTCCCCAATAACACTTGCCAAAATGGCAAAAGCTTGCTGCCAATTTACAAATGTCTGAGGAATCAAGCGCCACCTCCGCTTTTCCTCATCCTCCTTTTTGCTATCCTCCTTCTTACTTTTATCCAAATTAAACTTTTCAAGAGGCAATAACGAAAATATTTCCACATATTCATCCTTCCAAATCTGCTCTTTTACCTCCTTTTTTAAATGAGCCCCCAACAAACCTTCAAAGCACACATACACCTCGCCATGCGCCCGATCATCCAAATGCACACGACACTCTTTTTCTCTGTCGGTTTGCACGACCCAACAAAACCCCGCTCCAAGCATGACAGCAAGTTACGCACATCCGCCAGCATATCACACACGCCCCCGGCCGACCCTGAACTGCTCAACCCAGCCGCGAACCCAACGCCACTGGATTCTGCCGAGGGGCCCCTTACCACCACTGACGAAGATAAAAGCGGGAGACAAACAGGGGACATAGACACATACTCACCGGGCTGCGAGGGGGCTGTGTGCCCTCCAGCCGGAAATCCTGGATCCCCCAACGCCTCGTGGACCTCACGGCTCCCGGTGGCGGCCTCGCCGCCACGTTGTTGCAACCCGAACACCCCCGCAGCCAGGGCCGGGGTGGGAGGCCTGAACCCCTGGACTGAACCAGGTGGTGGTACCCCCAAATCCAAAGCCTCCTGGCACCCCCCGCCGAGAGTTCTTGCTGATGTGCCATCACGAGGCACCTGGGCACCTAGGGCCCCCCACGACAGCTGGGAGCCGACACCATCCTCCTCCGCACGAGTCGTCCTGCAGCCGGCACTGACCCCGCCAGGCCTCCCCCCCCCAGTCCCGCTGCAGCCCCAGGGCTGTAAGGTGTAGTCAGAGGGTCAGAAGCAGGCGCCGCTGCGGGGCCAGTGCAGCGGCGCCCCCCACCACGGCCGGTTCCCCCACACCGCTGGGGGACAAAGAAGGACCCGGCCCTGCCACCCGGCAGGCCGTCACTCTGCCGGCGGCTGAATTCCCCGATGATGCAGAGGCAGGCCGCGCGGCACGTCCACAACCGCCGCGGCCCCCCGAAGAAGCTGGTACAGCAGGAAGCCGGGCGTGTGCCGGCTCCGCCCCCTCCTTCCCCGGGGCGAAGGTCCGGACGCCGCCGCGGGGCCTCGCCGCACCTGAGGATTCCTCCCAGGCCGCGACGCCCTGGATGGAGGAGTCAGCGTTGCGCGGCCTGGAGGGTCCCGGGAGGGCCTCCGGCGGCGATGCGAGGCCCGGGGAGCGGTATCGGGCGAGAGCCGTTCTGGAGGCCTCGCCTGCCTGGACCTCCGCTCTCTCACCTCGGCCTGCGCTGGCGCCCCATGAAGCAGGCCAGCCACCCCGGAGGCTGCACCGCCGCTGCCGCCCGCAGTCTGTCCAGGGCCTGATCCACTCCAGACATCCCGGTAAGGTGTGGGACTGTTCTGGAGCTGTGAAAGCAGGAACAGAGTGCGGGAACCCTCCAGCCCCTAGCTTAAATACCCCCTAGCTCCCTGTCCCCATTAACCCTTCCCTCCAATAAACCCTCCAACCCCCATCATGATGACCTCCGCCCACGCCTCCTCTAGGGGCCCGGTAGGCTTACTCCGGCCATTTCTTTCAGTTTCATTCCATTGCGTCTCGTGTTTCTGTCACAGGTGTGACAAATGCTACAGACAGTCACTCTGCGTCTGGCTGCAGAAGGTCTCTACGTTTGGCATTGCAGACGCCTTCTTAATCCTTCTGACTTTTGGACCCAGTGCCAACCTCACTACCGCTCAAATTGACACACCTGGACCTGGGTGTTTATAGACTCTCAGTCTGTTTCAGAGAGTTACCAGTGATATTCACATTTTCCCTTGTGAAGGCTTGGAGCTATAGCAGTCAGCTTACTTCCTCCCTGGTGCTGTTGGAGGACGTTTAGTGTTATCTCTCTGAGTCTGCTCAAACTAAATGGCTTTCCCCTTGTTTATCTACCTTCTTCTCTTTAGCGTACAGTGGGGACTGACCAGTGCTCACCCGTCCCCTTCCCTATTCAGGGCCTAGCTCTAGGGATATACGGGGCTTAGGTTCCTGATTGCGATTGGTGTGGAACCAATATAGGGATGGTAGAGGAGGCAGGGTGCTATTAGATCTGCTTAAGGGGTCTTCACTCCCCCTTTCCCTAGCGTTTGGGCTTCTTTCCCTTCTTGTTGTACTTAGTCTTCCCACACTGTGTATGATAGTTTCCATGTGCAAATGAGAATAAGGATGATCCCTTTATGCTGTGACAGCCCTTTAGATAGTTGTAGACAGCTATTAAATTTTTGTCTCTCTACTCCTGCTCAGCTGTCTAACAAAATGCAGGCACAACAAAAGGATGGCTCTTAGTTCATAGCTGGCAAAACATTGGACACTGGTAGTGGGTCGCCCTTCCAGGGCTGTGGGGTACTCGGTACCGGGCCCGATGAGCTTTAATGGGAGATGTCACGGCAGCTGGGACCCGGCCCGTGGCCCTGGGCGCCCTTTGTAAAAGGGGAATGTTCAGTGTGCTGATGATGAGTGATTCGTGACGCCATCTGTGGTGTTCGGCAATAGAGATGTAAGCCGACGCTGCAGACAGATCCTCTGGGACAGATGGTGTGGTGCAGCAGTGATGTTATAGCCCTCCACAGGCGGGGCTGTAGTCCCAGGGCAGTGTAGGTGAAGTGACACTTAGATGGTGTAGTGTCAGGCGCAAGGGATATAGCAGTGCTGGACAGGTTGGCGCGGGAATAAGTGGAGGACAACAGGGCATGTAGTTCCAAAGCTTTACTCACAGTCTGTTGCAGGTACAGGTGCCCGCATCCGTGCCGTGTCCTCCGGGTCAGGAGCTCAGCCAACTTCCAGGCAAGATGAAGTACTCCTTTCCAACACTCCGCCAACATATGTGCCTTTTCTGAACATCTCCTCTTATAGCGCCTTTGAGTGAAGTACTCCTAGTACTGAGTTACACTGGAGTCCCTCCTGTCAGATGTTCCTATGAACTCTACTTGTATGGCAGATAGCTGTAGCCTGCTTCGGGGACTCCTTGCTACTAAGTCCCGGCTCACTAATATGTTGCTGTTGTGCCCCCAAGTCTTGAGTGGGAATAAATTGGTCACTACTTCTATTCCTCCGGTGTCTGCGGCAGGACCATTAGTGTCCGTACAAACTCGGGGACTGGATATTGGCCTTACGCTTAGAACTTGAAAAGGGTTCTCCTCTAACCCTGGTCCTTGTTCTCTTATTCTCCTAACTGTTGTGAGTTCATTTTCTGGTCTACCAGTCAGGCTCCCTCTGGTGGTAACAGGAGGTAGTGAGGCTGATTTAATCAGTAGAGATCTGCCACCTGATAATGAAAATGACAATTGGACCTCAGGAATCTCAGATTGGATTTAAGACAGCCGACGCCCTACTCTGGTGCTGGTGATTCCTTCTGCTTGTCAGGTCTTGGTTCTCAGCTCTGTTCCAGTCAGCTCAAGCTAAGTTTCTCTGCTAATGTTCACACTTGATTTTGTTGTTCTATTCAGTTTTTGTGTGGTCGGCCGGCCCCGGTTGGGGCTGTGCTGAATTTCCACTCTTATTTATCTGTATTTGCCAATTTACTTTTTATCCCTTATTAGATTGGCCTCTTTTTGCTCTGTCTCAGAATATTTCAGAGTGCTGATATAGTGGGAGAAGTCTAGTGACTTCAGGGTTAATTTTGTTATCAGAAGTGTTGGACATTATTTTGTAGGGTTTTGGGCAGATTGCAGACAGTGTCTTTCCTTTCCTATCCTTTCTAGTTAGTTTGGGCCCCATCATTTGCTCAGCCTATTTTCCTACCTGTGTTTGTGCTTTCATCTTGTTTCACCGTCAATACATGTGTGGGGTCTGTCTTTCCTTTGGGGTCTGCTCTGGGGCAGTTAGTTTTCCCTTTTCTTGCTTTAGGCTTATTTAGTCCTCTGGCCGTGACGAGGCGTCTAGGTTCATCGTAGGCACGCTCCACGGCTGCTGCTAGTTGTGTGGTTAGGATCAGGGATCTGCAATCTGCATAGTTACCAACCTCTCTGGCTTTTCTGGGCTTAACATGTTTAGGTTTTTTCCTCCTCGATGACCCATTCATAACACCTCACGTTCCATGCTAATCCTTCTTCCCAATGGAGAATCAAGCTTCCTTTCTCTGTCTCTTTCCGTTGCCAGCAGACCCAGATCACTGTGGCCTGCTGCAGCACTTCCTTCTTCCATCCCTCTTCCAGGGATCTTCTCTGTCCTTCTACATCTTCACTCACTGACTGAATGAAAGACTGACTGACTGACTCAACTCTTCCCGCTCTTTTATGTGAACTAAACTCCACCCACCTCCCAGCACGTTTCGTGTTCCAAGCAGGGAGTCACCAAGGGGTGCTATGCTACACTCCAAGCAGGGAGCCGCTGAAGGTGCTTTGCTACACTACTTTGTGGTGTGGGGTGCAGGTGATGGAGCGTGGTCAGGTGTCTCCACCTTGCCTGGATGGTGGGGTACCACACCTCAGGAGGAGGTGCAGTACCTCTGTGGCGACTGAACCCTCAGGGGCGCCACAGTAGTCATAATGTATCTTGGAAGGTGAGGGAAAAGAACTTCCAGTACCTATAGTGCTGGAAAAATGCTGATAAAGAAATACAGCTTAAGAAAGGACAGTGAGCAAGACCATTGTTTTACTCTGGTTTGCAGGTACATTTTTAAGTATGTTTAGGACTACTGCATATATGGTTATTTTGGTCCCTGTTACTAAACAGCTGTGTATGGAGATGTTAGAGAGAACCAGAGTTTCAGGAGTGAATACAAACACATGACATACATACAAACTGCATGGGCATATTGACTGCCCATGACTGTGAAATATATTGAGCACAATGTCATCTACACTGTGTCCTAGAAAGTGCAAATAACTAGTAATTGAATTAGAGATCAATGAGAGCTGCTCCACAAGTTGACGTTCATCACTCCACTCATATCACATGGAGAGTAAATGGCTTTATGCGTGATATTGATTGTCATCACAAAATGTAAATCGCAAATGTAGAATAAATTATATTCTGTACAATGCTAGCCTTTTATAGAAACAATCCATAGTAATGTACAGCATATATATATATATTTATACAGTATATATATATCACACACAGTATATATATATATATGGACCCGTATATACATGTGTGTAGTGTGTGTGGATGATATAAGTATTTGCTCTGACAAGCTGCAATTTGTTTTAAAAGAGGCTAGGGGGAGAACTTAATCCTACATTTAAGGACATTGGATTAGATCACAGTGATTCTTTCCAGGCCTGATAGTGGATCAGTTCATTTAATTGTGTCTGAGTGCCTCCATCCACCAATAATTACTCATGGGAATGGATGTGAATGTTTGGAAAACCTTCAGTTTTAGGCCTCATACCCATTGGCGATTAAAAAAACAGTCCGTTTTTGGTATGGAAAAATCGGACGATTGTCTTGTGATTGTGATGCGATTTCTGTGCGATTTTTCTACACATCATCCGTTTGCCATCAGTTTTACATCAGATTTCCATCTGATTTCCATAAGTTTTCCATAAGTTTTCCATCATTTTTAAACAGAGCTAGAAGGCATAATCAATTAGAAATCATTAGGGCCAGCCCTATATAAAGGCACTTAGCAACATATCTCATTGCTTGATGTGATTTTACACATGTTTATTTGTGTATTGCAACCAAGTAAGCATGGCAGCTAATAATCTAAGTCTTGATCCTACTGAGGAGCTCCTCTTTTACTGGGTGTTATCCCGGGAGTATGGTGTAGGATATTCCCCTGTAGTAGCTCCAAGGAGGCGGCACTGTTTTTGGGTGCATCCGCTAATCACCCAACGCCCAAAAAAAGCCCAAAATTTTTCGGTTGTCTTGTTGGCCTTAGTAGACAGCAAGTACAATTTTAGAATTGTAGCTATAGGGGCCTATGGAAGAACGTGAGATTCACGAATCTTCAATTGTTCCATGATGGGTCGGCAGCTGAAGGCCAATGAATTGGGTGTCCCACCACCAAGGAATCTTCCTTCTTCTGTTGGCCAACCAATGCCTTATGTAGTAGTTGCTGATGAGGCATTTCAACTTACACATTCAGTAATGAGGCCTTATGCTAGACGTGGTCTGGACAGACGTGGGCGCATATTTAATTAACAACTAACTCAAGCCCGTCGGCTTTTTGAATGTGCCTTTGGCATTTTGAGTGCTAAATTAAGGGTCTTGCTCAGTGCCCTTCAGTTAAGCGACCAAAATGTAAATTTGGTAATCAAGGCCTGTGTAATCTTGCATAATTTTAAGGCCCCGTCTCACTAAGCAATCTCGGTAGCGAGATCGCTGCTGAGTCACAACTTTTGTGACGTAACAGCGATCTCACCAGCGAGATCGCTGTGTGTGACAGCGATCAGCGAGCGGCCCCCCTGCCGGTATCGCTGATCGCTGCAAGAAACCTCTGGACATTTCTTTTGTCGCTGGTCTCCCGCTGGCCAGCACGCATCGCTGTGTGTGACAGCGGGAGACCAGCGATCAGGTGTAAAAAAATTATAAAAAAAATAAAAAATATAGTTATTCTCACCTTCCGATGTCCCGTTCAGCCATCCCGCCTCTCTCCACGCTCCGGTCCCAGTGATCCTTTGCATGAATGACCGCGAGATTTTGTTATCCCGCGAGACCGTGACATCTCGCTGTCATTCGTGCAAAGGATCACTGGGACCGGAGCGTGGAGAGAGGCGGGATGGCTAAACGGGACGTCGGAAGGTGAGAATAACTATATTTTTTATTTTTATTCTATTTTCTACAGCGATAGCCAGCGATGCCGGGCGCTCGGCATCGCTGTGCTGATCGCTGGTGAAGCTGTCTGTGTGACAGCTCACCAGCGATCACATAGCGACTTACCAGCGATCCTGACACCTTGATATCGGTGTCGGGATCGCTGGTGAGTCGCTTAGTGTGACGGGGCCTTTAGCCACCAACATGATTGCTCTGTGTCTTAGGATTTTGTTGGACAATTAGCCAATCAATCCTTCACACATTTCCCATGATTTGCCCAGAGTGAGACAGCTTTCAGGCCTCAGAGTCCGCAATCTATTAGCAAACTATTTTGTGTCACCTGAGGGAGCAATACTGTTTCAAGAAAAAGTACACACATGATTTTTAATTTTTCACCTGTATTGATTATTTTTGTCATAACCTTAATAACATTTGTTTAATGATTCTGCCAAAATAAGGTATTTGTGTGGTCTTTACCAGACCAACATTTTTTTGAGGTAACCCAAAAAATACTTTACAATTAAAACTAGATGTGTATTTCCTGAAGGAAGTACAGATAGTGGTTTGAAAAGGTACCCGGGCTGCCCCTTTAAGAGAGACTTGCCTGCTGCCCCTGCAAGACTTTCAACTCAGGATTCGTTTTAACTGTGAGTGCCTTTCAGGGGCCACTTTGGCCTCAGGGCATGATTTGGAGGGTGGGCCCCTCAGGATCCGATTCAGTGGCCTGGGCTCCTCAGGGCTTGAATTGCTGGCCGGGATCCCTCAGGGTCCGATTTTGTGGGTGTGTCCCCTCAGGGTCCGATTTTGTGGCTGTGGCCCCTCAGGGTCCAATTTTGTTGGTGTGGCCCCTCAGGGTCCGATTTTGTGGCCGGGGCCCCTCATGGTTCGATATTGTGAGTGGGGCCCCTCAGGGTCTGACTTTGTGGTCGGGGCCTCTCAGGATCCGATTTGGTGGGCGGGGCTCCTCAGGGTCCAATTTGGTGGGCGGGGCCCCTCAGGGTCCGATATGGTGAGCGGGGCCCCTCAGGGTCCGATTTGGTGGTCGGGGCCCCTCAGGGTCCGATTTGGTGAGCGGGGCCCCTCAGGGTCCGATTTGGTGGGTGTGGCCCCTCAGGGTCCGATTTGGTGGGCGGGGCCCCTCAGGGTCCAATTTGGCCACTCTGAGTCCGATTTGGTGGGCGGGGCCACTCTGGGTCCGATTTGGAGGCCAGGGTGTCTCAGCATCTGATTTGTAGGCCATGGTCGATCAGCCTCCGATTTGTGGCCTGGGGTCACTCAGCTTTCGATCTGGCGCGCCGGCCCTTTAAGACTCATTTTGGTGCGCCGGCCCTTTAAGAATCACTTTGGCGCGTCGGCCCTTTAAGAGCCAGTTTCGCTCACTGGGCTTCTAAATCCACTTTGGCGCACATTCTCTCTCAGGGGCATGCGTCATGTGATGAAGCAAGATTTGCATTTCTGCTGTGGGTTTCGCTTTAAGAGCAGAAATTATCTGGCAGAAACTTTGTCCTGGGGGGTCTTGAGAAGTTCATAGGCGTTGGCACAGTAACTGGGTGAGCCTGCGCATATCAATGAGCTTAACAGCCACCTCACGACTGCCCCATGTTTTCCCTATGACAACATTTTCCCGTTAAAATGCATTGAGACAATGCATTCCAATGACAGGAAAATGCTTTTTCAAACACAAATTGGGCAAAAACTACAAATCCGATCGACACGAAAAATACTTAGCACACCACTCTTGGACGTTGGCTTCAAAATGACGCCTCAACGGAGTCTGTGCGTGTAGCGGTTCGGGCCGCATTAATTGTGGAAATCAACTGAATAGTAATAATAATACTAGATGTGTATTTCCTGAAGGAAGTACAGATAGTGGTTTGAAATGGTGCCTGGGCTGCCCCTTTAAGAGAGACTTGCCTGCTGCCCCTGCAAGACTTTCAACTCAGGATCTGTTTTAAATGTGGGTGCCTCTCAGGGGCCACTTTGGCCTCAGGGTCTGATTTGGTGGGTGGGGCCCCTCAGGATCCGATTCGGTGGCCTGGGCTAATAAGGATTTGAATTAGTGGCTGGGATTCCTCAGGGTCCAATTTTGTGGGTGGGGCCCCTCAGGGTCCGATTTTGTGGGTGGGTCCCCTCAGGGTCCGATTTTGTGGGTGGGGCTCCTCAGGGTCCGATTTTGTGGGTGGGGCCCCTCATGGCTGATTTTGTGGGTGGGGCCCCTCAGGGTACGATTTTGTGGGTGGGGCCCCTCAGGGTACGATTTTATGGCCGGGGCCCCTCAGGGTCTGATTTTATGGCCGGGGCCCCTCAGGGTCTGATTTTGTGGGTGGCACCCCTCAGGGTCCGATTTTGTGGCCGGGACCCCTCAGGGTCCGATTTTGTGGTCTGGGCCCCTCAGGGTCCGATTTTGTGGCCGGGGCCCCTCAGGGCCCGATTTTGTGGCCGGGGCCGCTCAGGGTCCGATTTTGTTGGTTGGGCACCTCAGGGTCCGATTTTGAGGGTGGGGCCCCTCAGAGTCCGATTTGGTTGGCGGGGCCCCTCAGGGTCTGATTTGGTAGGCGGGGCCCCTCAGGGTCCGATTTTGAGGGCGGGGCACCTCAGGGTCCGATTTTGAGGGCGGGGCCCCTCAGGGTCCGATTTTGTGGGTGGGGCCCCTCAGGGTCTGATTTGGTTGGCGGGGCCCCTCAGGGTCCGATTTGGTAGGCGGGGCCCCTCAGGGTCCGATTTTGAGGGCGGGGCCCCTCAGGGTCCGATTTTGAGGGCGGGGCCCCTCAGGGTCCGATTTTGAGGGCGGGGCCCCTCAGGGTCCGATTTTGTGGCCGGGGTCTCTCAGGGTCCGATTTTGTGGCCGGGGCCTCTTAGGGTCCGATTTTGTGGTTGGGGGCCCTCAGGGTCCGATTTTGTGGGTGGGGCCCCTCCAAGTCCGATTTGGTTGGCGGGGCCCCTCCAAGTCCGATTTGGTTGGCGGGGCCCCTCAGGGTCCGATTTGGTGGGCGGGGCCCCTCAGGGTCCGATTTTGAGGGCGGGGCCCCTCAGGGTCCGATTTTGTGGGCGGGGCCCCTCAGGGTCCAATTTTGTGGGCGGGGCCCCTCAGGGTTCGATTTTGTGGCCGGGGTCTCTCAGGGTCCGATTTTGTGGTTGGGGCCCCTCAGGGTCCGATTTTGTGGTTGGGGCCCCTCAGGGTCCGATTTTGTGGCCGGGGCCCCTCAGGGTCCGATTTTGTGGCCGGGGCCCCTCAGGGTCCGACTTTGAGGGTGGGTCCCCTCAGGGACCGACTTTGAGGGTGGGTCCCCTCAGGGTCCGATTTTGTGGCTGGGGCCCCTCAGGGTCTGATTTTGTGGGTGGGGCCCCTCAGGGTTCGATTTTGTGGTTGGGGCCCCTCAGGGTCCGATTTTGTGGCCGGGGTCTCTCAGTGTCCGATTTTGTGGCTGGGGACCCTCAGGGTCTGGATTTGTGGGTGGGGCCCCTTAGGGTCCGATTTTGTGGGTGGGGCCCCTCAGGGTCCGATTTTGTGGCTGGGGACCCTCAGGGTCTGATTTTGTGGCTGTGGCCCCTCAGGGTCTGATTTTGAGGGTGGGGCCCCTCAGGGTCTAATTTGGTGGGCGGGGCCCCTCAGGGTCCGATTTTGTGGGTGGGGCCCCTCAGGGTCCGATTTTGTGAGTGGGGCCCCTCAGGGTCCGATGTTGTGGCCGGGGCCCCTCAGGGTCTGATTTTGTGGCCGGATCCCCTCAGGGTCCGATTTTGTGGCCGGGGCCCCTCAGGGTCCGATTTTGTGGCCGGGGCCCCTCAGGGTCCGATTTTGTGGCCGGGGCCCCTCAGGGTCCAATTTGGTGGGTGGGGCCACTCTGGGTCTGATTTGGTGGGCTGGGCCACTCTGGGTCCAATTTGGTGGGCGGGGCCACCCTGGGTCCAATTTGGATGCCAGGGTGGCTCAGCCTCCTTTTTGTAGGCCGGGTCTATCAGCCTCCGATTTGGAGCCTTGGGTCACTCAGCTTTCGATTTGGCGCGTCGGCCCTTTAAGACTCATTTTAGTGCGCCGGCTCTTTAAGAATCACTTTGGCACGTCGGCCTTTTAAGAGCCAGGGTGACTCACTGGGCTTCTAAATACACTTTGGCGCACATTCTCTCTCAGGGGCATACGTCATGTGATGAAGCTAGATTTGCATTTGTTCTGTGGGTTTTGCTTTAAGAGCTGATATTATATGGCAGAAGCTCTGTCTTGGAGAGGTCATGTGACGTTCGTAGGCGTTGGCATAGTAACTGGGTCTGCCTGCGCATATCAATGAGCTCAACTGCCATTTCAATCGCCTCAGGGCATGTTTTGTCTATAGCAACATTTCCCCATTCAAATGCATTGAGACAGTGCATTCCAATGACGGGAAAAAAAATTTTCAAACGCAAATTGCGCAAAAACTACAAATCCTATCGACACGAAAAATACTTAGCACACCTCTCATGGACGCTGGCTTCGAAACGACACCTCAACGGAGTCTGTGCGTGTAGCGGTTCGGGCTGTATTAATTGCGGAAATCAACTTAATAATAATAAGAAGAAGAAGAATAAGAATAATAAGTTAGCAGCGTTCGGATTACAATATAGTGGTTTTTTCAAACCACTATAATAACATAGAAACATTTCAAGAAGCTTCGTTTTGCCTTAACAAATAGCTTGCCTCAATTAGCGAGACTTTTTGGCTTGTCAAAAATGGATACATTACAAGGGCAAAAAAGACGGCTGGGATGTTGAGGGCGAGGATGTGGTTTGTGAGGTTTGTCTTTGTGATGGATTTTGGGAAGTTGGAGCCAAAGATAAATTGTGTGCCTGTGTTGTGATATGATGTGGGTTGTTTGTTTCCTCACTGTGGCTATATGCCTCATGTGGGCCATGTGCCCAACCAGGAACATTTTCAGACTGGTATGATCCTCTTGTACCGCGTTGCACAATGCGATCTTGCAGCAGTTGTCCTTGCTGAAAATAGTCAGCATGGCCATATGCATCATAAAAGCTGCTTTGCGGCCCATGGTGGTACCGGTCAATAAAATAATAAGATGGACCAGATGTAGGAGGCATTTGTGTGTAGCTATGAGTAGGCCTCAAAGTTTGTTGGCCATGGAGATGCTGCTGGTCTTGGGAATGTTGTGGTTGGACGTTTGTGTTATGACCTGTCTCTATCTGTTGCCCAGTGTTTGCAGTGTGATGTGTATGAGTCTGTTGTTGACTGGCTGGTTGCGGATGGTTTGAGGGTGTTGGTAATGGAAGTGTGGCAGAATCAGTTGTTTGGGGAATTTGTGCAAGAATTTGGTTTTGATACACTATAATAATAAATAATAATTTTTATTTATATAGCGCCAACATATTCCGCAGCACTTTACAATTAAGCGGGGACATGTACAGACAATAAATTCAATACAAGTTAAGACAATTCAAACAGTGACATTAGGAGTGAGGTCCTTGCTCGCAAGCTTACAATCTACAAGGAAATGGGGGGACACAGTAGGTGAGAAGTGCTTGTTAATTCAGGTCTGGCAATTATAATAAATAGGGATTTTCATATAAAGCTGCATGATCCGGTCATCAGCCCGTGTGTTTAAGTGCAATAGACAAGTATCAAGTGCAGTTATCGTGTGCATGGAGGGTGTGGAGACAGATGAATAGTAGGGTGCAGATTCAGAATAATATTTGGAAGGAGGGAACAGGGCAAAGTTAGTTTGCTGAGTAGTTGATGTGGTAGGCTTGTTTGAAGAGATGGGTTTTCAAAGCGCACTTGAATAGGTCAGGGCTAAGTATCAGTCTGATCGTCTGGGGAAGTGCATTCCAGAGAGCTGGAGCAGCACGAGAGAAGTCTTGGAGACGGAGGTGCGAGGTTCGGATTACGGGGGATGTTAGTCTTAGGTCATTTGTAGAACGGAGGGCACGTGTAGGGCGATGGACAGAGATGAGAGAGGAGATATAAGGCGGTGCAGAACAGTGGAGAGCTTTGTGGGTGAGAGAGATGAGTTTATACTGGACCCTGTAGCGAATAGGTAGCCAGTGTAATGACTGGCACAAGATGGAGGCATCGGTGAAGCAGCTGGACAGAAATATGACCCTGGCTGCCGCGTTCAAGACGGATTGGAGAGGAGAAAGTTTGGTAAGAGGGAGACCGATCAGAAGAGAGTTGCAGTAGTCCAGACGAGAATGAATAAGAGCGACAGTAAGAGTCTTAGCAGTTTCAAAGGTGAGAAAAGGTCGGATTCTGGAGATGTTTTTAAGATGCAGGTGACAAGAGCGACTGAGTGATCGGATGTAGGGAGTAAAGGAAAGTTCAGTGTCGAATATGACCCCAAGACAGCGGGCATGCTGCTTGGGAGTTATGGTTGAACCCTCCAGGGTTATTTCGATGTTAGGTAGAGTGAGGTTAGTAGAGGGGAGAAACACAAGAAGTTCAGTTTTGGAGAGATTTAGTTTCAGATAGAGGGAGGACATGATGCTAGAGACAGCAGACAGACAATCCTTGGTATTTTGAATTAGGGTAGGGGTGATGTCAGGGGAAGAAGTGTATAATTGGGTGTCATCAGCATAGAGATGATACTGGAACCCAAATCTGCTGATTGTTTGTCCAATAGGGGCAGTGTATAAAGAGAAGAGGAGGGGGCCTAGGACTGAGCCCTGCGGGACCCCGATAGTAAGGGGACGAGGAGAGGAAGAGGAACCGGAAAAAGATACAGTGAAGGAGCGGTCAGAGAGGTAGGAGGAGAACCAGGAGAGGGCTGTGTCCTTGAGGCCTATAGAGCGGAGCATAGTGAGGAGGAGCTGGTGATCCACAGTGTCAAATGCGGCAGAGAGATCCAGGAGAATCAGCAGGGAGCAATGACCTTTCGATTTAGCTGTTATTAGATCATTAGAGACTTTAGTGAGGGCAGTTTCAGTAGAGTGTAAAGAGCGGAAACCAGATTGTAAGGGGTTGAGAAGAGAGTTATCCGAGAGATAGCGGATTAGGCAGGAGTGGACCAAGCGTTCCAGGAGTTTAGAGATGAAGGAAAGGTTAGAGACAGGTCTGTAGTTAGCAGTGCAGTTCTGGTCCAGGGATGGCTTTTTAAGTAAAGGGGTTACGATGGCATGTTTAAATGAGGAGTGAAATATACCTGAAGAAAGAGAGAGGTTAAATATTTTAGTCAGGTGAGTGGTGACCACTGGTGAGAGAGACTGCAGGAGCTGTGAAGGAATGGGGTCACTGTTGCAGGTTGTAGGCCGAGCAGAAGCGAGGAGCTTGGAAACTTCTTCTTCTGAAACAGGCTCAAAGATGTCTAGTGAGCTTGAGGTGCGGCAGGGAAGGGGATCCAGGCACTGAGGAGATTGGGCTGAGATAGCCTGATGGATGTGGTTGATTTTTTCTAGGAAATAAGTGGCCAGATCCTCACCGCTGAGGTTGGTGATGGGGGCCTGTACTTTAGGTTTCAGGAGGGAGTTTAAGGTTTCAAAAAGTCGTCTTGGGTTGTTGGATAGTGAGGTGATGAGGGTGGTGAAGTAGGATTTTTTTGGCCAGATGAAGGGCAGAGTTATAGGTTTTGAGCAAGAACTTATAGTGGGTGAAGTCTTCTGCTAAGAGAGATTTTCTCCACTGCCGCTCTGCACACCTTGAGCAGCGCTGAAGAAAGCGTGTTTGCGTTGTGTGTCAGGGCAGCCATTGTCTGTGTCGGGTCTTTCTGCGTGTAGAAGGTGCTGCTTCATCTAGGGCATTCTTCAGTGTATTATTGAAGTGTGACAATGCTATGTCTGGACAGGAGAGGGTGGAGATGGGGGCTAAAGATGTGTGGAGATTGTCCATAAGCTGTTGGGTATTAATGGTACGTGTATTCCGATAAGTGTGGTAAGTGGGGGTGTCCCGGGTGAGGAGACAATTCTTGACTGAGAAGGAAAGAAGGTTGTGGTCCGAGAGCGGGAGAGGTGAGTTAGTAAAGTCGTGCAGTGAGCCGGGACGGGAGAAAACCAGATCCAGAGTATTCCCGTCCTCATGTGTAGGAGAATTAGTAAACTGTGAGAGGCCGAATGAAGAAGTTAGAGAAAGAAGATGAGAGACAGACTGGGAGAGCGGATCATTGATGGGGATGTTAAAGTCTCCCATGATGAGGGTGGGGATGTCACAGGATAGAAAGTGAGTAAGCCAGGTGGCGAAGTGGTCTAGAAACTGGCGGGATGAGTCTGGAGGGCGATAAACAACCGCCACTCATAAGGAGAAGGGCTTAAAGATTCTGACGGCGTGGACTTCAAAGGAAGGAAATGTAAGTGAGGGAACCGGGGTATGACCTGGAAAGCACATTGTGATGAAAGGAGCAAACCAACACCTCCACCCTGTCTGTTCTCAGGTCTGGTGGTATGTGAAAATTTCAGCCCACCAAATGAGAGAGCGGCAGCAGCGGTGGTGTCTGAATGCTGGATCCAGGTTTCTGTAATAGCCAGAAGGTTAAGGGAATTAGAGAGAAAAAGATTGTGAATGTAAGTCAGTTTGTTACACACAGACCGTGCATTCCAGAGAGCACATTGGAAAGTGATAGGGGAAGGCATGCACTGAATGTTAATAAGATTAGCAGGGTTTCTATATGCAGCTGGAGGAGAGTAACGTATGCTGGTGGAGGGAGGCACAGGGTTAGGGGAGATGTCACCTGCAACTAGTAAAAGGAGAAAAAACAGAAAAAGCAGGTGGTGGGATGATTTGTATGAACGTTTTGAGTGCTGCATGGAGGTTTTGGATGGTTTGGTGTGGGTAAGAAATGTCAATAGAGCCTCAGAGTTATACATGGGAGAGGGGAAAAGGGAGGGGTGGATATGCAGAGAGTGCACAGAATGTGTAAAAGGGCAGGCGAGTTGTTAAAAAGCAGAAGTGAAGACAAATAAGCAGCAGGTTGATATGATCAATGCATATGTAGTACAATTGACCAAGAAGCATGCGTGCATGAAAAACTTATGCACCTTACCTGTCTCCTGCCCAACTGCATTGTCTAACTGCAAAACACTTGATCCTGTTGCACTTAATATCTGTTGCCCGCACGCGTGCTATCCCAGCCAGAGCTAAATATATATGAAATGAAATGTCTGCTAGCTTCAGCCACCAAAAGGCCACAATCAGTAATTAACCAATTAGCAAAAGGCCAGAGCAGGCATTACTATGCAGGGTAAATAACTAAAGCTGGACAAGGCCATCAAACAGAGAAAGGGGAAAAAAAACCTTTCTACACTTTAAAGCAGAAACCAAAAAGAAAAAAAAAAAAAGAAAGACCCACCACAGGAGTGATGGAATTAAATACCATGAAAATATCTTGCAACATATGATGCAGTTCACACTTGTCAGACAGCACACATGGATGATGGAATTAAATACCTGTGTGAAGAAGAGAAGAGAGGAACATCAGCTTCAATGCATTGTCTAACTGCAAAACACATACATTCAAAGATGGCTTGGGGATTATTTGGAGGGATTGCGGCAGATAGAAGCTGGAAGATTGCAGTTTTAGTTGGTAGGCGGTAATGTGTAGGAATTTGGCGTAGGTGCTGGGCCAAACTTTGACCAAAGGCTTCCTCCCCATCATCTGTGATTGTGCGTTGAATATAGTCCAGCACGCGACTATCAACCTCTTGGCGGATAGATTGTGTTGGCTGCTCTCTCCTTTTTTGCAATCTCCGCGGAATAGCAGTTGCTTGGGGTGAGGTATCAAGGGCCAGAGTTGGGCTGTTGCTTCGTGCCTGCTCCTCTTGTTCAGTTCCAGTTTGTGCTGGCAAATCAGCTACTTGTTGTTCCTCCGCGGAAGGTCCAGGAGCACCCTCCCATGCGGTTCCTGTTTCTTCATTTTGTGATTCTGCTTGCTCTGCCTCAGATGGTAGCTTTTGATCTGCTAAGTTTGATTCCGTTCTAGCAAACAGATCCGCAAATATTCAATATTTTGTAAGTCAAATGTATAGAACACATTTAAAAACGAAACAATTACTTACGGTCTTAAATCCATGATAGATGCTGCCGAGCCACTTTTCTTACGATTCTGACGTTCCCTCCTGTAGGTATCTCTACAGCTGCGCCATCACCGATGCACATCTTGCACTTTGAAATTAAAAGCAAAATCAAAACTTAGGCCAAAAAAGGGCAGAACAATTGACCTAAACAAAACTAGGCCTCAAAAATTTGACAAAAATTTTATTTAAATTTGTTTAAAAATTTAAAACAAAAGCAAAAACCAAAAAAAAGAAAAAATTAAATAAAAAAATAAAAAAAAATAGAAAAAATAAAGTAAAAAAACAAAAGAAAAAATAAAAATATATAAAAAAACAGAAGAAAAAATAAAAAACAAAATCTAAAAAACAAAACAAAAGACAAAATAAAAAAAAACAAAAAAAAAGATTGACAAGTACAGACTGATTTAAATCAGACAGACTTGTGGACAAGGCAAGGGGCTCGTGTTCGTCATTAAATGATTGTGGTTACAAAAGGTTCAAAAAGGGACATTGCCCAAGTCAAATGGTTACAAAAAAAAAAGGGCCCTTTTAACATATATTTTGGATAACACCACCACGAACTTATTTTAAAAAAAAAAAACTTACTAATTCCCAACTGCACATCAGGATCACTTGCAGGATAATTTGTAAACAATTGGCGACAGATATATGTCCACGATGCGTCCTTCATACTACGGTTTTGATAGTTGGTGTCTCTGGGATCCCACAGCTCAGGCCGTTCTTGGACAAGTACCAACATAAGCTCCACATTTATGCTTCGGGGCATAGCAAATTTTGCACATAAATTAAATCCATGGAGGTGTGTCTGATGCAAGGCTTGCACACACTCCTTTTACAACCAGCCCTCTCTGCACTTCCCTGTTTGCCACTTCCTGTTATGGGCTTTTTTTTTTTTTTACAAACTTTTTGTGGTTACTTTTGAAGAAAAAACGGACAGAAAATGGATGGTCCGTTTTATGTCCATTTTTTAATCGCACCTATTGACTTCTATTGTTGAATATCGCTGCAAATCGCAGAATGCTGCAATTTTTTTCTCTGACCGATTTTGGCTGAGAACAAAAATCGCAAGTGAGATGTCACCCATTGACTAACATGGGTCAGAGTGCAATCCGATTAAAAATCGGATTGCAATCAGCCGATTTAATCGCCAATGGGTATGAGGCCTTATAAAGAATTACATACCAACACATAAAACAGATAACTAAAGGAAATATTTTGCTAGCTTTTAAGGGAATCTATCACCAGGTTTTTGCCACCTAATCTGAAAGTAGTATCAAGTAGAGACAGAAACCCTGATTCCAGCGATGTGTCACTTACTGGGCTGCTTGTATTATTGATAAATCAGCAGAGGGCTAGTAAATCTGCTGCAATTTAGTCCTCCATATTCATGAGCTATGTATAACCCCGCCCATATCACTGATTGACAGCTTTCTGCCTATGCCCAGAGTACCAGAAAGCTGTCAGTCAGTATTGTGGGCGGGAAAATATAGAGCTCAGCATTCAGAGAACTGGTAGATATGCAGTAGATAAAATGGGGATTTTATCTAAACTACAGCAAGCAATTCATAAAGTGATACATCGCTGGAACCAGGGTCTCTGCCACTACATCATGTTCCTCTATGATGGGGTAGCAAAAACTTGGTACCAATTCTCTTTCAGATAGGGTCAATTCTATAAACCATCATGCTTCATTTCAAGGTGAATAATCCAGGTATAAACAACGATGATTATTCATAAACAGTGGCTAATTCTATTCTTTGAAAATGTTCAAACTTGTACTAAAGCTGGATAAGCACAGGAGTTAGGCACAAAATCTAAGGGATCTTCCTGTTCCTCATCAAAACCGTTCTAATCCCAAGGTTTTAAGCAGAATGATCATCTATCGGCAGTGGAACATGGCGGCAGGACGTGTAGGGAGGAGGACCCCCACAGAATGTCTGGGCCAGAACCAAGGGAACCGCCATCTGGGTTCCTAGAGAAACGGGACCCGGGGGACAACGCAGGAGAGCGAGCTACTGAAAGTGACAGGTCAACAAGGGGCACAGCGAGTATAAAGGGGGCAGGGAGTGCGTCAGGAAGTCAGTTGGTAGTACGCCAGACACAGGGAAAGAGACTGTGGGGGTGTGACAGAGCCAGAGTGACTGACGGCGACCAGAGGAGAGATCAGCAGCAGAGAGATCTACAGCGGCCTTCAGAGAGGACGTACCGAGCTTACCAGCAAGAGACTGTCGCCCCTCTCCAAATTGGGCCTGTGACCTACCCATGGTTATCCTCAACCACTGCCGCTGCACTCCAGCCCGTTGTGGCCTGCTCGGTGTCTCCCGCGGCCGCTGACACACCACTTCAGTCTGTGATTGCGGCCTGCCCGCTGCCGCCCCGCCTCCGTCCTTGGTTGCGGCCTGTTCATCATCGCCCACAGCTGCCATTACCCTGCTGCAGTAGGCAGTTGGGGCCTGTTCCTCGCCTATGGAGAGACTCCTTGCACAGGCACAGTCCGGGCGCGTGGCCTACCAACCGCCACTCTTCTAGACTACGTCACTACCCTGCTTGGGGGGACTGGAGTCCCCATGGACTCGCTAATGAACAGGACCCTGCTGTGGCTACAGGGGGTTACCGCGACAAAAGACTTCCTTAGGGCCTGTTATGCCCCAACTTCTCCTGGGTGCTGAGACGCCTGAAGGCTACTACAGTTTCTCAACAGCTGGGCCCAGCGGCTGCGTCACCAAAGCAGCCACATCAGCGACACCAAAGCAGCCACATCAGCGACACCAAAGCAGCCACATCAGCGACGCCAAAGCAGCCACACCAGCGACACCAAGGGACGTCAGGAAGGATAAGTTGACTTTAGGAAATAAGGACCCGTGGTTGGCCGTTTCGTGGCTCTATAATATCCGGCCTTTCCTGGTCAGTCACATTCTCGTTAAAAGAAGTGTTGTTATTGTTGTTGAGTCCCTGCGAGGACAAATAGTGTTACACCTTTTTCGTTGTTCAGTATAGCCCTAGCGGCTCCAACACTCAGTCTCGTGTCTCATCACTGCATCCTGTGAACCTGCTGTTACCTACATTTGGCGTAGTCGACAGGATGCAGTCTCCGAGCGCGGACCATGGTGCCCCAGACCAGGGCAGGGCTGCGAACTCTACAGATAATGAGGGCCCCCGTTTCAGCATTTCATTGGTGGGCTATGCTGAACAACCTGCCTAGGATTTCCAGCTCCAATATTATGCTATGGAGCTGGACAGAGCCGATGCGGGGACTCTTTCGGATGCACCCAATGACTCCTGACCTGGAAGCCGAAGTAACTCTCATGGCATTAGACGGGGAGGTTCGGAGGTCAGTGATGTTGAGGCCCCCGGGACACCGCAATACCTTTAATAAAGTTTTGCAGATAGTAGAACAGACCCATGGGGACCCAACTAATGTGGGAGAATTAAGGACCCGGTTGTTCAGTTGAATGCAGGGAGAGGGGGAGACTATCACCCAGTATATGAATGTCCTCCAAGAATTGCATACGGCTATTGAAAGAAAGGATGTAGTAGGGGTAGGACCTATTGACATTACCCTACGCGACCTACTGGTGACTGGACTACGAGACCCGTTAATAAAACAGGCATTACGAGAGCAGATCAGAATGAATCCCCATACAGACTTTCAGAGGTGGGAAGTCAAGCAAGGGCTTGACAGCAAGAGCAGGGGATGGCGGTTCCCATGGTGAAGGTCCGGAGTGTGGAGGCTTCCGTGAACGCAGTCGAGGAGCCTCAATGGGTGGAAGAGAGATGAAACAAGAGTTGAGGAACATCAAGGGCGAGTTGGCCGAAGTAAAGAGAAGGACTGAGTCAGGGACTGGACGGCCTAGTTTTAATCCCGGCCCCTGGGGGTCCCGCTCCCCAAGGGGCGGTCGGTCTGCACAGGCCCAGTGTTATGAGTGCGGAGAACCAGGCCACTTTGCCCGAGTGTCCGTGGCGTGGGAAATACCCACCCCAGCGGCCATTAAACTAGAGGGCTCCAGGCTGGGGGGACGCCGCTCGGAGCCAAAAACCACATCTAGGTGTGGTGGAAGTCCCAAAGATTTGGTCACAAAATGTCCGGTGGTTTGGGCAGAAGTGGAGGGCCGGGCCATCCGGTGCCTGGTGGACACGGGGTCACAAGTAACCACGATGCCCGCAACTTATTTTCGACAAAATTTCCCTGAGGCAGCGAGACCCCAGTGGGAGCTTATGATCAGACTAGTAGCCGCCAATCAACTATGGTCCCGGTTGCCAGGGTGGTGTGGGTACAGGTGACGTTGTGCGGTAAATCCCTTGGTTGCAGAGGGATGGTACTAACTCAAGAAGAAACTGATAAGCAGCATCCAGTCATCCTAGGCATGAACATACTACGGGAGTTCTGCAACCTGCTCCTCAACGATCCTACGCATAAGATCCTGAAGCAGTGGGGTTCTCGCACGGCCCGGGGACAGGTATTCCAGTAGTTGGTGCGGGAAGCGTGGGTACATCAGGACTGCCAGGAAGGCGAGGCTCTGGGCAAATTCATCGTGCCAGCGGCTCCCCTGCTTGTGCTGCCTCCTGTGCAGACTGTGATGGCCCTGCCAATTCGAGCCTCGATACCCTTGGAGGATGTGGAGGTGCAGGTGGAGCCATGCTACTCAGAGCGCTTACCTCCTGGCATACTGGTGGCCCATTCCTTGACTACAGTGCAAAAAGGGACTGTCCTGGTGCGCTGCGTCAACCTCGAAGACAGAGACATCGTCCTGAAAGCACGGACCGAACTGGCCAAGCTAGTAAGGCCTTTAGAGGAAGTGCTGCCGGCTCCTGCGGTTCAATTGGGAGTACAATCCGAGAACCCTTGGGAAGTAAAGATTCAAACTCTACAAGCCACCGAAGTCTCGGCTCAGGAGAAGGGTCGAAACATCCTGGAACAGATGCGGGCCAAGCTCTCCGGGTTAACTCCAGCCCAGCTCTCACAGATAAAAACATTGCTCGGACAGTACCATGAGGTATTTGCTAGTCATGAGGAAGATTTTGGGTGTACCACCGCCATCACTCATGAAATCCCCACGGCAGGGGCGGCCCCCATCCGAGAACGATATCGACAGATTCCTCCACAACTCTATCAAGAGGTGAAAACTTTGTTGGCCCAAATGTTGCGAAAGGGGGTGATACGGGAAAGCCAAAGCCCCTGGGTGGCCCCCATTGTGTTGGTCCATAAAAAAGATGGCACATTACGATTCTGTGTGGATTATCGAAAGCTGAATGCTTGCACTATTAAAGACTCATACCCACTGCCCCACATAGAAGAATTCTTGTCCGCCTTGGGAAAGGCGACGTATTTTTCGACTCTGGACCTGGCCAGTGGGTACTGGCAGGTGCCCATGTCAGGAGAAGATAGGGCCAAGACGGCGTTCATACTGCCTATGGGACTATTTGAGTTCAATCGAATGCCATTTGGACTGGTCAACGCCCCGGGAACCTTTCAGCGGTTGATGGAGCAGTGTCTGGGATATCTCAATTTTGAGGCCACGTTGATATGCCTGGACGATATCATCGTCTATGCTGCCACATTTGAGGACCACCTAAAACGGTTGGGACAGGTGCTCGGCCGGTTGCAAAAGCACGGGTTGAAGGTAAAACCCCAAAAGTGCCACCTATTTCACTACCACATTGCGTATCTGGGTCATGTCGTCTCGGCAGAGGGTGTGAGGCCATCTCAGGAAACGGTTGCTGTTATTCAGGGATGGCCTACCCCCGAGACGATAAAAGACTTGCGGGCATTCCTGGGGTTGGCCGGATACTACTGTCTGTTGTGAGTTCATTTTCCCCTTCACATTTGATGTCTGATGAACTCCCTCTGCTGGTGAAGAGAGGTAGTGAAATTGATTGGGATGGGAAGAACCTGTTATCTGAACAGGCGGAGTGTGATTGGACATCTGGAATTTCTGAGTGGATATAAGGCAGCCGACGCCCTGCAGGGTTTGCTGGTGATCCTTTCTGCTCTGAGCTCTGGCATCCAGTTTTAGTTCCTGTCTACTAAAAGCTAAGTTTTGCCCTGCTATTATTCCATGAGATTTTGTCTGGTTTCCTTAGTGTTTGTATTCAGTGAGTCCTGGTTGGGACTGGCTGAATTCCATTTTTGTCTCTGATCAGTTGATCTCTTTGATCTTTTTTCAGAATATACCTGAGTGCTGATATAGTGATTTTGAAGTCTAGCGACTTCAGGGCCTTTTTTCCTATCAGACAGTTGGGACATTTTTGTAGGGCTTTTTGCGGATTGCAGCCAGCATCTTTTCTGTCCTGTCCTATCTAGTTAGTTGGGCCCCATCGTTTGCTCAGCCTGTCTTTCTGTCTGTGTTTGTGTTTTCATCTGTTTTTCACCGACAATACATGTTGGGGGCTGTCTATTGCTTTGGGGTCTGCTCTGGGACAGTTTAGATTTCCCCTTTCCTTCTTTAGGCTTATGTAGTTCTCCGGCTGTGACGAGGGGTCTAGGGCACCGTAGGAGCCCCCCACGGCTACTGTTAGTTGTGGTGGATAGGATCTGGGGTCTGCAATCCGATAGCTACCAACCTCTCCGGTTTTCTGGACTTAGCTTGATTTTTGTTTTCTCCTCCTCCGGTGACTCATTCATTAAAGAATCACCAGCCATACCGCAGATTCTAGGGTACTCAATAGCAGGAAAGAATTGTAAAAAAAAAAAAAATAAGTGTCAGAATTTTTATTTTGTGTATATTTTTTCCTCTATTTCTCTGAGACCGTAGGAGGAATTTTTTCTCAATGGAGATTGAGCAATTGTCTGATCGTGTGGAGCAGCTTACTGCTGAAGTGCAGGGAATTTCCGCCTACCTTGCTCATTCACATGCTGCTGAACCAAAGATCCCTACTCCTGATGTGTTTTTTGGGGATCGGTCTAAATTTCTGAATTTTAAGAATAATTGTAAATTATTTCTTGCCTTGAAGCCTAACTCATTGGGGAGCTCCGCGCAGCAGGTTAAAATTGTCATCTCTTTGCTGCGCGGCGATCCCCAGGATTGGGCGTTTTCTTTGAAACCTGATGATCCTATTCTGACTGATGTGAAAGCATTTTTTCAGGCCTTGGGGTTGTTGTATGATGAACCTAATGCTATTAATGAGGCTGAAAAGGCCCTGTTGGCATTGAGCCAGGGTCAGGATTCTGCAGAGTTGTACTGTCAAAAATTCCAAAAGTGGGCGGTCCTTACTACCTGGAATGATGGTGCCTTGGCAGCTCTCTTTCAGAAGGGTTTGTCAGAAATCATAAAAGATACTATGGTGGGATTTCCTGTTCCCTCTGGTCTTGACGATTCTATGTCATTAGCCATTCAGGTTGATCAGCGTTGGCGTGAACGCAAAACTGTACGAGAGGTGTTGCCACCTGTTGAACAAATGTCTGAACCTATGCAATGTAATAGAGTTTTGTCTAGGGCGCAATGTCAGGAGTTCAGAAGGCGTAATAAGCTGTGTTTTTTCTGTGGAGATGCCTCTCATATGATTTCTGTCTGCCCTAAATGAGAGAAACGTTTTGCACACACATTTGCTGTGGGTGGTGTTCAACCTAAGTTTCTTCTGGCAATTACTCTGATCTACTCCCTGTCCACATTTTCCGCTAAGGCTTTTGTGGATTCGGGAGCAGCTCTGAACCTGATGGACTTGGATTTTGCTAAACGTTGTGGGTTTCCTATGACACCTCTGCGGATGCCTATCCCTTTGAGGGGTATTGATGCAACTCCTTTGGCGAAGAATAAACCTCAGTTTTGGACCCAAGTGGTAATGCGGGTCGTCCCAGACCATCAAGAAAATTGCAGATTTTTGGTGTTGCATAATTTGCATGATACCATCGTTCTGGGGTTTCCCTGGTTGCAAATCCATAATCCAGTTTTGGATTGGAAATCTGTGTCTGTGGTGAGTTGGGGTTGTCGTTGTGCCCTTAGTGACGCTCCTGTTTTCTCCACCTCCCCCCAGTCGCATGATGTTCCTGACTATTTGGCTGAATTTTATGATGTATGTAGTGAGAATGAGTCTGCGTCTTTGCCTCCTCATAGGAGTTATGATTGTGCAATTGAGCTGAGCCCTGGATGTAAATTTCCCAAGGGTCGACTTTTCAATTTATCTGTACCCGAGCATGAGGCTATGCGATCCTATATTAAGGAGTCATTGGAGAAGGGTCATATTAGACCATCCTCTTCACCCTTAGGTGCTGGGTTTTTTTTTATGGCCAAGAAAGATGGTTCATTAAGTCCTTGTATTGACTATCGTTCCCTCAACAAAATTACTGTTAAATATCAGTATCCGTTACCCCTGATTTCTGATCTATTCTCCAGAGTTAAAGGTGCTTGCTGGTTTACCAAGCTTGACCTCAGGGGGGCATATAATCTTATTCGCATTAAGCAGGGGGATGAATGGAAGACGGCATTTAATACTCCGGAGGGACATTTTAAGTACCTGGTGATGCCTTTTGGGCTCACTAATGCCCCTTCTGTCTTCCAGTGCTTCATGAATGATATTTTCCGAGATTTTGTGGATAAATTTTTGATCATCTATCTGGATGATATTTTGATCTTTTCCAAGGATTGGGACTCTCATGTGGAACATGTTCGGACTGTGTTCCGGATTTTGAGGGAGAATTCCCTGTATGTCAAGGGATCAAAATGCCTTTTTGGTGTACAGAGGATTTCATTTTTGGGATTTATTTTGTCTCCGTCAACTACTGAAATGGACCCGGCCAAGGTACAGGCCATTTATGATTGGGTTCAGCCCACTTCTTTGAAAGCCCTCCAGAAGTTTTTGGGTTTTGCTAATTTTTATCGTAAATTTATAGCTAATTTTTCTGGTATTGCCAAACCATTGACTGATTTGACTAAGAAGGGTGCTGATGTGCTGAATTGGTCTCCGGAGGCTGTTTCTTCCTTTCAGGAGCTGAAGCGAAGGTTCACTTCTGCCCCGGTTTTGCGGCAACCTGATGTCTCACTCCCGTTTCAGGTAGAGGTGGACGCTTCTGAGATTGGTGCAGGAGCTGTTTTGTCCCAAAAAGATCCTGTAACATCTAAAATGACTCCCTGTGCTTTCTTTTCCCGAAAGTTCTCCCCATCCGAACGTAACTATGATGTGGGGAATCGGGAACTGTTAGTCATGAAATGGGCATTTGAGGAGTGGAGACATTGGTTGGAAGGAGCTAAACATCAAGTCGTGGTCCTTACTGACCACAAGAATTTGATTTACCTGGAGTCGGCCAAACGCTTGAATCCTAGACAGGCTAGGTGGGCCTTGTTTTTCACACGTTTTGATTTTGTGGTCTCTTTTCTTCCGGGCACTAAGAATGTCAAAGCAGACGCCCTCTCTAGGAGTTTATTTGCTGATTCTCTTATTGTGACCAAGCTTGCTACCATCTTAGGTGAGGGGGTAGTTCTTTCTGCCATCTCGCCCGATTTGAGACGTGCTCTGGAAGAGTTTCAGGAGGACAAACCTGAGCGTTGTCCCAGTGGAAAATTGTATGTTCCTGACCAGTGGAGGAAGAGAGTGATGTCTGAGGTTCATTGCTCCGCATTGGCTGGTCATCCAGGTATTTTTGGTACTAGAGATTTGGTGAGTCGGTCTTTTTGGTGGCCCGCCTTGTCTCGTGATGTCAGGAATTTTGTGCAGTCCTGTGGGACTTGCTCCCGGTCTAAACCTTGTTCTCGCTCTATTGGGTTGTTGATGCCTTTGCCGGTGCCCAGGAGGCCATGGACCCATATTTCAATGGATATTATCTCTGATATGCCTCTCAGAGAATGACTGTTATTTGGGTGATTTGTGACAGATTCTCTAAGATGGTCCATCTTGTACCACTCCCTAAGTTGCCATCTTCCTCAGAGTTGGTGCCCTTGTTTTTGCAACAGGTGGTTCGCTTGCATGGGATTCCTGAGAACATTGTATCTGACAGAGGAGTTCAGTTTGTTTCTAGATTTTGGAGGACTTTCTGTTCCAAGCTGGGAATTCAGTTGTCCTTCTCCTCTGCGTTTCACCCTCAGACCAATGGGCAGACGGTGAGAACAAACGAGACTTTGGAGTCGTATTTGAGAAGTTTTATTTCTGCTGATCAGGATGATTGGGTTTCATTTTTGCCCTTGCCCGAATTTGCTTTAAATAATAGAGCTAGTTCTGCCACTTTGATGTCACCTTTTTTTTGTAACTTTGGGTTTCATCCTCGATTCTCTTCAGGGCAGGTGGAGTCTTCTGCCTGCCCAGGTGTTGACACTGTGGTGGAGAGAATGCACCAGATCTGGGACCAAGTGGTGGATAAGATGTCTCTCTCCCAGGAAAAGGCCCAGCGGTTTTCCAACCGGCATAGGACCATTGGTCCCCGGTTTAAGGTGGGTGATATGGTTTGGTTGTCATCAAAGAATATCTCTATGAAGGTGGCTTCTCCAAAGTTTAAACCTAGATTTATTGGACCTTACAAGATTTTGGAGATTCTTAATCTGGTCTCTTTTCGATTGGCTCTTCCTTTTACATTCAAGATCCATAACGTGTTTCATAAGTCTCTGTTAAAGAGGTTTGTTGAGCCAGTAGTTCCTGTGGTGGCACCTCCTGACCCTGTATTGGTTGAAGGTAATGTTGGAATATGAGGTTGAGAAGATACTGGATTCTCGTCTGGTTAGACGGAGACTCCAGTATATGGTTAAATGGAAGGGTTATGGCCAGGAGGATAATTCTTGGGTCCCTGCGTCCGATATTCATGCCGAAAGATTGGTTCGTGCTTTTCATCGGGCCCATCCTGATCGCCCTGGTGGCGTGGATGAGGGTTCGGTGACCCCTCCTCAAGGGGTAGGTACTGTTGTGAGTTTATTTTCCCCTTCACCTTTGATGTCTGATGAATTCCCTCTGCTGGTGAAGAGAGGTAGTGAAATTGATTGGGATGGGAAGAAACTGTTTTCTGAACAGGCGGAGTGTGATTGGACATCTGGAATTTCTGAGTGGATATAAGGCAGCCGACGCCCTGCAGGGTTTGCTGGTGATCCTTTCTGCTCTGAGCTCTGGCATCCAGTTTTAGTTCCTGTCTACTAAAAGCTAAGTTTTTCCCTGCTATTATTCCATGAGATTTTGTCTGGTTTCCTTAGTGTTTGTATTCAGCCAGTCCTGGTTGGGACTGGCTGAATTCCATTTTTGTCTCTGATCAGTTGATCTCTTTGTTCTGTTTTCAGAATATACCTGAGTGCTGATATAGTGATTTTGAAGTCTAGCGACTTCAGGGCCTTTTTTCCTATCAGACGGTTGGGACATTTTTGTAGGGTTTTTTGCGGATTGCAGCCAGCATCTTTTCTGTCCTGTCCTATCTAGTTAGTTGGGCCCCATCGTTTGCTCAGCCTGTCTTTCTGTCTGTGTTTATGTTTTCATCTGTTTTTCACCGACAATACATGTTGGGGGCTGTCTATTGCTTTGGGGTCTGCTCTGGGGCAGTTTAGATTTCCCCTTTCCTTCTTTAAGCTTATGTAGTTCTCCGGCTGTGACAAGGGGTCTAGGGCACCATAGGAACCCCCCACGGCTACTGTTAGTTGTGGTGAATAGGATCAGGGGTCTGCAATCCGATAGCTACCAACCTCTCCGGTTTTCTGGACTTAGCTTGTATTTTTGTTTTCTCCTCCTGCAGTGACTCATTCATAACAACCGTCGTTTTGTAAAGAATTTTGCATGTCGAGCTTGAGCCCTGCACAACCTGCTGAAGGGGGCTCCCACTGGGGCAAATGGACGGAAAATCCAGTGGCAACAACCTCAGGAAGAGGCCTTCCGAGATCTCAAGGCTGCGCTCTCGGATGTTCTGGTGTTGGCCTATGCAGATTTCTCGCAACCGTTCATCCTACACACTGACGGGAGTCTTCACGGGCTGGGGGCTGTGTTGTCACAAATTCAAGACGGCCGGGAGAGAGTGATCGCCTATGGAAACCGCTCACTCCATGACTCCGAGCGCAACCCTGACAATTACAGCTCCTTTAAGCTCGAGCTCCTCGCAGTGGTGTGGGCCATGATGGAGCGGTTTGCAGAGTACCTAGCGGGCTCCGAGGTAGTGGTGTGGACCGACAACAACCCACTGGCCCATTTGGAAAATGCCAAATTGGGGGCTCTGGAACAACGATGGGTGGCCTGGATGGCGAAGTTCAACTATAAAATCATCTACAAAAGAGGGGACAAGAATGTCCATGCTGACGCCCTCTCCAGGATTCGACATACAACCCCAGGAAAGAATCGAGACAACGAATTAGAAGGGAAAGAGATACCGTTCGCCCTAACCGCTGCCACCCAAAAAGTATCTTCCCCAGAGACCCCAAGGGGCATACTGGAACAATCTCGGGATAAGTGGATACAACAGCAACAAGAAGACGAAGAAGTTGGACTTCTCCGGATGTGGGTCACCGCTGGCCAACTACCCACTGATGCCCAATGACAAACTTTGACTCAAGACATGTCACTGATGTTGCGACAATGGGTTGAGGTTGGCTATCCGAAAGGGACTATTGTACCGTAAAATAACGTCACAGACAACCTTCATGACGTTTTGGCAGGTGGTTACGCCCGGAGCCCAACTTTACGAACTGGCTCGAGAGGCCCACGAAAAAGGGGCTCATTTCGGAGCTAAAAAGACCTTGCAATGGTTGCAACAGAGAGTTTACCACCCACGCTTGCTGGCTGTTGTGGACGAAATTTGCCGGACCTGTCGCCTATGTGAATTAGCCAAACCGCCCGATCAGTGAGCCTCAGTACAGACAGACAATGGTAACCTCAGCACCCCTCAAGCTCCTGACGGTACATTACCTGACCATTGGTCCCGCATTCCAGGGGTACGAACACTGCCTCATCATGACGGATCATTTCACTAAGTTTGCTGTGGTCACCCCCACTCGAGACCAGACCGCGGAGTCCGCCGCCTCCGCAATTTGCAGAAACTTTATACAAGTATACGGCTGCAACCAACGATCACATTCCGATCAGGAAGCATGTTTTTTGGGAAAAGTTATGGAGGAACTACACCATCTCTATGGGATTGACAAATCCCGGACCACACCATACCACCCGCAAGGAAACGGGGCCTGTGAACGATTTAATCGGACATTAATCCAAATGTTGCGTACTCTGGAGAGTGACAAGAAGGCCCGTTGGCCCGAATATGTTCCTGAAGTAGTATGGGTCTATAACAACTGAGTACATCGAGTTACCGGCTACACCCCCTACTCTGTTGTTCGGACGAGAAGACAAAGGAATCACGGAGGTGGAGTTGGACCCCGAGGAGCCTCAGCCCTGGACCGGAGTATCATCCTGGGTCCGAAATCCGTCACCGTCTGCAAACTCTTCATCGAATCGTACATACTAAACTCCGAGATTTGGAACACCCGGGAAAGAGTACAACTCCACCTTCCCACATCCAAAGTGGGGACCGAGTACTTGTACTAGATCAATGCCCCCAGAACAAACTGGGACCGCGCTGGGAAGAGAGTCCCTATCGGGTCCTACGCCGTATCAATCCTGAAGGACCTGTGTACGAAATACGGTCTGAGAAAGATGAAACGCTGCCTACCCGCATTGTGCACCGTAATATGTTACGCTCATGTATTTCCACCAACCCAAAGCAACCGGAACCTGTCCCTCCGGCCTCTGAACCGCTACCCGTGTTTTGGGACCCGGACAACGACGAAGACTTTCCTCCAACTTCCAGAGGCCCTCCACTCAATGACGAGCCAACTGACACAATTAACCCACCACCGTCCACCACCCCAGAAGACCTCACACCAGTTGAACTAAGACGCTCCGAGCGGTCAACAGCCGGCAAACCCCCCAAACGATATGAACAAGACTAGTTCATATGGCAACAAAAATTGAAACCCCTACAGACCAATCCCAATATACTGAGGCCCTCGCCCAAGGACTGGTGAGCTTACAGGGTGGGGGAGTGAAGGGAGGAGGACCCCCGTAGGATGTCTGGGCTGGAGCCAAGGGGACCGCCATCTGGGTTCCTAGAGAAACGGGATCCAGGGGACAACGGAGGAGAGCGAGCTACTGAAAGTGACAGGTCAACAAGGGGTGGGGCGAGTATAAAGGGGGCAGGGAGCGCACCGGGAAGTCAGTTGGTAGTATGCCAGACACAGGGAAAGAGACTGTGGGGGTGTGACAGAGCCAGAGTGACTGACGGCGACCAGAGGAGAGATCAGCAGCAGGGAGAGCTACGGCGGCCTTCAGAGAGGAGGTACCGAGCTTACCGGCAAGAGACTGTTGCCCCTCTCCAAATTGGGCCCGCGACCTGCCCACGGTTGTCCTCAACCGCTGCCACTGCACTCCAGCTCGTTGCGGCCTGCCCGGTGTCTCCCGCGGCCGCTGACACACCACTTCAGCCTGTGGTTGTGGCCTGCCCACTGCCACCCCGCCTGCGTCCTTGATTGCGGCCTGTTCATCACCTCCAACAGCTACCATTACCCCACTGCAGTTGGCAGTTGGGGCCTGTTCCTCGCCTACAGAGACTCTTTGCAAAGGCCCAGTCCGGGCGCGTGGCCTACCAACCGCCACTCTTCTAGACTACGTCACTACCCTGCTTGGGGGACTGGAGTCCCCATGGACTCGCTAACGAACGGGACCCTGCTGTGGTTACAGGGGGTTACCGCAACGAAAGACTTCCTTAGGGCCTGTTATGCCCCAACTTCTCCTGGGTGCTGAGACGCCTGAAGACTACTACAGTTTCTCAACAGCTGGGCCCAGCGGCTGCGACACCAAAGCAACACCAAAGCAGCCACATCAGCGACACCAAAGCAGCCACACCAGCAACACCGAGCGATGTCAGGAAGGATAAGTTGACCCGTGGTTGGCAGTTTTGTGGCCCCATAATATCCGGCCTTGCCAGGTCAGTCACATTCTTGTTTAAAAAAAAGTGTTGTTATTGTTGTTGAGTCCCTGCGAGGACAAATAGTGTTACCCCTTTTTTAGTTGTTCAGTATAGCCCTAGCGGCTCCAGTTCATAAACGTTACTTTCCAAAACAGCACTCAGTCTCATCACTGCTTCCTGTGAACCTGCTGTTACCTACAGACACATTAGGGATGAGGTACAGAAGAATAATCCGGTGTTAATTGTGGGTCAGAACTGGAATGTAAATAAGAAACAAGAAATCCAGAGGAAAATCTGGATGCAGAATCAGAAGTCTAAGCCAGAGGTCAAACCATAGAGAAGTGATGGTGGCAAATCTAACGTGTGAGAGTAAAGGTATAATTCAGGCAAATGTCAAAGGTCAAAGACAAACAGGTTGGAGAAAATAATGACATGCTACAGGGAGCATGTAGTCAATAGTAATCGATAGGGTATGTTTCCACAGTCAGGTTCTTTGGATCAATTTTGAAGCCAAGGCTTTCTAAAATCTGCATCAAAACTCTGAATATGGAAACATTCTCAAAAGTCGGGAAGACCTTACCTGCTTTAATGCACCACTCCAGTGTTTTTTCTAATGTTATTACTGTAGTGGTGTCACTAATCTAAGTTCACTGCTTCCAGTGTTTATACTCATCAGCTGCCATTTTCTTCTATTCTCGGTGCCGCTCAGGTTAGTCTTCTGCTTGTTGTGACCTGCCGATCTGCTCCAGTGTTTGCAAGGTGGGCCAGACATCACAACTCAATGTAAGTCTATGAGAGTCGTAACGAGGCCAGAACCACGCTCTCATGGACTTATATTGAGAGCTTCGGACCCTTACCCATGATTTCCGGGCAGGCAGAAGCTTGATCACAAGATGTGGGCGTGAGACAGGAGGAGCATAAGACTGTAGCTGGTAAGTATAATACTAGGGTCAGGGAACAAAGATTAATGATACCATTCCAGCACCGAAATTAAAAATAATGTTGGAGTTTTGCTTTAAATAGGCCATAAAGGAAGATTGGTATATGACCTACAATCTGAGTTGTCACCACATGCCTCAGCAACAAGATGTATCCTCCAACAGATGCAGAAGAGCAGTGCTGGAGCTGGGGAAGGTGTTGTGAATTCTCTCTCTGGCTTCCCTCTGGTGGTTACTGGAGGTAGTGGAGCTGATCTGATTGACAGAGGCTTGCCACCTGATAATGAGGAAGACGATTGGAGATCTGGGGTTTCTGATTGGGATTTAAGACAGCTGACTACCTCTATCCCTGCTGGTGATTTTCTTCCTGTTTCTTCTGAGGTCTGATGTCTCCTGCTCTTTCCCTGCATGTTCAGCTAAGTGGTTCATTTGTTATTCTGTTTGCATTTGATCTGGTTTTGCTTATCTCTGCTTTGTGCGGGTCAGCCAGCTCCGGCTGGGGCTGTGCTGAATCACCGCCCATATGTTACTGCATGTGCCAGTTTGTTTTGTCCCCTGTTATATTGGTCTCTTTTTGCTTTGCTTTCAGAATATACCAGAGTGCTGATATAGTGGGGGCAAAGTCGTGCGACTTCAGTGTTTTTGTGCATCAGACGTGTTGGACTTTTTTGCAGGGTTTTTTGCATGATTGCAGACAGTGTCTTAACTTTCCTGTCCTGCCGTCAGTGTGGGCCCCATCGTTTGCTCAGTCTATTTTTCTGCCTGCGTTTGTTTTCATCTTGTCTCACCGACAATATATGTTTGGGGGCTATCTATTCCTTTGGGGTCTGCTCCGGGGCAGTTTAGATTTCCCCTTTCTTGCTTTAGGCTTAGTTAGCTCTCTGGCTGTGCCGAGGCATCTAGGATCATCGTAGGCACGCTCCACGGCTACTGCTAGTTGTGTGGACAGGATCAGGGGTCTGCATCTGCTTTGTTATCAACCCCTTTTGTTTTCTGTGGCTTAGCTTGGGCCTGCTATCCTCCTTGGTGCCTATTCATAACAGGAAGGTAACAAACACCTATAAATTAAGACATTGAGGTAGATCATTATGGCCTCTACAAAGCTTTTCTGGCTAAAGTCACACATACGTGAAACCTGGCTATATTTATGCCTATGGGGCAGTGGGCTCAGGCCAGAAGTCCTGATGGTCAGGCCGAGTATTGAGATACACTCACGGTCTGGGTTTTAAGGATGTGAATTCTGTCTAAAGGAGATCAGTTTATGTGGATCTGTCATGAATAGAGTTGAGCGATACCATCCGATACTTCAAAGTATCGTATCGGATGGTATCGGCCGATCTTTAAAAAAAGTATCGGTATCGCCGATTCCGATACCGGAAGTCCCATTCAAGTCTATGGGACTTCCGGTATCGGAATAAGAAAAACCCTTTCCTGCCCTTGTACAGCCTCTCTGGGGTCTGTACGGGCCTTTCGGGGGGCTGTGCCGGCCTGCCAGGGGGTCTGTGCAGGCTCCGGTGGTCTGTGCCGGCCTGCCGGTGGTCTGTGCAGGCTCCGGGGGGCTGTGCCGGCCTGCCGGGGGGCTGTGCCGGCCTGCCAGGGGGTCTGTGCAGGCTCCGGTGGTCTGTGCCGGCCTGCCGGTGGTCTGTGCAGGCTCCGGGGGGCTGTGCCGGCATGCCGGGGGGCTGTGCCGGCCTGCCGGGGGGCTGTGCCGGCCTGCCGGTGGTCTGTGCAGGCATCGTCCGATGGGACTACAAGTCCCATCTGGCGATGCCTGCTACCATGACAGTGATTGACACATTAGCCAATGATGGGACAGTAGTAGTCCCATCATCCGGCTAATGTGTTAAATGTAAAAAAAAATAAAAAAAAAAAATTACATGCTACATTCATACTACATACTACATACATGCTACATTCATACTACATACATGCTACATTCATACTACATGCAACATACATACTACATATATACTACATGCATGCTACATATATACTACATGCATGCTACATACATACTACATGATACATACTACATATATACTACATGCATGCTACATACATACTACATATATACTACATGCATGCTACATACATACTACATGCTACATGCATGCTACATACATACTACATGCTACATGCATGCTACATACATACTACATACATGCTACATATATACTACATACATACTACATATATACTACATGCATGCTACATATATACTACATGCATGCTACATACATACTACATGCATGCTACATACATGCTACATACATACTACATGCTACATGCATGCTACATATATACTACATACATGCTACATATATACTACATACATAATACATATATACTACATGCATGCTACATACATACTACATATATACTACATGCATGCTACATACATACTACATGCTACATGCATGCTACATACATACTACATACATACTACATATATACTACATACATACCACATACATACTACATGCATGCTACATATATACTACATGCATGCTACATACATACTACATATATACTACATGCATGCTACATACATACTACATGCTACATGCATGCTACATACATACTACATGCTACATACATACCACATATATACTACATACATACAATACATTCATACAATACATACATAGACATACAGTACATATAACATAGAGTAACATACTTACCAATACTTGTCACATTGTTCCCCGAAGCCATTGTCGTCTACGGAATAAATATTAACATAACAAACCACAAAAATACTCACCCACGATCCGAAGCAGTCCACGAGTGTGTCCCACGACGATCTTGGGTAGAGAACTGCAGCATCAGCTGATGCTGCCGTTCTCTACGGGCTGCAGGAATCCAATGACGGAAGGTAGGTATCCTTCCGCACTGTATTCCTCCGCCACTTAAAAAAAAAAAAAGTCCCTAGTCTCACTTTATGCCATTGCTGTGTGGGAATTTCCCACACAGCAATGGCATAAAGTGAGACTAGGGACTTTTTTTTTTTTAAGTGGCGGAGGAATACAGTGCGGAAGGATACCTACCTTCCGTCATTGGATTCCTGCAGCCCGTAGAGAACGGCAGCATCATCTGATGCTGCAGTTCTCTACCCAAGATCGTCGTGGGACACACTCGTGGACTGCTTCGGATCGTGGGTGAGTATTTTTGTGGTTTGTTATGTTAATATTTATTCCGGAAAGACAATGGCTTCGGGGAACAATGTGACAAGTATTGGTAAGTATGTTACTCTATGTTATATGTACTGTATGTCTATGTATGTATTGTATGAATGTATTGTATGTATGTAGTATATATGTGGTATGTATGTAGCATGTAGTATGTATGTAGTATGTATGTAGCATGCATGTAGCATGTAGTATGTATGTAGCATGCATGTAGTATATATGTAGTATGTATGTAGCATGCATGTAGTATATATGTAGCATGTATGTAGTATGTATGTGGTATGTATGTAGCATGTATGTAGTATATATGTAGTATGTATGTAGTATATATGTAGCATGTATGTAGTATATATGTAGTATGTATGTAGTATATATGTAGCATGCATGTAGTATATATGTAGTATGTATGTAGTATATATGTAGCATGCATGTAGTATATATGTAGTATGTATGTAGTATATATGTAGCATGTATGTAGTATGTATGTAGCATGCATGTAGCATGTAGTATGTATGTAGCATGCATGTAGTATGTATGTAGTATGTATGTAGCATGCAGTATGTATGTAGTATGTATGTAGTATATATGTAGTATGTATGTAGCATGCATGTAGTATGTATGTAGTATGTATGTAGTATATATGTAGTATGTATGTAGCATGTAGTATGTATGTAGTATTTTTTTTTTTTTTATTTTTTTTTTTTAACATTTAACACATTAGCCGGATGATGGGACTACTACTGTCCCATCATTGGCTAATGTGTCAATCACTGTCATGGTAGCAGGCATCGCCCGATGGGACTTGTAGTCCCATCGGACGATGCTTGCACAGACCCCCGGACATCAGCACAGCCCCCCGGCAGGCCGGCACAGCCCCCCGGCAGGCCGGTACAGACCCCCACAGGGTGCACAGCCCCCCGGCAGGCCGGCACAGCCCCCCGGCAGGCCGGCAGAGACCCCGGGCAGTCCACACAGCCCCCCGGCAGGCCGGCACAGCCCCCCGGCAGGCCGGCAGAGACCCCCGGAAGGCCCGAAATGACGGCGCATCATGATGCGCACACACCGCGCATCATGATGACGTCAGGCCGTCAATCAACTGAACTTCCGATTCCGATGCCGAATTCCGATATTGAAAAAATATCGGAAGTCGGTATCGGAATTCCGATACAGCAAGTATCGGCCGATACCCGATACTTGCGGTATCGGAATGCTCAACACTAGTCATGAATCAAAGACTGAAATGGTAATCTAAAAAAAAATTCTAAAGGTTTGGTAATGTGTACGGACCACCATGCCTCAATGAACGTGTTAACATCACTAGAAGACATTGATTGTTTAGTTTGTCATACAGATGCACATGTAGCACTGACCATTCTGTTAATTTCTCAGGGCCAGAAATGGAGATGCGGATGCTGACCAGTACCGTTATGATGGCATCTTTTGCTTTGGGATAACCTACTGCAGATTATGATAATTGACCTTCCCATGCTGAGCCCCACATGACATGTGAAAACATATGGAAGGAATAAATCTTATCAATGCTTCATTGTACAGTAGATGTATGTAGAGGTCATATTTCCATCTATTGTTTTCATGAATCCCAACATGTTGGGCATCTTGTTGAAGAACCAAAGGAAATGAAGTATTGTAAACTCGTTCATGTAAAATCCCTATTGTAATGTCTGGCCAATAGCAGAACATGATTTCATCCAACTTGTAATCATTTTTAGATCTTTACTTTTTGTATTATTCTATAGAAAAATAGACTTATTCTACAGCCATAATAAAACTTAAAAGGATATTGACATCTATAGCAGTTATGGCATATTGACAGTACAGCATATGCCATATATTCCTAGTGTCGGTTCTACTTTAAGGATGTCAACCTATTGTGAAAATGAAGATGGCCTTCTCTCGGTGGTATTATAGAAAAGACCATGTATGCACGGGGCTCTCTCCATTTTTACTTATTCCTTACTAGAATGCCTTTCAAGGGTCTGCAGACCCCCATTCTGCTGATATCCTAAAGATGTCACACAATTCACCATTAGTATATACCAGTCACTGGTCCCACCTACATGACACTTCTCCTCTCTCTGTCAAAAAAAAGGTGGGCACCTTGTGGCCCCTGGACCATAGGTTGTTCACCACTGGTCTAGAAAGTCAAAAGAAGTCATTTTCTTACAACTACTATATTTTATGAATTTTATGCTTACATAGCAATAAGTTCAGAAAATTAATTCATAAGGGATACATTGTAAAATACCCCAGTTTGGCTCAACTCTATCCAATTTCTCATTAATATCTAACTACCAACTTACAGACATTTTGCAATTTACTCATGATCTTACCTCTAACATTTTAATACTTTCTGCATACCTGCCTCTTATCTCCAAGGCTTATTCTATCATTTGTGATGACAAAGAGTGAAAATAAATTCAGTCTTCCCAAAGTATGGATACAGAAAATATAGAAAGGTGCATAAAATGGACAGTATAATGGGTTCATTGTTAAATGCTAGCTTCATCCATTCTTGTTCTGGACCATGGGCAGAGTATTTTGAACACCTATTTTACACTTGTAGTTTGCTCACTTTTATTGCGTAGCCACTCACAGCCTTCGTACATGTAAATTCCTTTTCCAGCGTCATTTTTTATCTCATTGGCATTGGGACATGTCCAGAGTGAAGCCACTCATATATACAGTATATTACACTAATATCAGTCCAACCACCAATTTAGACAGGCTTGTCCAACAGTCTAATGCATATGGGACCCCCGGACAATGGATCGTCAGAGGAGTTAAGGATCCGACCTGTCCATTTTTGGACTGATGATCATTTTATCTTTCCTACAATAAGTCACTGCCAGAAAGGATTCATAGAGAAGACAGATGAACTCGACCCATCGAGACGCTACTTCATATGGAAGAGATGACCAAGATGGCTTCCACCTGAACGATCAACCGAACAATCATTTGTGCGACAGCTACCTAATGTGCAGGATATCTGTTAAATTACTATCCCTTTCCATCAGGGAAGGCAATGTTCTCAGACTGCCTCTTGCATAGTCAATTAAGGTGAGATTAAGGTTAGTACAAACATCAGAGGAACACATTTGGCACCTATCCCACCCAGTAAAATATTGATATCCAGACAGTATCCACTATTCCAGCAGATTACATGACCAGTCTGTTCTTTCTGAATTGCACTTGTTGACTTGGTCAGCAACAGAAAAAAAAAATGTTGTCATCCATCTACCTTTGACTTTTACTTTATTAGAAGTGTATAAAACATTGAAGTGTGAATGACGCTCTGTGCTTTTGTGATTCAATCTATACAGTTCTCTTCTCATACAAACCATTTTAATGCAACAAATTTGTGAACGCGGATGATGCCTTGTGTTTGTGATCTGCACCAATCCCATCAACCTACACACCTACTGGCCCTCAATAGTGGTCACATATTGGACAGTAAACTTTTTAAAGGTCCACTTCATTTAATATCTTAATATACTCTTGTATCATTCCTTATTCCGCATTATTGTACTGCAGTGTTACCAACTTTTTTGATCAAAAAAGAATAAATGTTATCCCACTGTGACAATGTGTACCCCAATCGGGACGGTCCTATCTTTTAGTATTAAAACCTCACATTGTGCAATGAAATCAATGTAAAGGGTGCAGTGCGGGATCGGCATCCAACTGGTTAGACACCTACCATAGGAAGCTATATAAATAAAAATCACTAGCTCAAAAAAGGAGCCATACCTGTTTGTACAAAGTACAAACAACTACAGCAAAACCATAGAAATGAGCCGTAGTATAAGTTGGAATCATGCAACATATAAGATCATATTCACATTTTGGCCACTTAACAGAAGATATGTAAGGTTCTAGCAGGAACGCGGGATGCAGTGACAAGCAGCAGGCAGTGCAAGAGTTAACGGGTTGTTTATAAAGAGTTATTATAACAGTGAATACTCCATTTAGGGAGAGAGAGGGTGAGGGAATATAGGTGAACAAGACATATGCAGTAATAGAGCAATAGTAGAAGTTCAAATAACGGGTTAACTTATCACTGTGGTTCCCGGACGGAGGAGGCTGGAAAATCCCACGATGGCGCCATAGGTGATGCGTGAAGTACCCGAACTGGTTCAGGAGAAAGGTGAAGCACTGTCTCTTAATGGATCCTGGCCTTCCCACACGTAGTCTTGGTGTCTTGGAACAAGGTACTGCTCGAGTGGGTAACTGCAGCACTGCGTTTAGTGAATGAAGTCCCGAAGTGGAGGCCGCGGTCACGCTACCTGCTTCAGCGTACACTGTTTGGTGAGTATTGTGTTGTGGGTCGGCAGGAGTCAGCGGTAAAGAACGGTTTGTCTTAGTCATGTCAGCGACAACAGGAGTGATGGTCTCTTGGAGGTACACAGTCTGTGTGCGTGGGGGATGAAAGAGTGCAAAGCAGGCCTGCTCGCTGGCATCGGTCAGCAGAGAGGAAGTCAACCTTCTCCTGTAACACACACTGTCTTCCATCCAAAGGCCCCGTTCTGGCGTGTCCCATCCCTTTTGTCTCAGACCCGCCCCTACAATCAGGTGTAAATGTCTCTTCCAGTCAGAAAGTCTTTCCCCCAGCAATAATGGTGACATCCCGACAGTTCCGGCCCTGTCACGAGAGAGATACCACCAGCCCGGTCCATCTCCCTACAGATACATAAGATAGAAACAAAATGAGCATATACTCTGCTGTAAGTAAATAGTAATAGTACATATAAATAACATTGCATGCTTAGTAACTTACTAACTTTACTAAGTACCCCATGTTATTTATGTAACACCGCTTTAGGGATACCACTGTCCCCTGGGTGTTATGGAGGGTCTCACCTCTTTTGTACACAGTGCCTGCACCCGAATCTTGATTGGAGCTCTGTCTCTGGGCTGCAGAAGGACAGTTATCTTCTGCCAGGGGCTGATTCGGGAAACCCCTGCCACAGCTCAGTACACACTCAGGAAGCAGGAGTAAAACAGTTTAACAGATTTATTGCTATAAAGCAGAATTGAGGTGGGTTTAAAGGAATAAACATACAATGCAATTAACTGTGCTCTATAAAAGTCATATACACATAACCATCTAATTAAACTCCAACCCTGCAAATATAATGTGGCAAAGTCCCCCTCTTCTGTATTTACTCAGTCCAAACGTTGGGGCCCAGTTGCCGCGGATGTTGGCGTGCAAAGTAACAATCATGGGTGCACTTAGATGAACATTGATGTCAATAGTTTATGTTGCCTTGTACACACTGTAAATAGCGCTGATAGAACCACAAGTCTCATAAGGGCACTCACTGTGTCTCTAATGGCCGGAGGATTCTTTGGACTCCAGCTGGGGGCTGCAGGATTTAGACCTTTATCCGATGGGCGTGCCGGCGGGACTCTCTGGATCTTTGCTCTCTCCAGCAACACAGGTATCTCTGCGGGGTTCCCCACACTCTGCAACTTAGGGGAATCAAGATCCACACAGCTCTGTCTCTCATAACCAGCAGCAGCCATGTTCTCTCTCCGCTGCACATTTACTTTCATTTCCTCCACAGCGTCCTCTCCCAAGTCCCTCCTCCTCCCTTCTTCTATCATCTCACTGGAACAAGGATCCCTGGGAGTTGTAGTCTTCTGCCACTCAGGAGAAAAACGATTAGTGTCTGTAGGTCCCTGTTTAACAGCCACTGCAAAACTCTTCTTAGAGTGTGTAAACTCCAGCATGCCGGTAGATGCTCTGACAGTTCCCTGTGCAGGTGTTACATATATATGTACTATTATTATTTAGTTACAGCAGAGTATATGCTCATTTTGTTTCCATCTTAGGTTTTGCTTCTTATGTCTTTTTCAGCCTACTGTATAGCAACTTCATTTCCAGGTGTATATTCTTGCCAAATTCCCAACCTGACTGCTGACCGTCCGCCTGACAAGAACTAACAGCCTTATATGATTCTGTTAGTTCAGGTGACCAGAAAGGGACTTATGTCCATAACACAGACCTGAAAATCCAATGGTTATATGGTCTTGTGGGAAAGGCCTTATAGAGTGTAAGCTTAAGCTCAGGTGGTCAGGGAACTCTTAATGTACAGTGGGCCCAAAAGTATTTAGTCAGTCAGCAATAGTGCAAGTTCCACCACTTAAAAAGATGAGAGGCGTCTGTAATTTACATCATAGGTAGACCTCAACTATGGGAGACAAACTGAGAAAAAAAAAATCCAGAAAATCACATAGTCTGGTTTTTTTTCATTTTATTTGCATATTATGGTGGAAAATAAGTATTTGGTCAGAAACAAAATTTCATCTCAATACTTTGTGATATATCCTTTGTTGGCAATGACAGAGGTCAAACGTTTTCTGTAAGTCTTCACAAGGTTGCCACACACTGTTGTTGGTATGTTGGCCCATTCCTCCATGCAGATCTCCTCTAGAGCAGTGATGTTTTTGGCTTTTCGCTTGGCAACATGGACTTTCAACTCCCTCCAAAGGTTTTCTATAGGGTTGAGATCTGGAGACTGGCTAGGCCACTCCAGGACCTTGAAATGCTTCTTACGAAGCCACTCCTTCGTTGCCCTGGCGGTGTGCTTTGGATCATTGTCATGTTGAAAGACCCAGCCACGTTTCATCTTCAATGCCCTTGCTGATGGAAGGGGTTTGCACTCAAAATCTCACGATACATGGCCCCATTCATTCTTTCATGTACCCGGATCAGTCGTCCTGGCCCCTTTGCAGAGAAACAGCCCCAAAGCATGATGTTTCCACCACCATGCTTTACAGTAGGTATGGTGTTTGATGGATGCAACTCAGTATTCTTTTTCCTCCAAACACGACAAGTTGTGTTTCTACCAAACAGTTCCAGTTTGGTTTCATCAGACCATAGGACATTCTCCCAAAACTCCTCTGGATCATCCAAATGCTCTCTAGCAAACTTCAGACGGGCCCGGACATGTACAGGCTTAAGCAGTGGGACACGTCTGGCACTGCAGGATCTGAGTCCATGGTGGCGTAGTGAGTTACTTATGGTAGGCCTTGTTACATTGGTCCCAGCTCTCTGCAGTTCATTCACTAGGTCCCCCCGCGTGGTTCTGGGATTTTTGCTCACCGTTCTTGTGATCATTCTGACCCCACGGGGTGGGATTTTGCGTGGAGCACCAGATCGAGGGAGATTATCAGTGGTCTTGTATGTCTTCCATTTTCTAATTATTGCTCCCACAGTTGATTTCTTCACTCCAAGCTGGTTGGCTATTGCAGATTCAGTCTTCCCAGCCTGGTGCAGGGCTACAATTTTGTTTCTGGTGTCCTTTGACAGCTCTTTGGTCTTCACCATAGTGGAGTTTGGAGTCAGACTGTTTGAGGGTGTGCACAGGTGTCTTTTTATACTGATAACAAGTTTAAACAGGTGCCATTACTACAGGTAATGAGTGGAGGAAGGAGGAGACTCTTAAAGAAGAAGTTACAGGTCTGTGAGAGCCAGAAATCTTGATTGCTTGTTTCTGACCAAATACTTATTTTCCACCATAATATGCAAATAAAATGAAAAAAAAACAGACAATGTGATTTTCTGGATTTTTTTTTCTCAGTTTGTCTCCCATAGTTGAGGTCTACCTATGATGTAAATTACAGATGCCTCTCATCTTTTTAAGTGGTGGAACTTGCACTATTGCTGACTGACTAAATACTTTTTTGCCCCACTGTATCTAATGCACATCTGTAGGATTTTGTGTTAAAAATCACTTGTTACTTTGCATTCATGTAATTATTCATATGTAACAACAAATTTATATGTGCACATTATACAGTCGTGTTATGACTGCAATTCTGGAGGTCAGAAGATCCTACTGCAGAGGTCAGGAGACCCTACCTTGAAGTTCAGGGGACCCTACCATGTAGCTCAGGAGACCTTACTGCGGAGTTCAGGAGACCCTACCGTGTAGTTCAGGAGACCTTACTGCGGAGTTCAAGAGACCCTAACGTGGAGTTCAGGAGACCTTGCTGCGGAGTTCAGGAGACCCTACCGTGGAGTTCAGGAGACCTTTCTGTGGAGTTCAGGAGACCCTCCGGCAGAGTTCAGGAAATCTTACCACAGAGGTCAGGCGATCCTACCGCAGATGTCAGGAGACCCTGCTGCAGAGGTCAGTAAACTCTGCTGTGGAGGTCAGGAGACCCTACCGCAGAGGTCAGGAGACCTTGCCAAGGAGATCCTACGGCAGATGTCAGGAGACCCTGCAGTGGAGGTCAGGAGATCCTACCGCAGAGGTTAGGAGACCCAGCCATGGAGGTAAGGAGACCCTGGCATAGAGGCCAGGAGACCCTACCGCAGCGGTCAGGAGACCCTACCGCCTGTCTTCTGAGCTCCAGCCCAGGCACAAGCTGTATAATAGGTGAAGATTCAGCCTTTAGTTTTTTTTATTGAGAAATGATGAAACGATAATCTGAATGAATAAATACATAGTAATGTATGGGGCTAAATAAGCACTGCCTGAACTTTATTAGCTGGGGATCAGAGCGGCATCAATTATTTTTGTAGCTTTGTCCGGCTGGTAATGGGGCATCATTATTTAAACATGTGTTTATTAGCACCACCTAACAAATGTGTGTGCACTAAAAAGAAACCTTTATGACTTTACTCAAACAATGTTGATTATGGCATGTTCTCATTACATCTGTGAATTTTTGATTGTGCTACTAAATAATTCATGACACATTATCAAATAAATCTCATTAAAAAGTCATTATAGAGACCTTGCTGTGTGTTCTGCCCAGCTATTAGCCTGACATTGTACATTCCCTAGTATTTGTAAGAGATTCCTCAATAATTGTAATAATCTTAAAGACTTCATGTGTCACAGGAGGCTTTGAAACACCATAGACCAGTGGGCTTCTTTTCACTGTGTAAGGCTAGTTTCACACTAGCGTTTATGAGCGCAGCGACGGCCTGCGCACGGCCGCCGCTAAGCCCCGCCCCCTGCCGTGCCTCCGCCGGTAGCTCCGCCCACCGGCGCATGACGCTGCATGCGCCCTGCGTCCCTTATCTTTATCACAGGGGGCGCAGGCCGTGCGCAGTATGCGTTTGGCGGCGCATGCGCCTTTTTGACGGTGCGCCGACGCAACCAAACTGCAGCAGGTTGCGTTTGGCGCAGGTCGGCGCACCGTCAAAAGGACGCATGCGCCGCCAAACGCATACTGCGCACGGCCTGCGCCCCCTGTGATAAAGATAGGGGATGCAGGGCGCATGCAGGGTCATGCGCCGGTGGGCGGAGCTACCGGCGGAGGCGCGGCAGGGGGCGGGGCTTAGCGGTGGCCGTGCGCAGGCCGTCGCTGCGCTCATAAACGCTAGTGTGAAACTAGCCTAAGGCTTTGTGTTGAAACTTAAAGGGAATCTGCAGCTAGGATGTTGCTACTTCATTTGCGCACAGCATGATTTTTTATGGCAGACATCATGATTCCAGCGAAGCTTCACTTACTGGACTGCTTGCTGTAGTTTTGATTAAAAACATTTTTACGAGTTGCAGATCTACCAGTTTTCTGAATGATGAGCTCCGTATAACCCCACCCACAAAACTGACCAGCAGCTTTCTTTGTGTACTGTGCATAGGCAGAAAGCTGCCAATCAGTGGTGGGGGCGTGGTTGGACTACCTGGCAGTAGGTTTACTAGTCCCCTAGTGATAATCTTCTACTAACAGAACAGTGATTTTACAGCAACTAGCCCAGTAACTGACACATCACTGAAATCTGACCGTACATTATGCTGCTTCCAGATTTGGTGCCAAAAACATGGTTACGGATTTGCTTTAAGAGAAGCTGAAGATCTTAATGGTGAATTTCACTGCCACTTTTTCTATCGACTACTGCCAGAAAACTTTGTCAGAATTTATCCACATTTTTTTTCTATGATTTTTTTGTCTTTTTTTATGGTGCTAATTTACCTATTTTAATCTAAGGAGAAAATCAGCATTAAACCACTGACAGAAAAGACATATTGCATTTAAAAAAAAAAAAAACACAACACAATCCATAACACATAACACACAGCAGTTTCTAAAAGTCTCATTAATTCCATTATTTCTGTAAAATGCTGCTTTTCTTACATGAAAAACGCATGGATTGACTGAGCTGTAGGTGAAATACAGGGGCAGAAAGTCGACGTATGGATAACACTAAAACTTAACCTTTAATGGTTACTCAATAAAAACAACATATAGTGACAAAAAGCACCCCAAGTGAAAAAAAGACAAACAATTAATAAAACCAAAAAAACTGGTCCGTTATATATCTTTTCTATGGTCTGCTCAAAACAATAGGTAGCAGCCTATTGTTGGATGCTTTTACACAGATAAACACATGCCCATATCAATCTTTAACCATTACTCATTTAACAGTACCTAGGAGCAGCCGGCTATATTCAAGTACTAAGGCTAGTTTCACACTAGCGTTTATTCCATGCAGCGCACGGCGCCGCTAAGCCCCACCCGGCTCCCTGCCCGCCCCATCCGGTCATCACCACCTACTATCGCACACGGCTGCATGCGATCTGCGCAGCCTATCTTTAGCATAAGGTGCGCAGATCGTGCGCTGGCCGTGCGCTAGTAGGATTTTAGCGTGCGCTGCGCACTTTTGAAGGTGCGCCGTGCGCGCCAAAATGCAACATGCTGCATTCGGCGCACGCCGTGCGCTGCATGGAATAAACGCTAGTGTGAAACTAGCCTAAGATCTGTTTTCACTGAAGATATAGAAATATTCTAGCGTTCAAGCACCATTATAGAAAATCATCAGGACAAACAGAAAAGGACCTATAAATTTAATAGCAGCAGAGAGGGAGGCATAGAAAAAATGTCAGACTTCTCCCAAATTGCAGTGTAACCAACTAAACTAAACCACACAGGATTTTCTTTTTCTTGTGGTTACTTGCAGCAAGAAGTTACATATCACAATTCATCCAGAAAAACATATGATTTTCACAAGCTGTTCAAGACAGCAATGGTCAGATCTCACCCATAACATTTGAGGAATCTCCTGCACCAGCGTCATTCAGCAGAGAGCCTTCTAAATACAGGTGATATTGTTGTAGCCTCCATCATATAAGATAGCGTTTCCCGACGCGTTTCGTCCAGGTGGGACTCATCGGGGGAGTATATAATAATGAATCGCTGCTTGAGCTGCTTGACGAATGACGCTGATGCAGGAGATTCCTCAAAGTCATTATCTCAGTAAATTAGAATACTTAATAACACCAACTTGAAAAAATGATAATGACTTTTGGGTTTTCATTGGCTGTAAGGCGTAATCATCAACATTAACAGAAAAACACGTGAAATAGATCACTCTGTGTGTAATGACTCTATATAATATATGAGTTTCATTTTTTGTATTGAAGAACTGAAATAAATTAACTTTTTGATGATATTCTAATTTTGTGAGAAGCACCTGAATCTCCTGTATTTCCCTTCACTCTGTAATATAAGATTATGTTCATAAACAGGTTTTTGCCCTATGTTTAGTGTGTATGCTGTATTAAAGCCCTAATATCCAGAGGACTATATTGTCTTTTTGGCTTCCATCTGGCCAGTATGCAGTGGCATGTATAAGTTTGGGCACCCCTGGTCAAAATTATTGCTATTTTCCAAGAAAGAATAGATGAAAATCCCTCAAACAAGAGCTGAAAGACTCTTGTCTGGCTACAAAAAGCGTTTACAAGATGTGATACTTGCAAAACTCATGAAATAGGCCTGGACAGAGATGATGGTACCCCTGACAATAATGGGACAAAAGGAACATGATAAATCAAGTTGTGTCCACTAATTAGCATCACAGGTGTCTACAATCTTGGAATCAGTGATTGGCCTGTATAGAGGCTACAGATACTCACTGTGCTGTTTGGTGACATGGTGTGTATCACACTCAGCATGGACCAGAGGAAGCGAAGGAAAGAGTTGTTTCAGGAGATTAGAAAGAACATTATAGACAAACATGTTAAAGGTAAAAATTATAAGACCATCTCGTGTGTATACCGTATGTTAAATGGAGGCCATAAAACATGAGATGGGAAATGCAGATGGAAGCTGCACAGTGGACACTTTTATGTTGTCAATCATTCTATTAGATACAATTATTTTAATACCAAAAGTTCAACAATGTTACTTTAATGTAATTTTAACTGTTTCTAGCACAAAACCTTTTTTATTTGCTTCCTTATATTCTTCCCTGTGCTAGTAAGAGCAGCCTCTGCGCAGATCAGTCTCCTACCACTTCTGGCAGCTCATAATAATTTTTTTTTCTTCCCTTTCAGATAAGTATTCTAGAATTTAACGTATTGAAGGTATTACTGTGTAACATCCACAATGTGCAATTTCAATTTTAGAAATCAAGCATGACAGAAAGACATTTCTACTGGTTTCACAGCAGTTAACAGGAGATCATAATGCAAGAGAACTGGCTGTAAGGACAGAGACTGAGCATGTGTTATCAGCAGCAATCAGCTCATTAGGCATATGCGCACATTTCTATACCTTGAAACATCAAGCGGCACCATACTGTATAAGGCTAGGTTCACACTGACATTTGGAGCTCCATCTTTCTGCTCCTTTATAGGAAAGCTAAAATGAAACTACTACAAGAAATGGCCAAAGATGGATGCAAACTGCACCAGACAGATCCGATTGAAAATAATGCTCCACTTTGCCTGTGGGAAAAAGCATGGAATTTGAAATGGCGCCTGCATTACTTAGCTTTAGTAAATGTCTAAAATCTGCAAAATTGTTTCTTTTCTTTTCAACAGAATATAAGTGGAGAATGTTTTTAAATTTCACCCAAGACCATGGCCATATTTGCCATTAGGCACTTGAGGGCACGTGCCTAGGGCGGCACCTAAGCAAGAGTTTTTTTGTTCTTTTTTTTTTTTTTCTACCCACCCCCTGGCGCTGTGCTTAGAAACCCTCTGTGTACCTTAGTTACCAGCACGCTGATGCACGGAGCTGGTAACTAAGGTACACATCGGGTTTCTAAGAGACGCATGTCCCTTAGAAACCCAAAGTGTACTTTAGTTACCAGCTCCCTGCATCAGCGCGCTGGTAACTAAAGTACACAGCGACGCTGCGCGCTCAGCGTCGCTGGTCCTGATCGCTGGTGAAGCTGTCTGACAGCTCACCTGCGATCATGTAGCGACTCACCAGCAATCCTGACACGTTGATATCGTTGTCGGGATCGCTGGTGAGTCACTATGTGTGACGGGGCCTTAAGTTCTGCAGCCTCCTCCAGGGCTCATCTGATCACCTGATATCACAGATTAGTATGTGTGTAGGTATGCACTTGTATACTGTATGTATTATGCATGTATGCATCTGTGTATGTACAGTATGTGTGTGCATCTATGGGTATGCTTCTGTGTGTACCTGTATATGTTGTACGGTATATGTGTGTGTGTATGTATGGTATATTTGTTCGTCTGTGTGCATACATGTACAGTAAATGTATGTGTGTATAGTATATGTGTGTATCTGTGTATGTGCTATATATTTGTATGTATATATGGTGTATATATATATATGTATGTTTATGTGCATGTATGTACAGTACATGTGTATGTGTGTACGGTATGCGTATACTGTATGTGTATATAACTGCATGTGGGTATGTACAGTGTATGTGTATTTACGGTATGTGTATTTGTATCTGTGTGTATGTACAATATATGTATGTAGGGTATATGTATGTATGACGGTATGTTTGTGTATCTGTGTGTATGTATGCTATATGTGTGTTTGCATAGACGGTATATATGTGTATCTGTGTCTATGTACGGTGTATGTATGTACGGTATGTGTGTCTATGTATGTACGGTATATGTATGTGTATCTGTCTGTGTATGTACGGTATATGTGTGTATGTATTGTGAGGTAGCGCTGTCATTCAAGTAGGGGATACTCGCTCAGCAGCCACAAAATCAGATCCGGCACAGATTTTCCATAAACTCATAACAGTCCATGCGGTTTATTCAGCAGCATAAACCCATAGCAGCAACATAACTTCATATAACAGCATAGCGTCTATTATAGCTTCACTCTGGTTATCATTATATCACACAGATTAAGCAAATGTCCATTACACAGGCTCTTCAGCCTCAGCATTATCTCACCCACGTCAGGGTCACGCATGGTTCCTTCACCATCATGCGGCAGACGTCCATTCCTTCCAGGGAATTACCAGGCACGTGCAGCCATTAACACAGCGTTCACTTGCTGTCAGAAGGCAGCCCCATTTCACTCAGACGGGACCTTCCACACTTGACCAACCAGGTCCCAGCATTCACCACATGTGACCTTCCCTGGCCACATTATATGGTCCATAGCCACGCCCACCAGGTCACATGACTATGCCCTCATCACAGGTCCTTCAACCACTCACACTCTTTACAACAGTGTTCTTTAAACACACCCCCTGTGTGGGTTTGTAGGTAACTGGCCCACCCATCTCCCTAGTTACCTGGAGACTTCTCCCTGACAAATTAAAGCAGCACCTCGGCAGTATCACTGCTGATCAACACATAAGTCTCCATCTCAAAGTCACCCACTTTGAGATACATAACGGCCATTCAGTATTCTGCCATTCATCCTTTCTCCTGGGACATCCACACGGCGCCCTCTAGCAGACACAGTGGTTACTACACCACATACCTCCCCCCCTTCTGTTCAAACTTGTGGGGTTGAACACACATTACACCAGGGTCTCGCGACCGGGCACTCACTACACCTTGCCCCACAGGTCGAGAGAACCATCTCCATCTGTCATACGGCCTCGTTCCTACATTAGACCTCCCCACCTCCAGCATTCAGAATATCGGTCATTGGCTTTGACCCTCCAGTCACGGTCTGTCTGTGTCGTCAGACACTGGTTAGTCCCCATCCTCTCTCTATCTAAGCGTCTTGTAAGAAATGGTACCCCACCACATCTAAGTTTACTTTTCAGTGCATTAACCTCACAGTTCTTTGCATCTGCTGTCTCCGTAGCAACCTCCAGTTCACACTGTAATCTACGGTGCAACGTATTGGCACGTTAAGACTCTTTCTCTGCTTCTTCCACCTGGCGTTTCAACTGTTTCAGACGCACATCATTTCCCTCCGCCAGGTCTTTGTACTGCTCAGAATTACGCCTTTCATCATCCATTTGCCTTAGTACAACCTTCAGTTTTTTCTCCGTACGACGTACTTGTTTGCTAGCAGATTGTCGCACTTTAATTTCTGCATCAAGCTGTTCCTCCAGTAGTGCAACCTTTGTTTCTAAGTCCTTATTCTGGCAAACTAATTGCTGACGGGCACTCTCATTCTTCTGAGCATTACTACACTCTGTCTTCAGATCAGCATCCATCTGGTCAACCTGAAGTGTGGCCTTTCTCAGCTTGTCATTGGCTAATTCAACGTTGCTGTGTTCTTCCTCCACTTCTTCTTCAATTTGAACAATGCGAGACTCTAACCGCCTCTTTTCTTCCAAAGCCAGAGCACCTTCACCTCTGTTGTTGGCAATCACATCAGCCAGTTCATCTCTTTCCTGCTGTGCTTGTCTTTTAGCACACTCTGCAGCAGCAAGCTCCATCTGCAAATGAATCACCTCTGCTTCCATACTTTTCAGTTTCTTTTTGTCTTCACACTGTTCCTCATTCAGGCCTGGCCGCTGTAAGTCTTCGTCCCACTTATTCTCCCGCAGAAGACCTCTTACAGTTTCTGTTAGTACTCCTACCTCTTCTCTGAGGGACTTATTCAGACCTTGCCATGATGCCAGGTGAACTTTGAGCTCGAAGACTTCTTTCTCTAAGTGATCTAGTCTGTGCTCTCTTTCTCTCTCATAGCCACAGTCACCCTAGAGTCTGAGTCACGCCGATCAGCCGAGTCAACCCTCCAGTTACCCTCTGACCTTGTGTCCACTCCAGTCACCTCATCTCCCAGCCCACCATCTGTCTTGTTACGAGACGTCAGGTCCGTCAGTTGGGCAGATGTACTTCTTCTTCCAGTCAGTTCTACCTCTGACCTGTCCACGTCAGGAGCAGTCACCGTCTTCATACCTGTTAGTCCAACAGTAGAAACGTCTCCAACCTCCTGCCATATGTCATCAAACACGGCAAAGTCCCAGCCCCTCTCCAAGGCATAGACTAAATCCCGTGGTATCCCGCCCCCTTGGCACGCACCACCTTTGGTCCCTTTGAACATTACTCGGTCTACTGCATAGTTCACCGTGACCCCATGTTTACAGCGAACCCTGGCGTTTTTCTCGGTCAGAGATAAAATGAGAGGAGTTCCTGTCAGAGTCACCAGACTCCCTGAGTCCAGTCTACCAAAGACTCATTCCCAGCGCAGCATCACGGTACACACCTGTGGCCCGTCATTATCCGGAAAATACATGCCGCACTCCTCAAAACTCATACAGACACACTGCAGTTCTCCAGACATACCCACTGAGGCAACCAGTGCTGCCATTTCCTGAACCACCACAATTTGGGTCACCGCTCCCTTCCAGGACTCCACCCCTTTTTGGGTTACCACCCCAATTTGGGTCACCGCCCCCTCTGGGACTCCACTTCTTTTTGGGTTACCACCCCAATTTGGGTCACCGCCCCCTTCTGGGACTCCACCCACATTTGGGCTACCACCCCGATTTGGGCCACCGCCCCCTTTCGGGACTTCCCCATGTCCGTTATATCAGTCTTCTCAGACCACAATTCACACAACACAGTTTATGTCTTTTAACGATACCATAGAAGTCTTTGCTGGCACCACCACAGCTCCTGCTGTCACCAATCACAGACACCACCGGCTGCTGTTCGCACACACAGCGGCTGGTGTCCTCTTCGTAACCCCGCCGAGTTACAGGAAGCCGCTTGTCCCCTTCGTAATCCCGCCGAGTTACAGGAAGCCGCTTGTCACCTTCTTGACTCCCACTGAGCCACCGCAGGCTGAGTTGAGAAAAGAAAAAAAACACCACACAAAAAACTCATGTGTCCTGTCTGTGTGCTATTCAGGATGTACCGTCTCTGCCTGAGACCGTCCAACACACAGGGCACACCAGGTGCTATTCAGGGAGTCGACCCTCCTCCCAGGGTTTCCCAACACATCGGCCTCACCAGGTCCAGGGGCTCAGCAGGTGCTCTTCAGGACATCCATCTTCTAACTGATACTGCCCAACACTTATGCCTCACCAGGTCCAAGGTCATACCACGTGCTCCAGGGATCCGATTCTTCTAGCATCTCCCAACACTGACCCTCCAGGACCTTGCTCACTGAACCCTCCAGGTACACAGTCTTTCCCACTGACCCAGGTCAGTACAACACGAACACCTGTCCGTTACCTGTGTTGGCCACACAGGTCCTTGGATACCTCTTCGCCACAGAGGCACCCTATAGCAATCACCAGTCTCTTTCTCACTGACCCCGGTCAGTACAACACGGTTTTCACGACTGTCACCTGCTGGCCGCGCAGGTTCTCGGACCCCTCTATCGCAGAGGTATCCTATAAGTCTCTTTCTCCTGGGGAAACGGCCGCATTGGGCTCACCGATCCGGACAGTGCGTTACTCACTAGGCCGCCCCACGGTTCCAAAACCACAGCCGGGCAGTGGCTTCCCCAACCATCAGCCCTCCTGGCTCAGCATTGCCAGCACTGCAACATGCGTTTTTGGAAACCGTTGCCCTTAGCAACCGAACATTGCAGTCCTCTTCCGTTGCTCCCAGCAACAAGGCTACAAAGCCCGTATTCTTCACCAATTGTGAGGTAGCGCTGTCATTCAAGTAGGGGATACTCGCTCAGCAGCCACAAGATCAGATCCGGCACAGATTTTCCATAAACTCATAACAGTCCATGCGGTTTATTCAGCAGCATAAACCCATAGCAGCAACATAACTTCATATAACAGCATAGCGTCCATTATAGCTTCACTCTGGTTATCCTTATATCACACAGATTAAGCAAATGTCCATTACACAGGCTCTTCAGCCTCAGCATTATCTCACCCACATCAGGGTCACGCATGGTTCCTTCACCATCATGCGGCAGATGTCCATTCCCTCCAGGGAATTACCAGGCACGTGCAGCCATTACACACAGCGTTCACTTGCTGTCAGAAGGCAGCCCCATCTTACTCAGACGGGGCCTTCCACACTTGACCAACCAGGTCCCAGCATTCACCACATGTGACCTTCCCTGGCCACATTATATGGTCCATAACCACGCCCACCAGGTCACATGACTATGACCTCATCACAAGTCCTTCAACCACTCACACTCTTTACAACAGTGTTCTTTAAACACACCCCCTGTGTGGGTTTGTAGGTAACTGGCCCGCCCATCTCCCTAGTTACCTGGAGACTTCTCCCTGACACATTAAAGCAACACTTCAGCAGTATCACTGCTGATCAACACACAAGTCTCCATCTCAAAGCCACCCACTTTGAGATACATAACAACCATTCAGTATTCTGCCATTCATCCTTTCTCCTGGGACATCCACACAGCGCCCCCTAGCGGACAAAGTGGTTACTACACCACAGTATGTACGGTATATGTAGAGCAGATACCAGATGTATGTATGCTGTATGTGTAAGGGGGTAAGATATGATGTTTTTCATGCTCCCCTTCCCTCTGATTGTCTTCCAGTTCTAAATGTTTACAGATGTGTTTTATGATTATTGCCTGCGGTACTGCTACATGTATAACTATGTATTACCGCTCATTGGTTATGGTATTGCCACTTGAATGTGTTACCATTGTATAGAAAACTGTATATATTTCCTTGCATTCCTGTTTTATAATATTGCTTACATACTATGTGTTCTTTGTGTATGTACAGTTAGGAAAAGGAAGATGTGGCGTCTCATTGCCTGGGCCAATGCTTTTAGGGCAGAAGTTGGTTGGACTAAAGAGATGAAAGGAGATGGAGCTTCGACGAGATCGGTACAGACGGTGTCGGATGCTTCACCAGAGGCCCCAAACATAGTGATTGATAAATTCATGTCTGGGACGAAACAGGCTGAAGGAAATGTCATTGTAGTTAGGTCAGACCTGGAAGGAAATGGAAGCAGTCTAGTATGGGTCGGACCGGGCGTGTACTGCACAGATGCGACAACAAGCAAGGGAAAGATCAGGAAGCAAGCAAATGTTATATTGTACCAACTGTGGATGTAACGTGTGAAATCCTAAGTAAAGAAAGTGTTAAAGTTGTCTCGGACTGTGTCTCCATTGATGGGGGTCGCTTAGAAGAGGGACCGTTATGGCCTGGGAAGTGCCCGGGTGAAGATGAATCTGGGGATGCAGGTATGCCAAGGAGCATAGTATGTTTCATGTAGGGGAAGGACTGGACACAGCTGCCACCAGAATACAGGTCACGACTACAGTCCTGTCCCTCCCTTATATATGAATGTACGGTATGTGAATGTATGACAGTATATGTATGTGTATCAGTGTGTATGTATGGTATATGGGTGTGTTTTCATATACGGTATATTTATTTGTATCTATGTGTATGTACAGTATGTGTGTAGGTATGTATGTGTATCTGTGTATGTACGGTATATGTGCGTATGTATGTATGGTATACAGTATGTAGAGCAGATACCAGATGATACAGCTACCAGACATAAAATGTAATATAATACAAACAATGGTCGGGCTCTGCCGGTTCCAGCAGTAATCACATAACTAAGAGTAGTCGCTTTGCACACTTGCTGACATGTGTCAACTAGAGTGTCAGCCTTATCTGTACAGTAGTGTTCTAGTCACTGACAGCATACACTAGTTGTCATTTGACTGCAAGTCTGACTGCACTGGAGCCAGCAGGACCGTATGCTAACGGATATATATATATATACTAGATCATGGCCCGATGCTATCGCATCGGGAGGATGCGATAGCATCACACCTCTTGCCATGTTAACCCTCAACACACACACTCCTCAACACACTCCTCTCACCTTTCACCATCTCCACTCACGTCCACTCACTCCTTCACTCCACATACGACCCCTTCTCTCACTCCGTCTCTCATACTCACACCGTCATCGCCGCTGCTCCACGATCCCCGACATCATCTTCCGCCGGCGCCATCCTAGATCTAGACGTCCTTCCTCGCCGGCGACATGTTCTTGCGGCGACGCCATCTTGAGTATCGCGGGATTTCGCCGATCCAAAATGGCGTCGCCGCAAGAACATGTCGCCGGCGTGGATGCCGTCGGGATCCAAAATGGCGTCGACAAAATCTTGCGAGATTTTGCCAACGCCATTTTGGATCCCGACGGCATCCACGCTGGCGACATGCTCTTGTGGCGATTCCATCTTGAGTATCGCGGGATTTCACGATACTCAATATGGCGTCGCCGCAAGAACATGTCGCCGGCGTGGAGGACGTCTGGATCCAGGATGGCGCCGGCGGAAGAAGATGTCGGGGATCGTGGATCAGCGGCGATGACGGCGTGAGTATGAGAGACGGAGTGAGAGAAGGGGTCGTATGTGGAGTGAAAGAGTGAGTGGACGTGAATGGAGATGGTGAAAGGTGAGAGGAGTGTGTGTTGAGGAGGAGTGGTGTGTTGAGGGTTAACATGGAAAGAGGTGTGCGGTGACGTCACCAGTTACAACTGGACGGAAGTTGTTACAACCGGAAGCTGCTTAGGGCATTTATTATTATAGATATTCATTACACACACAGTATATAAATCCATCTCAGTGAAAAAATATAAATATATATTTTTTTAGAGGTGTAGGGGCCCAAAAAGAACTTTTGCTACGGGGCCCTGTGATTGCTATATACACCCCTGCTTGCAGGGCAGTAATAATGAGGGCAATCTGCCTTGTTTCTCAGAGCCCGAGGCTCCAGGGTCCCATTGCCAGATTGCCATCATCATAAGCAGCATACCAAGCAGGGAGGGGGGCACAGACACATTTCTTGAACAGGGGCCCCAAGCTTATTAGTGTCTGCCTCTTCCCTCAGCCAGTGGTGTGTCACTAATACCAGACCAATGCCCAAACCCCATGACCTCCTTATCCATCATCTCTCCAAATCACAATTCACCACTTGTGCACTCTACCCCATCCCATCTCATACCCAACCTCACCATCACTCTTATTCCACCCAGCTCTTCAACCTATTACTAACTTTTGGTACCTTCCTTCTGCTTTCAAACATGCTACAATCACGCCTACCCTTTAAAAGACAACCCTCGACCCAACCGCTGTGTCCAGCTGTCGCCCAATATTGCTGCTCCCATTAGCTTCCAAACTCTTGGAACAGCACGTCCACGATGGACTTTCCTCCCACCTCTCATCTAACTTGCTCTTTGACAATCTACAATCTGGTTTCCGCCCACATCACTCCACTGAGACAGCACTGACCAAAATTACTAACGACCTACTTACAGCCAAAGCTAATGGACAATACTCTATACTCCTCCTACTAGACCTGTCCACTGCCTCCTACTACAGATCCTCTCCTCCTTTGGTATCAAGGACCTCGCCCTATCCTGGATCTCCTCATACCTCTCAAACCGCACATTCAGCATCTCCCACTCCCACACTTCCTCCTCATCTCACCCCCTCTCTGTTGGAGTCCCTGAAAGCTCTGTTCTAGGACCCCTACTTTTCTCAATCTATACACTTGGCCTGGGGCAACTTATAAAGTCCGCCGGATTCCAGTACCACCTTTACGCCGATGATACTCAGATCTACCTCTCTGGTTCAGACGTCACCTCTGATCTACCTCTCTGGCCCAGACGTCACCTCTCTGCTCTCCAGAATCCCATAGTGTCTATCAGCCATATCCTCCTTCTTCTCCTCCCACTTCCTCAAACTCAATGTGGACAAATCTGAACTGATGATCTTTCCTCCATCTCACAGATCTTCCTTACCTGACCTATCTATAACAATTGACAACATCACACTTTGCCCTGCACCGGAAGTCCGCTGCCTCGGAGTAACCCTTGACTCTGCCCTGTCCTTCAAATTGCACATCCAAGCTCTTACTACCTCCTGTCGTCTCCTGCTCATAAATATTTACAGAACCCGTCCCTTCCTCAACCCTCAACTAAAATGCTTGTGCATGCCCTCATCATCTCCCGCCTCGACAACTGCAACATCCTTTTCTGTGGCCTCCCTGCTAACACCCTCGCACCCCTCCAGTCCATCCTTATCTCTGCTGCCCGACTAATCCACCTCTCTCCTTGCTACTCCTCCGCTTCTCCTCTCTCCAAATCTCTTCACTGGCTCCCATTCCCTCAGCGTATCCAATTCAAATTACTAATACTGACCTACAAGGTTATCTATAACCTGTCTCCTCCATATGTCTCTGAACGAATCTCCTGATATCTTCCCTCACATAATCTCCGGTCCTCCCAAGACCTCCTTCTCTCCTCCACACTTATTCGCTCTTCACACAACTGCCTCCAAGACTTCTCCCGAATAGCCCCCATCCTCTGGAATTCTTTTCCCCAACATGTCCGACTATCAACCACACTCGGATCCTTCATACGGAACATGAAAACCCACCTCTTCAGGAAAGCTTACAGCCTGCAATGATCCCCGCTGCCTCCTCACCACTGCTGGAGCTACCGCCCCCCCATCACTGGAGCTGCTGCAACCCCCCAACCTACTGTCTCCTTCCCCACCATCCTGTAGAATGTAAGCTCAAAAGGACAGGGTCCTCTCCACTCTGTATCTGTCTGTGATTGTTAGTTTATTTACTGTAAGTGATATCTGTAATTTGTATGTAACCCCTTCTCATGTACAGCACCATGGAACCAATGGTGCTTTATAAATAGATAATAACAATAATAAAAATACTAATAATAATAATAAATAGTGGCACACCATGCAGCTGCTATGGAATCCGTGAGTGAGGGGGGCCGCCCAGTGCCAGCAGAGCAGCGGGTGACAGGAGGAAGGACCGGGCTGCTGCAGCTAAAGCCTGTGCCCGCTGCTAAAGTGAAATTCATATTCACTGCTCCCCACGCACATAGTCACTCTCACCTCTATGCACTGAAGCCCGTGCTGAGAGATGGGAGGGACTATAGGAGTGGAAAGTAAATATTCATTTCACTTTAATAGCGGGCACAGTAGCCGCAGCTGCAGGCTTCCTGCTAGGTGATCACATGTGCCTGCTACTAAATAGAATGAATATTCACTGATCTCCATTCCCATGAATATGGTTTATATCAGTGAGCAAGTGAGTATGTGGTGGCCATAATACTGTAAGACTGCATTATATTCTATGTGTGGCTGCACTATATTCTATGGGGGCTGCATTATATTCTATGTGGGGGTTGCGTTTTACTATATAATGTCATAATATTATTCTATATATATATAGGGACTGCTTTATACTCTATGGAGGACTATGGGAGTGTATTATACTCAATGGAGGACTATGGGGAGTGTATTATACTTTATGGAAGACGGTTATGATTGGGTCGCCGAGGAGGATAGCAAGACCAAGCTAAGCCACAGAAAACCAGAGAGGTTAGTAACTAAGCAGATTGCAGACCCCGTGATTCTATCCACACAACTAGCAGTAGCCGTGCAGCGTACCTACGATTATTCTAGACGCCTCGACACAGCCAGAGAACTAAATAAGTCTAAAGCAAGAAAGGGGAAATCTAAACTGCCCCAGAGCAGACCTCAAAGGAATAGATAGCCCCCAAACATATATTGTCGGTAAGACAAGATGAAAACACAAACGCAGGTAGGAAAATAGGCTGAGCAAACGATGGGGCCCAAACTAACTAGACAGGACAGGAAAGGAAAGACGCTGTCTGCAATCATGCAAAAAACCCTGCAAAAAATGCCCAACACGTCTGATAGAAAAAATACTGAAGTCACTAGACTTCGCCCACTATATCAGCACTCTGGTATATTCTGAAAACAGAGCAAAGAGAGGCCAATCTAATAAGGGACAAAAACAAACTGGCACAAACAATAACATAAAGATGGAAATTCAGCACAGCCCCAGCCGGGGCTGGCTGACCACACAAAACTGAAATAGACAAAACCAAATCAAATGTGATCAATAGCGAAAGAACACATAGCTTGAGCATGCAGGGACTGAGCTGGAAACTAAGACCTCAGGAGGCAGGAAAAAATCACCAGCAGGGATAGAGGGAGTCGGCTGTCTTAAATCCAGTCAGAAACTCCCAATGTCCAATCGTCCTCCTCATTATCAGGTGGCAGGCCTCTGTTAATTAGATCAGCGCCATTACCTCCTGTAACCACCAGAGGGAGCCCGGAAAGAGAACTTGCGACCCCTCTGTCAATATAACCATCTCCACTACCTTCATCAGCAACCAAAGGTAGGCCAGAAAGTGAATTCACAACAGAGGACTATGTGGAGTGTGTTATACTCTACGAAGGACTATGGGGAGTATTTTATACTATATGGAGGACTATGCAAAGTCTATTATACTTTATGGAGGACTATGGAGAGTCTATTATACAATATAGAGGACTATGGGGAGTGTATTATAGTATATGAAGGACTAGGGGAGTACATTATACTATATGGAGGACTGGGGAGTCTATTATACTATATAGAGGACTATGGGGAGTGTATTATAGTATATGGAGGACTAGGGGAGTACATTACACTATATAGAGGACTATGGGGAGTCTATTATACTATATGGAGGACTATGGGGAGTCTATTATACTATATAGAGGACTATGGGGAGTGTATTATAGTATATGGAGGACTAGGGGAGTACATTATACTATATGGAGGAGTATGGGGAGTACATTATACTATATGGAGGACTATAAAGGTGTAATATACTATATGGAAGACTAGGGGGGAGTGTAAAATGCAGGATATTCATCAAGTGATTCGATTAGTTATGTCGGAACAAAAATCATTGTTCTCATCAGCAAAATGCTTAGTGAAAACTGCAGTTATGCTACTAAGATGATATTGTATGTGGACAGATTGATCTACTAGTAATCATTCTGTCCTCATCATTACTCCTCAGACTATGTAAAGAGGCCGGGAAACAAGCGGCGAATGACTTCAATATTGTTGATCACATGCATTTAGTGGCCTGAAATTAGCGCATGTAACTTCAACAGAAATGTTTCTGTGTGATGGTGCAATTTGATAGCTTTTGAGGTCCCATTTTAAAACCGGCCCTGTGTTCAGTTGGTAGGTAACCCCTTTAATCAATATGCTAGCCCTGTTTATGGAAGGGAAATCCTCTTATGACTAAAAATGGCTGCCTCACCTGTACACTATCTTCTTGTGGCCTATTGGGGATCACTGTATGCTATATTGAGCTTTTTCTGGCACATTATACATCTCCACGGGTTATAACTTCTTGGACTAAAGACTATTGAGTATTACACCTGATACCTTTGTTTTCTAAAAGACTTGATATTGTAATGCAAATGCTTCTGTGGCAAAAACAAATGACAATATCCATGAAATCTTATATTTCATATGAATGTAGAGTTAAATACACTGCTTTTTAATCCCATTACCATAACACCATTCTAAGTGGGCATTTAAAGACCCTTAATCTTCAACTTTTAATTAAGTTAGGCTTAAAGTGACTGCTAGCTGCCAAGTTCTCCCTCACTATGGTTAGTGATATAGTTTATTAAGCTGTTGAGGCAGAAAATTAATATAACTGCGCTGGAGGAGGACATTTGCCAATGTAATGTGATAGGAATTACTGCTACTCTATTTCTTGTCCCTTGGGTATTGGTAAAACTATGTATCGCATGTGATGTGCAGAAGTTCTGCAAGCGTTCCTGTTTAACTTTGCTGAATCTAAAACTTACCGTATGCATTATTGTAATAAATGTGCAACTATTCCTTTCTAATGTATAACTATTATTAGATGCTTCCTTTACAAGTTTGAGCAATGTTTTTAACATGCATATACAGTATATTGCTTCAATCAAAACTCCGCATCGCAGCCCAACAACCATTTTATTCTATTTATATTTCTGGATACGTCTTAATAATAATAATAATAATAATAATTTTATTTATATAGCGCCAACAAATTCCGCAGCACAGAGAAACACATAATCCAAAAGTTACTGGAGGAGTGAGGGTCCTGCTCGTTTACAATGTATAAGAAAATATTGAGGACACAATAGGTAAAAAGCGCTCATTATGTATGGTCCCGCCCTCATTATAATAAATATGGTGTAAGCATGCATCTGGACAGGTCCTCAATGGGAGATATTTGTCTCTTAGGTGGTTAGCCTCAGTGATGTGAAGCTTGGATAGCAGGTTCCAGCAACATTAGGTTGCTGCTTTGCTTTTTTTAAAGGGATTGGATTTCTGGGGCTGGGTTTTAAGAGCAGCTAGAAGAGCTGGATGGGACCAGCTGCTCCTACATCTCCAATCACGGCGTTGCAGCCAGTATATATGGGTACGTGCACACGCTGCGGATTCTGCTGCAGATTGATCGGCGCAGATTTAGCAAAATAAGCAGGTAAATCCGCAGGTCAAAAGACCTGCGGTCTATCTGCGGATTAGCCTGCGGTTTTGCCCTGCGGTTTATCACCTCTACAATGGAGGAGATGGTAAACCGCAGCGGAATCAGCAGAAATAATTGACATGTCAATTCTTTCTGCGGATTAGAAACCGCAGCAAATCCGCGTGTAAAAATCTGCACCGTCTGCACTGCGGTTTCCATTTCCCATAGGATATTATGGTACTGTACACCGCAGCAGAAACTACTGCGGATCCGCAGCAGAATCCGCAGCGTGTGCACACACCCTAAAACGCAGCTGAGCTGTCTTAGTTGTTGTCAATGAGTGAGAGGTGAAAGACGAGAGGTGAAATAGTACGTGTGAAAAAGACTTGGGCATACTAATAGATCACAGACTGCATATGACTCAACAGTGTGATGCAGCAGCAAAAAAAAGCAAACAGTTCTGGGATGTATTAAAAGAATCATAGAGTCTAGATCATGTGAAGTAATTATCCTCCTCTACTATTCCTTTGTTAGGCCTCATCTGGAATACTATGTCCAGTGGAAAAATATTCATACTGTCCCACCCACAACATAATCCATCTGTGCAATGTGGTTTTAAAAATGAACACTCGCATGATGAGACCATTCACTTTGAAAACCAGGAGAGAATAAGCTGCAGCGAGCGGGCCAATGAACTAGCCAGTAAACACTAATCAAACAACTGTGAGCTGTTATTAATAGCCAGGATATATTTTGGCTTAATGGCCCCTTCCTAGGCTATTAATATCAGCCCACAGCTGTCTGTTTAGCCACTGCTGGTTATTGAATTTAAGGTGGACCCCATGTCAATTTTTTGGGGTGGTCTCTACTAGAATAAACAGTAGATGCTAAGCAAACAGCTATGAGCTGATATTAATAGCCTGGAAACCTTTATATCGATTGGACTGTTCCCAGAAAATTAACATCAGCCCCAGCCACCGGCTTTCCCTCTGCTGATTATGAAAATTATGGGAGACCCCATGCCTTTTTTTCCATTTTTTATTAAAGAGGGGAAAGAAAGAACAGAGAGAGAAAGAAAGAAGAAAGAAACAGAGAGAAAGAAAGAGGGGACAGAAAAAAAGAACAGAGAGAGAAAAAAAGAAAGAGGGGAAAGAAAGAAAGAACAGAGAGGGAGAGAGAAAGGAAGAGGGGAAAGAAAGAACAGAGAAAGAAAAAGCAAGAAAGAGGTGAAAGAAAGAAAGAAAGAAAGAAAGAAAGACAGGGGAAAGAAAAAAACAACAGAGAGAAAGAAAGAAAGAAAGAAAGGGGAAAGAAAGAACAGAGAGAGAAAGAAAGAAGTGACAGAAATAAAGAACAGGGAGAGGGAGAAAAAAAGAAAGAGGGGAAAGAAAGAACAGAGAGAGAAAGAAAGAGGTGAAGAAAAAACAGAGAGCGAAAGAAAGAGAAATAAAGAAAGAAAGAACACAGAGAGAGAGAAAGAACAGAGAGAGAAAGAATAGAAAGAAAGAGAGGAAAGAAAGAGAACAGAGAAAGAATGAAAGAAAGGAAAAACAGAGAGAAAGAAAGATTAGAGCGAGAAAGAAAGAAAGATTACAGAGAGAAAGAAATAGGGGAAAGAAATAGAAAGAATAGAGCGAAAGAAAGAACAGAGAGAAAGAAATAAAGAGTTGAAAGAAATAAAGAACAGAGAGAAAGAAAAAGAACAGAGAGAAAGAAATAGTGGAAAAAAGAAACAGAAAAAAGAACAGAGAGAGAAAAAAGAAAGAGGAGAAAGAAAGAAAGAACAGAGAGGGAGAGAAAGAAAACAGAGAGGGAGAGAAAGAGAGGGGAAATAAATAAAAAACAGAGAAAGAAAGAACACAGAGAGAGAAAGAAATAGGGGAAAGAAAGAAAGAACAGAGAAAGATAAAGAAAGATGGGAAAGAAAGAGAACAGAGAGAGAGAAAGAACAGAGAGAGAAAGAGAAGAAAGAAAGAAAGAACAGAGAGAGAGAAAGACAGAATGAGGGGAAAGAGAACAGAGCGAGAGAAAGGAAGAACAGAGCGAGAGAAAGGAAGAACAGAGCGAGAGAAAGGAAGAACAGAGCGAGAGAAAGGAAGAACAGAGCGAGAGAAAGGAAGAACAGAGAGAAAAAAAGAACAGAGATAGAAAGAAAAAGCAGAGAGAAAAAGAAAGGAAGATTAGAGAGAGAAAGAAAGAGGGGAAAGAAAGAACAGAGAGAGAGAAAGAAGAGAGAGAAAGAGAGGAAAGAAAGAACATAGAGAGAGAAAGAAAAAAAGAAAGATTAGAGAGAGAAAGGAGAGAGAAAGAAAGATTCTATAAAGATACTATAGCAGCCTGACTCCCATTGTAGTGCCCACCTGAGCCTCCCGATGCAGGACATATCATGATCCGCTCACATGGCCGGCATCCCCGAGTCCAAGGCGATCCCGCTGTCTGGGTTGTCAGAGGACACGGTGATGGATCTGAAGCATTCCCCAAAGTGCCTCCATGATTCCGTCACAATCTCCTGAAATTACCTAATTTCCGGTCAGTTTCTAGCATGTTACTTCCGGTGGAACATCATGTGCGAATTTTAACCCCTTAATGTCCAATGACAGACACAGTCCATCATTAGACATATCCCCTGCTTTGATGAGGGCTCCGGCGCTGAGCCCACATCAAAACCGAGACATGTCAGCTGTTATGAACCGCTGACATGTGCCCGCAATAGGCGCGAGCGGAATCACCGTCCGCCCGCGCCTATTAACTAGTTAAATCCCACTGAGAGCGGGCATTTAAATAGCATTTCCGGCCGCCGGGCCGGAAATGACCTCATCGCCGACCCCCGTCATGTGATCGGGGGTCGGCGTCATGTTGCCTGGACAACCAGAGGTCTCTATGAGACCTCTATGGTTGTTCCAGGCATATGGCTTTCAGCGCCACCCGGCATGGAAAAAATAAGCCCTCACCCGACCCCAGATCATGAAAAATGGAGATGCTTCGGGTCTCGGAAAATTGCGCAAACTTTTTTTTTTTTTTTTTAGCAAACTTTGGAATTTTTTTTCACCACTTAGATAAAAGAGGACATAGACATGTTTAGTGTCTATGAACTCGTAATGACCTAGAGAATTATAATGGCAGGTCAGATTTAGCATCTAGTGAACCTAGCAAAAAAGCCAAGCAAAAAACAAGTGTGGGACTGCACTTTTTTTGCAATTTCACCGCACTTGGAATTTTTTTCCTGTTTTCGAGTTCACGAAATAGTAAAACCAATGGTGTCATTTAAAAGTACAACTCCTCTCGCAAAAAATAAGCCCTCACATGGCCATACAGACAGAAAAATAAAAAAGTTATGACTCTGGAAAGAAGGGGAGCAAAAAACAAATGCAAAAAAATCGAAAAAGAGTCCGTGGGCAGTTGAGCGAAACAGGTCGGTCAGATTCAAAAGTCGCCAACTTTCGCCAAAGTCGGGTTTCATGAAACGAAACCCGACCACAGTGTGAAGTCGGGCATGCGGTCGGCAACCCAAGTACCAAAGTCAGGTTTCACCGAATGCTTGCACGTGACTTTTTTCAGCCAATGAGAGAAGCGTAGCGTAGCTGGAGTGGGAGAGAGAGAGAAGAGAGAGAGATTTTGCCGCCTCTCGGGTTAAAATTCATGCCAGGTGTGTTTACAGTCCTCCACTCACTGCCGACTTTTCTCCCCATTGACTTGCATTGGGTTTCGTGTTTCACGACTTTTTACCTATAGTCGGCCAATTTTGTTCGACTCGACTTTTAAGAAAGTCGGGTTTCATGAAACCCGACTCGACCCTAAAAAAGGCAAAGTCGCTCATCTCTATCCGTGGGAAAAGCTACCGGCCGGGGCAGACTCTCTCTCAAAATCGGGACTGTCCAGCTGGGAGGTATGGATGCTCCCCACCATACACCTTGTACACGTATGGCTCCGCACACCTCATACACACGGTTCCGCTTTTTATGTCTCGTACACACACAGCTCCGCTATGAACACCTCGCACACACCCGGCTCCACTCAGTACACACATGACTCCACTCTGTAAACCTTGTACACATGCGGCTCTGCTCCGTACACCTTTTACACACGTGGCCACGCTCTGTACACCTTGTACACACATGGCTCCACTCCGTAAACCTTGCACACATGCGGCTTTGCTCCATACACCTCGTACACACGCGGTTCCACTCCATACACACGTGGCTCCACTCCGTACACACATGGTTCTGCTGCATACACACACGGCTCTGCTCCGCACACACATGCTCAGCTCCGTACACTTCAGACACACAGGGCTCTGTTTTGTATGCCCCAAACACACACATCTCCACTCCGCACAACCCTTAGACACACGGCTCCGCTCCGTACACCTTTTACACACGTGGCCACGCTCTGTACACCTTGTACACACATGGCTCCACTCCGTAAACCTTGCACACATGCGGCTTTGCTCCATACACCTCGTACACACGCGGTTCCACTCCATACACACGTGGCTCCACTCCGTACACACATGGTTCTGCTGCATACACACACGGCTCTGCTCCGCACACACATGGCTCAGCTCCGTACACTTCAGACACACAGGGCTCCGTTTTGTATGCCCCATACACACACATCTCCTCTCCGCACAACCCTTACACACACGGCTCCACTCCGCACAACTCTTACACACACGGCTCCGCTCCGTACACCCCGTACACACGCGGCTCCGCTCCGTACACCCCGTACACACGCGGCTCCGCTCCGTACACCCCGTACACACGCGGCTCCGCTCCGTACACCCCGTACACACGCGGCTCCGCACACCCCGTACACACGCGGCTCCGCTCCATACACCCCGTACACACGCGGCTCCGCTCCGTACACCCCGTACACCCGCGGCTCCACTCCGTACACCCCGTACACACGCGGCTCCACTCCGTACACCCCGTACACACGCGGCTCCACTCCGTACACACGCGGCTCCACTCTGTACACACGCGGCTCCGCTCTGTACACACGCAGCTCTGCTCCGTACACACGTTGCTCCGCTCCGTACACCTCGTACACACGCGGCTCCACTCCGTACACCCCGTACACACACGGCTCCGCTCTGTACACACGTTGCTCCGCACACCTCATACACGCGGCTCCACTCTGTACACCTCGCACACACATGGCTCCACTCCGTACACACGCGGCTCAACTCTGTACACCCCGTACACAGGCGGCTCCACTCTGTACACCCCGTACACACACGGCTCCGCTCTGTACACACGCAGCTCTGCTCCGTACACCTCGTACACACGCGGCTCCACTCTGTACACCCCGTACACACGCGGCTCCACTCTGTACACCCCATACACACACGGCTCCGCTCTGTACACACGCAGCTCTGCTCCGTACACACGTTGCTCCGCTCCGTACACCTCGTACACACGCGGCTCCACTCCGTACACCCCGTACACACACGGCTCTGCTCTGTACACACGTTGCTCCGCACACCTCATACACGCGGCTCCACTCTGTACACCTCGCACACACATGGCTCCACTCCGTACACACGCGGCTCCACTCTGTACACCCCGTACACACACGGCTCCGCTCTGTACACACACAGCTCTGCTCCGTACACCTCGTACACACGCGGCTCCACTCTGTACACCCCGTACACACGCGGCTGCACTCTGTACACCCCGTACACACACGGCTCCGCTCTGTACACACGCAGCTCTGCTCCGTACACACGTTGCTCCGCTCCGTACACCTCGTACACACGCGGCTCCACTCTGTACAACCCATACACACACGGCTCCGCTCTGTACACACGTTGCTCCGCACACCTCATACACACGCGGCTCCACTCTGTACACCCCGTACACACGCGGCTCCGCTCCGTACACCCCGTACACACGCGGCTCCGCTCCGTACACCCCGTACACACGCGGCTCCGCTCCGTACACCCCGTACACACGCGGCTCCGCTCCGTACACCCCGTACACATGCGGCTCCGCTCCGTACACCCCGTACACCCGCGGCTCCACTCCGTACACCCCGTACACACGCGGCTCCACTCCGTACACCCCGTACACACGCGGCTCCACTCCGTACACCCCGTACACACGCGGCTCCACTCCGTACACCCCGTACACACGCGGCTCCACTCTGTACACCACGTACACACGCGGCTCCGCTCTGTACACACGCAGCTCTGCTCCGTACACACGTTGCTACGCTCCGTACACCTCGTACACACGCGGCTCCACTCCGTACACCCCGTACACACACGGCTCCGCTCTGTACACACGTTGCTCCGCACACCTCATACACGCGGCTCCACTCTGTACACCTCGCACACACATGGCTCCACTCCGTACACACGCGGCTCAACTCTGTACACCCCGTACACAGGCGGCTCCACTCTGTACACCCCGTACACACACGGCTCCGCTCTGTACACACGCAGCTCTGCTCCGTACACCTCGTACACACGCGGCTCCACTCTGTACACCCCGTACACACGCGGCTCCACTCTGTACACCCCATACACACACGGCTCCGCTCTGTACACACGCAGCTCTGCTCCGTACACACGTTGCTCCGCTCCGTACACCTCGTACACACGCGGCTCCACTCCGTACACCCCGTACACACACGGCTCCGCTCTGTACACACGTTGCTCCGCACACCTCATACACGCGGCTCCACTCTGTACACCTCGCACACACATGGCTCCACTCCGTACACACGCGGCTCCACTCTGTACACCCCGTACACACACGGCTCCGCTCTGTACACACACAGCTCTGCTCCGTACACCTCGTACACACGCGGCTCCACTCTGTACACCCCGTACACACGCGGCTGCACTCTGTACACCCCGTACACACACGGCTCCGCTCTGTACACACGCAGCTCTGCTCCGTACACACGTTGCTCCGCTCCGTACACCTCGTACACACGCGGCTCCACTCTGTACACCCCATACACACACGGCTCCGCTCTGTACACACGTTGCTCCGCACACCTCATACACACGCGGCTCCACTCTGTACACCTCGCACACACATGGCTCCACTCCGTACACACGCGGCTCCACTCTGTACACCCCGTACACACGCGGCTCCACTCTGTACACCCCGTACACACACGGCTCCGCTCTGTACACACGCAGCTCTGCTCCGTACACCTCGTACAAACGCGGCTCCACTCTGTACACCCCGTACACACACGGCTCCGCTCTGTTCACACGCAGCTCTGCTCCGTACACACGTTGCTCCACTCCGTACACCTCGTACACACGCGGCTCCACTCCGTACACCCCGTACACACACGGCTCCGCTCTGTACACACGTTGCTCCGCACACCTCGTACACACGCGGCTCCACTCTGTACACCTCGCACACACATGGCTCCACTCCGTACACACGCGGCTCCACTCTGTACACCCCGTACACATGCGGCTCCACTCTGTACACCCCGTACACATGCGGCTCCGCTCTGTACACACGCAGCTCTGCTCCGTACACACGTTGCTCCGCTCCGTACACCTCGTACACACGCGGCTCCACTCCGTACACCCCGTACACACACGGCTCCGCTCTGTACACATGTTGCTCCGCACACCTCATACACACGCGGCTCCACTCTGTACACCTCGCACACACATGGCTCCACTCCGTACACACATGGCTCCACGCCGTAAACCTCGTACACATGCGGCTCTGCTCTTACACCTTTTACACACGTGGCCACGCTCTGTACTGCTTGTAGACACGGCTCTGCTCCGTAAACCTTGTACACATGTGGTTTTGCTCCATACACCTCGCACACACGCGGTCCCGCTCCGCACACCTCGCACACGTGCGGCTCCACTCCATACACCTCCCACACATGCAGCTCTGCTCCATACACCTCGCACACATGCGGCTCTGCTCCATACACCTCATACATGCATGGCTCTGCTGCGTACACCTCGCAAACACATGGCTTTGCTCCGTACACCTCGCAAACACATGGCTCTGCTGCGTACACCTCGCAAACACATGGCTCTGCTTCGTACACCTCGCACACATGCAGCTCTGCTACATCCACCCTGTAATCCCCCCCTGACCCCACACATAAAACTTCCCTTATTCAGCAAGCAGCACAGCAGAGTCTTGCATAGTACGCTGAGGCCCCTGATCATGTGACCTCGACTCCTCCCCTCCTGTGACCTCATCACAGGTCCTATGCGGAGAAGCGAGCAGAGCAGTGATGGAAATGATCGATAGACCGACGGCTGATAAGCACAGGAACTGTGATGAGGTCACAGGAAGGGAGGAGTCAGGGGTCACTTGATCAGCGAGCCCTGACTCCTTCCCTCCTGTGACCTCATCAATTACAAGGCTCTGCATGCTACCAGCAGCACCAGCGTGAAGAGGGCGAGGCTAAATTGTAGGTGCTGGCTGCATTGCAAGTTATCTGACTGACTGCAGGGGGCGGCGCCGACGGCTCAAATTGCCCCATTATAGATGTGGCCCTGGCAAGGAGAGCAATACTGAACTTATCAGAAAAGGAGATTTACAAAAAAACATTTAAATGTAAAACATAAAGTTTATTGATGAAAACTTAAACATTGTTAAAAAATGCATATAACAAGGAATGCATGGTGAAGACAGTGTCCGGTCAGAAAGAAAGAGCACCGCAGCTAATGGGAAAATAAGGTGTAACTGTCAAAATGGAGATGCACAAATAGTAAAAAAAGAATATAACAATGTGCACATATGTGTGAGAAACTATACCCAATTTGTTACTGGTGAGTAAAATTACCCAAAATACCAAGGGGGAAACTAACACATAAAGCATGAGCAAGGTGGAAGAAAAAAAATGATAATGAAGATTGTGCAGAGCTTAGATTACCTGAAAGCTGTGGTGCCACCACCCCAACGAGCTGCAGTACCTTCTTCTGGGGGAGTGGCATCACAGATATCAGAAGGAGATTAAATAGTAGACATGGACCAATGATGAATCATGGCTTAAGCCGCACCAATGTATCGTTGTCCTTTATTGTACCACCGGCTCCTCCGGAAGTTAGCATGACCAAAGGCGTCATCAGGAGGGGAGTGCGCATCGCATACAGGACCGCCTACATGATCACATGAGTGGGTCTGCAGTCACACGGTCACCCCTGCTCCGAGGGAGACGCTGTCAATGATGCCACGCAACGGAGCGAGAGCGGACATGTGCACTGGACAGCCGGGTAAGTATATTGCGATCCTAAGTCATAACAAAACCGGAGAAGCTAAAAGCCTCAAAATAGAAGAGCAAAGAATCAATAACGTTTAGACATAAAGTCAGAAATTTTGTGTAAGCAGGTGAAAGGGTGAATAATTATATAATGATGAAAAATAAGCTAGAATAGCAGTGATTACATAAAAAATGTGTAATAAGCAATAAAATAAAATGAGATATTATATAGTTAACATAGTATAATGTTGAAAAACATGAAATACACCAAACAGCACAGAAAAATAATTAATATGCTGGATTAAATACCATAAAAATGCATAAGATTCACACACTGGAGATGGAATTATTAAAATATTAAAATAAAGTGCAATGCATAATAGATACAATGTTATTATATACTTGAACAAAATTATTAGCTGTCCAGGTGAATGTGACATGCCGGTGATTCACCATTTGATTGGTCCGATGGTCTTTATTCCAAAGATAAAGAAGGAGTAGAAAAGGTGATTATATGCACTAAGGAATAAAAACATCCTATGTACCATCCTAAGCCAACCTGTTCCTGGGGCTGTGGGAGAGAGATCTGTTCTCGTCTGATCGGGGTCCATCAATGAAGCGGGTCGTACTTTGGACCCGCTACATCGATGACATTTTCCTGATTTGGCGAGGTACACCCGGTGATCTTGAGATGTTATATGCATTTCTTTAGCAATGTTTTAATTTTCATCAATAAACTTTCTGATTTATATTTAAAATTTTTTGTGCATCTCCTTTTCTTATAAGTTCACCATATGTTAGGTTTTATTGTATGGAATGATGTTGTTTGATTTGGATGCTCATAGGGCCACTTGAATCTCCACTGGAATTGGCAACCAGAGTCAAATCCTGACAGTGAGTATATTTAGTATTTGGCATGCTACAGTGCATAATTTTAAAATTAATGTCCCTAATATAAATATAGATTTAGCAACCCTTACTTGTCAGACGGCACTTTATTTATACAGCCAAGTATTATGTAATCTGAAACGTTATAGATTGTTACATGTGTAGGTACAAGAACAGAACCAATAATAATACAGGAGCACATCACCAGAACCACTCTCAGTACATGTATACATCACCAGAACCATCATTAGTACTTGAGTATATCACCATACAGCAATCAACTGCTATGTCAGATTAGCTCTATATCTAATCGTTTTTCATGGACCTACAACTTCCACTATGTCCCTAAAGAGCTTGTCCAGACTTGGGGTTCAAGTCTGCGGTCACTTTGTGTGGCTGAAGACTTGTGAACCCTCACAACGTGCACACTGCATGCTGTCAGTATTCTCTTGTGCCAGAAGCGAGGCTACCACATCTAGTCAGCACATGACTACATGCATACAAATCCAAGTGCCATGATGAATTTTCATATCCATAGATGGCCTCTGCAGACTTCCATCTTCTCCAGTCTTCTACATCTCATTCCAACAAAGTGCCCTTAAAAATAATGTCTTTATAGTGCTCCTGAATAAAAAAAATCTGCCATATGCTGTGTTCCTGATTGCACCTCAGTTTGCTCCCTGGACAAAATGACTCCCACACTGCTCTTCTTATGATTCTTATGGTACATAGACAGCACACTTTTCTTTTATGGGATATAACTTCCTCACTTTCCGCCCTTATTAGCTATATCAGTCACACTGTCAAAATCTTCAGGGTCCCACCCATGCTGCAGCCTTTGCATATTGGGCACCCATCTCACACTTTCCCCCCTTTACATACTTTCCACCAAACTGCCACCAATAATACTGTCCTTCTTACTGTCCCTACACACTGTGCCCCCGGCATACTGTCCAGTCTCTATAGTGTGCTCGCTCATCATACTTTTTCCCCCTGTGCATAATGTACCATCCATACTTTGTCCTCACTGCCCCCCATCCTGCCCCTTCTCTATACTATGTCCCATTTTGTAGCCTCACACTGTGTCCTCCCACTGTCTCATTAATGTACACTCTGTACCCTATCTTGACTGAAAAAAACAGAAATGTAGCAATTTTTGCAAATTTTTTAAAAAAGAAACACTGAAATATCACATGGTCATAAGTATTCAGACCCTTTGCTCAGACACTCATATTTAAGTCACATGCTGTCCAATTCCTTGTGATCCTCCTTGAGATGGTTCTACTCCTTCATTGACAACCAGCTGTGTTTAATAAAAACTGATAGGACTTGATTTGTAAAGGCACACACCTGTCTATATAAGATCTCACAACTCACAGTGCATGTCAGACCAAATGGGAATCATGAGGTCAAAGGAACTGGCCAAGGAGCACAGAGACAGAATTGTGGCTAGGCACAGATCTGGCCAAGGTTACAAAAGAATTTCTGCAGTACTCAAGGTTCCTAAGAGCACAGTGGCCTCCATAATCCTTAAATGGAAGTTTAGGATCACATTCACCAGAAGTCTTCCTAGATCCGGCCGTCCAGCCAAACTGAGCAATTGTAGGCTAAGAGTCTTGGTAAGAGAGGTAAAGAAGAACCCCAAGATCACTGTGGCTGAGCTCCACAGATGCATTAGGGAGATGGGAGAAAGTTCCACAAAGTCAACTATCACGGCAGCCCTCCACCAGTCAGGCCTTTATGGCAGAGTGGCCCTATGGAAGCCACTCCTCAGTGCCAGACATATGAAAGCCCTCATATAATTTGCTAAAAAACACATGAAGGACTCCTTGACTATGAGAAATAAGATTCTCTGGTCTGATGAGACAAAGATAGAACTTTTTGGTGATAATTCTAAGTGGTATGTGTGGAGAAAACCAGGCACTGCTCATCACCTGCCCAATACAATCCCAACAGTGAAACATGGTGGTGGCAGCATCATGCTACGGGGGTATTTTTCAGCTGCAGAGACAGGAGGACTGGTTGCAATTGAAGGAAACATGAATGCCACCAAGCACAGAGATATCCTGGATGAAAACCTCTTCCAGAGTGCTCTGGACCTCAGACTTGGCCAAAGGTTCACCTTCCAACAAGACAATGACCCTAAGCACACAGCTAAAATACCTTCAGAAGAACTCTGTGACCATTCTTGACTTGCCCAGCCAGAGCCCTGGAGAGACCTAAAAATGGCTGTCTATGTCTACCAACGTTCACCATCCAACCTGATGGATCTGCAAGGAAGAATGGCAGAGGATCCCCAAATCCAGGTGTGAAAAACTTGTTGCATCATTCCCAAGAAGACACATGGCTGTACTAGCTCAAAAGGGTGCTTCTACTCACTACTGAGCAAAGGGTCTGAATACTTATGATCATGTGATATTTCAGTTCTTCTTTTTTAATAAATTTGCAAAAATTTCTACATTTCTATTTTTTTTTCAGTCAAGATGGGGTGCAAATGGCTGCAATCAAAGAGTGAAGAATTTAAAGGGGTCTGAATACTTTCTGTTCCCACTGTATTTCTCCCACACAGTAAAACTCCCCTGTACCTTCGGCTCTATTGAAGTGCTTACCTTCCCAGCGCCTTCTCTTGCTCTGCGGCACAAAATTTCCATCATCAAGTGACCTCATCGCGCAGCTATATGTCATTTTGACATCGAAAGTGCCGATGGTCAGAGATTCAGTTGTATTCATGTCTAAATGAGGAAAGTATCATTGACAGCAGGGAGAAGGCCTGTTGCCTGTTCTTTAAGCTGTCTGCCAATTTAACAACTGGCTCAGAAAATGTCAAAACTGACAATTTTTTCATTACTTTAACACCATTTTTGTGTGGGGTTGTTAATGAAAATGAAAAAAATGGATGTAAAAACACCCTCAACCATTTTTACCATCGTGATTTTACAATGCATTTTAGATACTCCTGTGTTTACAGGTGAAAAACTTCAAAAAAACTTTGACCTGCAATACCAGAATGCGAGAAACAGTATTACAAAAGACAATATTTGCTGTAAAAAAAGTATGCTAATTGCAGCTTATTAGCATAATTTTTTTAGGTGCTTAAAGGGTTATTGAGAAAAAGGTTAACTTATGTCCATGAAGCAGACTAGCATTTGTTCGACCTCTGTTGCATTAATTGTCTAGGGTACTTCCAGAAAGAGTGGTTGGGATTGCAGAGCACCAATTTTGGGATTGCCGGGGACTCCTGGAGATCAAGTTATCCCATATCCTGTTTTGTTTTTTCTTTCCTTTTTTTTGTGGGGAGTGGTAAAACTCCGTAATGCATTTTGTGTTTGCTTAGTAAAAGATGCAGGGAGTGAAGGAAAATCACACATCACAGATTTTCCTCCTTTCCCTCCAGGGTGATTCAGACTACTAGAGTCACTCTAAAAATATTAGTAACTAGCTGAAGAGCCCGGCGCTGCCCGGGCATAGTAACTAAGGCACCAGAAACGCCTTGAGAACACAAGCATCTATATCTTCTATGCTGGCATTTTGACTCGTCTTCCCAGTGCCTGACACGGCTTTCAGCCAGGTCGACCGCCTTCCCTCCTCCACGCACGGTGACTGTACGCTACCTGACCACTTATTACCTGAGACTGAGGACCATAGCTGCTCTCACAGACCGGTGTCCCCGACTAGGTCCATCACGCTCACCACTGCTGATCCTCTTCACCATCCTGTACTCGAGGGCGCGTTTGTGGCCTACTCTCCGGGATCCCACACTACGCACTCAGTGCCAGAGTGCTTCACCTGTTCCCCTTCGTGTACCAGGACTGAGAGTCTTCGCCAGGAAAATCCAAAGAGCACTGCTTCAGGAGAGAGACTGTGCAGTAACTTCATCCGGGACCGTTTCAACGCCATCTCGCGACAATCTTCACCACCAGCGAGGACTCTTCCAACCTCCCTCCATCTAGGAGCTACGAACTGACAAGTTAATACGTTTAATTTGCTGACTCTTTTCTCTGCATAGTGTTTACTGCATATTGTCTGTGTACGGCATACTGTTTAAAGTTGTTTCCCGTGCTCCGCTTCTGTTATTCTTGCATAAAACTCCTGTTAACTCTTGGTTTGCCTCGTGCTCGTCACTGCATCCCGCATTCCTGCTAGTATACTTCATAATTCTAAATCAATCACACTTCTATGAAATCAACCTGTCCAGTTATCAATCAACACTGACTGTGAATCAATTCCTCCTGCTGTTGTACAAATGGAACAGACAACAAGTAGAAATGATAGGCAAATAGAAAAGACAACTCCTATAAAGGAATCGTTCTGCAGGGGGTGACCACAGACAATTTCTCTGTTCTTATCCTTTTTGGCTGTTGTTTTGGTCACTTTTGCATTTTCTCATTGCTCTCACCCCTATAGGTACTGTACAGAAGCATGAGGCGATGTCTACAACCCACAGAAGTTGCTCAGGTAGTGCAGCTTATTAAGGATGGCACATCAATTAGAGCTGTAGCAAGAAGGGTGGCTGGGTCTGTCAGCAGTGTTCAGAGCATGGAGTAGAAACCAGGAGATAGGCCAGTACTAGTGTTGAGCATTCCGATACCGCAAGTATCGGGTATCGGCCGATACTTGCTGTATCGGAATTCCGATACCGACTTCCGATATTTTTTCAATATCGGAATTCGGCATCGGAATCGGAAGTTCAGTTGATTGACGGCCTGACGTCATCATGATGCGCGGTGTGTGCGCATCATGATGCGCCGTCATTTCGGGCCTTCCGGGGGTCTCTGCCGGCCTGCCGGGGGGCTGTGTGGACTGCCCGGGGTCTGTACCGGCCTGCCGGGGGGCTGTGCCGGCCTGCCGATGGTCTGTGCACCCTGTGGGGGTCTGTACCGGCCTGCCGGGGGGCTGTGCCGGCCTGCCGGTGGTCTGTGCACCCTGTGGGGGTCTGTACCGGCCTGCCGGGGGGCTGTGCCGGCCTGCCGGGGGGCTGTGCTGATGTCCGGGGGTCTGTGCAAGCATCGTCCGATGGGACTACAAGTCCCATCGGGCGATGCCTGCTACCATGACAGTGATTGACACATTAGCCAATGATGGGACAGTAGTAGTCCCATCATCCGGCTAATGTGTTAAATGTTAAAAAAAAAAAAAAAAAAAAAATACTACATACATACTACATGCATGCTACATACATACTACATGCTACATACATACTACATATATACTACATACATACTACATACATGCTACATACATACTACATGCATGCTACATACATACTACATGCTACATACATACTACATGCATGCTACATACATACTACATATATACTACATACATACTACATACATGCTACATACATACTGCATGCTACATACATACTACATACATACTACATACATACTACATGCATGCTACATACATACTACATATATACTACATGCATGCTACATACATACTACATGCTACATACATACTACATATATACTACATACATACTACATACATGCTACATACATACTGCATACTACATACATACTACATGCATGCTACATACATACTACATATATACTACATACATACTACATACATGCTACATACATACTACATGCTACATACATACTACATGCATGCTACATACATACTACATGCATGCTACATACATACTACATGCATGCTACATGCATGCTACATACATACTACATGCTACATACATACCACATACATACTACATACATACTACATACTACATATATACTACATGCATGCTACATACATACTACATGCTACATACATACCACATACATACTACATACATACTACATACATACTACATGCAACATACATACTACATATATACTACATGCATGCTACATACATACTACATGCTACATACATACCACATACATACTACATACATACTACATGCTACATACATACTACATATATACTACATGCATGCTACATACATACTACATGCAACATACATACCACATACATACTACATACATACTACATACATACTACATGCTACATACATACTACATATATACTACATGCATGCTACATACATACTACATGCTACATACATACCACATACATACTACATACATGCTACATATATACTACATGCATGCTACATACATACTACATATATACTACATGCATGCTACATACATACTACATGCTACATGCATGCTACATACATACTACATACATACTACATGCTACATACATACCACATATATACTACATACATACAATACATTCATACAATACATACATAGACATACAGTACATATAACATAGAGTAACATACTTACCAATACTTGTCACATTGTTCCCCGAAGCCATTGTCTTTTCCGGAATAAATATTAACATAACAAACCACAAAAATACTCACCCACGATCCGAAGCAGTCCACGAGTGTGTCCCACGACGATCTTGGGTAGAGAACTGCAGCATCAGATGATGCTGCCGTTCTCTACGGGCTGCAGGAATCCAATGACGGAAGGTAGGTATCCTTCCGCACTGTATTCCTCCGCCACTTAAAAAAAAAAAAGTCCCTAGTCTCACTTTATGCCATTGCTGCGTGGGAATTTCCCACACAGCAATGGCATAAAGTGAGACTAGGGACTTTTTTTTTTTTTAAGTGGCGGAGGAATACAGTGCGGAAGGATACCTACCTTCCGTCATTGGATTCCTGCAGCCCGTAGAGAACGGCAGCAACAGCTGATGCTGCAGTTCTCTACCCAAGATCGTCGTGGGACACACTCGTGGACTGCTTCGGATCGTGGGTGAGTATTTTTGTGGTTTGTTATGTTAATATTTATTCCGGAAAAGACAATGGCTTCGGGGAACAATGTGACAAGTATTGGTAAGTATGTTACTCTATGTTATATGTACTGTATGTCTATGTATGTATTGTATGAATGTATTGTATGTATGTAGTATATATGTGGTATGTATGTAGCATGTAGTATGTATGTAGTATGTATGTAGCATGCATGTAGCATGCAGTATGTATGTAGCATGCATGTAGTATATATGTAGTATGTATGTGGTATGTATGTAGCATGTAGTATGTATGTAGCATGCATGTAGTATGTATGTAGCATGCATGTAGTATATATGTAGTATGTATGTAGCATGTAGTATGTAGCATGCATGTAGTATATATGTAGTATGTATGTAGCATGTAGTATGTATGTAGCATGCATGTAGTATATATGTAGTATATATGTAGCATGTAGTATGTATGTAGCATGCATGTAGTATGTATGTAGCATGCATGTAGTATGTATATGGTATGTATGTAGCATGTAGTATGTATGTAGCATGCATGTAGTATATATGTGTTATGTATGTGGTATGTATGTAGCATGCATGTAGTATATATGTAGTATGTAGCATGTAGTATGCATGTAGCATGCATGTAGTATATATGTATGTATGTAGCATGTAGTATGTAGCATGCATGTAGTATATATGTAGTATGTAGCATGTAGTATGTATGTAGCATGCATGTAGTATATATGTGTTATGTATGTAGCATGTAGCATGCATGTAGCATGCATGTAGTATGTATGTAGTATATATGTGGTATGTATGTAGCATGCAGTATGTATGTAGCATGCATGTAGTATATATGTAGTATGTATGTTGCATGTAGTATTTATGTAGTATGAATGTAGCATGTATGTAGTATGTAGTATGAATGTAGCATGTATGTAGTATGCATGTTGTATGTATGTAGCATGTAATTTTTTTTTTTTTTTTTTTTTTTTACATTTAACACATTAGCCGGATGATGGGACTACAACTGTCCCATCATTGGCTAATGTGTCAATCACTGTCATGGTAGCAGGCATCGCCCGATGGGACTTGTAGTCCCATCGGACGATGCCTGCACAGACCCCCGGAGCCTGCACAGCCCCCACGGCAGGCCGGCACAGCCCCCCGGAGCCTGCACAGCCCCCCGGCAGGCCGGCACAGCCCCCCGGAGCCTGCACAGACCACCGGCAGGCCGGCACAGACCACCGGAGCCTGCACAGACCCCCTGGCAGGCCGGCACAGCCCCCCGAAAGGCCCGTACAGACCCCAGAGAGGCTGTACAAGGGCAGGAAAGGGTTTTTCTTATTCCGATACCGGAAGTCCCATAGACTTGAATGGGACTTCCGGTATCGGAATCGGCGATACCGATACTTTTTTTAAAGATCGGCCGATACCATCCGATACGATACTTTGAAGTATCGGACGGTATCGCTCAACTCTAGCCAGTACACCAGCAGATGTGGAGGGGACCTTGGTGGGCAACAACCCAGGAATAGGACTGTTTCCTCCTCCTTTGTGCAAGGATAAACAGGAGGAGCAGTGCCAGAGCCCTGCAAAATGACCCTCAGCAGGCCACTAACATCCATGTGTCTGCTCAATCTGTCAGAAAGAGACTCCATGATGGTGGAATGAGGGCCCAACATCAATAAGTGGGTGTTCTGAATACAGCCCAGCACCAAGCAGGTTGATTGGCATTTGCCAGAGAACACCAATATTGGCAGATTCGACATTGGCGCTCTGTGTGCTTCACGGATGAGAGCAGGTTCACACTGAGCACATATGATATACGTGACAGAGTCTGGAGACGTTGTGGAGAACATTCTGCTGCCTGCAACATCCTCCAGTATGACCGATTTGGCAGTGGTTCAGTAGTGGTGTGGTGAGGCATCCTGACTGCCATTAGGTACCGGGATGAGATCCTCATACTCATTGTGAGACCATATGCAGATGCAGTGGGTCCTGGGTTTCTTCTGATGCATGATAATGCTAGGTCTCATGTGGCTGAAGTGTGTCAGCAGGCATTGATGAAGGCATTGATACTATGGACTGGCCTGCCTGTTTCTCAGACCTGAATCCTATTGAGCATGTTTTGGACATCATGTCTCGCTCCATTCACCAACGCCACATTGCACCACAGACTGTCCAGGAATTGACTGATGTTTTAATCAAGGCCTGGGAAAAGATCACTCAGGAGACCATCCACCGCCTCATCAGAGCATGCCCAGGCCTTGTAGGGAGGTCATACAGGCACGTAGAGGTCACACACACTACTGAGCATCATTTTCTTGTCTTGAGGCATTTTCACTGATGCTGGATCAGCCTGTAATTTGATTTTGAGTATCATTCCAAATCTAGACCTCCATGGGATATTAATTTTGATTTACATTGATCATTTTTATGTTTTATTGTTCTTAATCTCAACGCATTCCATGTAATGAAAAAACATTTGCAACTGGCATAATTAAATCAGTGATATCTAGGATGTGGTATTTTGGTTTTCCCTTTATTTATTATTTGAGCAGTGTATATTTACTTCCCATTATTATGTTTACTTTACATCACATTGTTATGTTAACTCCACATCACATTATTATATTTACATCGCATCACATTGTTATATTTACATCGCATCACATTGTTATATTTACTCCACATCACATTGTTATATTTACATCGCATCACATTGTTATATTTACATCGCATCACATTGTTATATTTACATCGCATCACATTGTTATATTTACATCGCATCACATTGTTATATTTACTTTGCATCACATTGTTAAGTTTACTTCACATCACGTTGTTCTATTTACTTCACATCATATTGCTAAACTTACCTGCCTTCTTTTCCAAACTTTTCCTGGCAACTAACAGGCCTTGTCATGTCCCACGATTTGGGAATTATATAACATTGTATTATGATTGTATTATTGCTATTATATTGCAATGCAATCAGTTCGCCTTTTGAAGTTTGTCCTGTCTGTCTCTCCATAGTCTAGCACTCATGTAGATAACCCCTCCCTTCTTCTTGTATTTAACCATTGTCTCATGTTCATTCTCTGAACATCCCTGATTCGGAATCATCTTTTCACCTGCTGCTGCTGTCACTGTGGGAATAATAGAAGAATTCAGGCTCTACTGGAATCTCTATGCCTCTGCTGCTGAGTTGACAGTGTCTGATAAAGTCCTTGGTGTGAGTACTCGTTCAATATAGACATTCATAGAAACTCTGTCTAGGGAGCTCCACACTCGCAGCCTAGTTATAGAGTCAGAAAAGGCTTCCTTCTTGCTCTAAACCACTGGGTCCCAGGTATGCCAGGCATGTCTTTGAATTAACCCCATCTATGACAAGATGTTCTTTTCATCCATGACAGTATTTTTTATTTGAGCCCCTGTGCAGCTGAAAGCTGATGGGTACATCAGGTCCGCTGAGGCGCTCGTCTGCTTGCAGCATTTACATTTGAAGAGGCCGGTTTGTATAAAAAGTAAGCCGAGCACTGTTTGGCTGATCCCCGGCCAACTAGCGCTAGGCTGCATTACCACACACAGGCAGGGCAGTGATCGCTCCCGCTCTCAGGTGCAGATGTGGTAATTGTGCACTGATTGGCTGATAGCTCATCAGTGCACAGGGCAGTACTACAGAGCTTCTCCCTGCTGATGCCCCCAGTGATGGAGCCAGCAGGGGGAGCGGCAATTTGTATACCATGTCGCCACTAAATACAGCGATGGTAGATATGTTACTGCTGAATACTCTGCTAAATTGTGACCCCTGCAGAGAATTTTTTAGGCTGCCATGATCATAGTAAAAGCAGTCCTCTTTGCACCCAATTGAGCATGGGCACCGCTTGCCCACCCGTAGATATGCTCCGGTCCTGGCCGCTAGACTGATTAGATTTCACAATTTCATATCGCAAACCAGCAGATTACCAGAGTAAAAAGAGAAAATCCAACCAGCTCACCTGATGCAGCTTGTGGTGTGTGGGAGCAAGGAAACATGTAGTCCAGCATGTGTTCAATCAAGAAGAAAAGGAAAAAAAATCCCAGCTTCCAAAAGATCCATATTTTATTATTAAAAGTAGCAAAAAATATTGACAGAGTTTGCATGAATACACAGAGCGACGCGTTTCGAATACTAGACCTGTGTTCTTTTTCAAAAGCTGATGATCAAACTGATACAAAGATCTTTTATACACAGCTTCAGCCAATAAACAGCAATATATACACATGTGTTACATGAAACTGATTAAAATTACCAAATCATGATGAATTAGAATTATGAACACACAAAACGACATGCAATATTATATCACAAAATAGAAAAAGCAGAAAAAAGAAAAATAAGAATACTTTTACATATAAATTGCACACTAATAATGGTACATGATTTCTCTGCGTGCATTTAAACCAGCTGGTTTCAGATGGTCATTGAGAGAGAGTTGAAAAACTTGGATAAAAAAATGGAGAATAATAAAAATGCTAATTTAACCTCCTCTCAATTTAAAGCATAAATGAAATTAATTAATGTCAAATTTAACTGTAAAAATGGCAGACAAAGGAGGTTTGGTGGTGGTGATGGATTCTTCGGTATATTGCAATCAAATTAATCTTTTGTTAGAGGATAATACTACATATACAAAATTAAAAAGTGACCCTACTGTCCAATTTCAGAAAAAAACATTTAAATTGATCGATGAGGGTTTCTCTCTTGGTGTCATAACCAAATCTCAATCTGATTATCTTAAAGTTGATTGTCCTATACTACCTATCATGCATGCTTTGCCAAAGGTCCATAAGGGTATTTGACCGCCACCAATGCGCGCCATTATATCTGGTATAGGCTCTGTCACAGAAACCCCTTCCCTCTGATATTACGCATGTGGATAGGGAATTAGTGCAGCAGTCAGCGCCAGTCAGTGGCAAGCCTTAGGCCACTGTGCACACCGCACCTCTTCTCTAGCGTCCGACATTGCGCCTGCCTCCTAGCTTTGTCGTCTAGCGGCCGTGCCCTACGCCGCGCTGCAGTTGCAGCCCTCCTTGGCGCCCGCAGTAGCGACGCCGCACACACGGTAGGTCTAGACGGACGCAGCTCCTCTGCCTTCGGTCCTGCTCCTGTGACCAGACACCGTGTGTGCATTTCCCTGTGGTCTGTGACACTAACAGGCTCGGCGTTTTCGTATGTTTATGTTGCTTCTCCTCTGTGTGTGAACAGAGCCCGCTTTGCGCACTTCGGGTGAAGTCTAACCCATGCGCATTACACCGCCATATTGCTCGTCTGTCATTACCTAGCAGTGGTGTAACACCTACTGCACGGTGGACCCCGAGCGGCGAACGCACTTTATTATTTATTTTTATTTAGTGCGTTCCGCCGTTCCTAACAATGAGAGAATAGAAGCACACTGTGAGGAGCAGATTGAGAACAACATTTTTCCATCGTCTCCAGTGTGTGAGTCAGCGGAAAATTGGACTGCACTCAGATGTCATCTGTTTGCAGTCTGCTTCTGTTATGCATTTTCCCCCTTATTTGATGCATTTTTGGTGTGGATATGAAGCCACGTTTTTAACCGGGGACTGTACTTTAGGGCTCAGGAGGGAGTGGAAAGTCATTTTGGATAGCCGAATAGTGCGGTGATGAGGGTGGTGAAGTAGACTTGTTTGACCAGATGATGAGCAGAGTTATCAGATTTGAGCATGAACTCATAGTGGATAAAGTTTTCTGCCGATCGTGATTTTTCTCCACTGATGCTTAGCACACCTTGAGCAATGCTCTAAAAAATGTGGTTGCAGCGTGCTCCGTTGTAACTGTCATCTGTGTGGAGTCTTCTCCATTTTATTGTTTTCTGAAAGGCTGTATAAATGCTGGATTGCTGGTGGTGCCGCCTGTCATGTCCCACGACTTGGGAAATCATTTAATATTTGCATTGTTTGTGTTGCATCATCTGTTGCTAGGCAGAAGTTTGCCTTTCCCTGTATTTTGTTCCAACTCTCTCCCTGTAGTCCTGTGATGTATGTTTGTTCCCTCCTTCATTCTCCATTTTGTGATCGTCCCTCCATCTGTATGCATCCTGTTGCATGTGCTCTGAAGAATATTCCTTTTTACCTGCTGCTTTCATCATAATACAAGAATTTCAGTTAAAGCATCCCTCTTTTCCTGGAGTCTTCTTACATGAGATCGTGGCTGAGTTAAGCTGTCTGATTAATCGGTATGAACGTGAGTACAGGTCGATACGGAAAGGGCCCAGAAAGAGAGGTCTATCCAGGCACCATACGTTCTACATATCCATGAGTCAGAACAGTAAAAAGGAATAACCTGCCTTCAGAGACAGTAACTCAAGGTCTGTGCTGAATCTCAGTGGAAAAGGACATTTTCCAGATAGACTGTAACCCAGTTCCAGCCAGACCCCAGCGTGCATAGAAGCCACACTGCAGCTGAACAGAGAGGAATATAACTCCCATCATTACGCAAGACCCTGCAGCTGCTCCAGCATTAGATACAAAGTATCAACTCTGTGCAGAGTCTGTGTATTTCCTGTTGCTGAACAGTGAGAAGTATAACCCTCATCATCCACTCTTCCTGCCTGCAATCTAATCATGTCTGAAGCAAGGAATACAATGTCCCTACCAGACTTACAAGCACAGGAAAGAGACCCAGACCCCCATCCACCATCTAGCGAAAGGGGAAAACGTACAGTCAAACCCACATGGAAAGTCATGGAGAATCTAGAGACTGCAAAATGTGAATTATATAGTGATGTGTCCTCAGTATGGAAGAAAGTGCTGAGTCATATAGACACTGCATCAAGGCCTGCTTCTCATGAGTTACCACCAGAGTGAGTCCTAGAACAATTATGCACTGCATACCAAATGTATATGGAGAAGAGTGACCAATATATTATTCTCCTGAAGAAACTGAATCTCCCAGAGACTTTAAACGAATTGCAAGGTTTCCAGCAGCTTAATTCTGAAAGAGACTGCACTGTATGTGACATTAAAGCCAAGATAGAGGCTAGAATCGCACGAACACCAGATGCATCAACTTGCTCATCCAAATCGTGTAAGCACTCAAAACGTTCATCTAGGTCAAGTTCATCAAAATATTCTACTCTTACTGAGCAGCTTATAAGAGCACGTGCTAAGGCTGAAACTACTAAGGTACAAGCTGCCTTTGCACAAAAGAGAGCAGAAATGGATGCAGCTGCTGCACAAAAGAGAGCAGAAATGGATGCAGCTGCTGCACAAAAGAGAGCAGAAATGGATGCAGCTTCTGCACAAAAGAGAGCAGAAATGGATGCAGCTGCTGCACAAAATAGAGCAGAAATGGATGCTGAAGCAGCACGCATGGAAGCTCTAGAGAAGGAATGTGAGCATGCAACAGCCATGGCAGAATTAAAGGTACTCGAGCAGGCTATCAGTGGGAGTCAAAGAGACAGCGTCAGTTTGTGTGAAATGGAGGCAGAAGACCCTATTGAACGCACAAGAGACTACGTGCTAAGCCAAGATGGCGAACCGCAGATCATCACTAACACTCCTGATGGTGTTGACGCTTCTCCAGAGCACCAGGATGCCGATCCACTTACAGAAACCTGCATTCAAGGTCAGTACAATGCTCCCAAACTTGAACTTCCTTCATATTCCAGTATGCGCCAAAACCCTGCATCTCACCAAACTCCACAGGCTAATACCTACATGCAACCCAATATGCCGGCAGGTCATTATACCCTCGACAACCACACAGTGCCACCTCCGCAGGTAGCAGAAACTATACCCACCAAACCAGTTGCTGGACTAAATGCATATGCCACTCCATACTTCCCCATGTTTCAAGGCCAAGACGTCTCCACCCCTATGTACAACACCGCTCAGCCTACAATTGTGCATCCTAAGTCAGAAAGAACAGACATGTCCGACTTCGCAAGGTACATGATTCGCCGTGAACTTACTAAAACCGGTCTCACAAGGTTCGACGACCAACCTGAAAATTACAGAGGTTGGAAAAGTGCCTTTAGAACCGTAACTAGTGACCTCGGCATCACTGCTGCGGAAGAGCTGGACCTGCTGATCAGATGGTTAGGACCACAATCCACAGAGCGTGTCAAGAGACTCAGGTCTGTACATATCAGTAATCCAACGGCTGGTCTCATGGCTGCATGGGAAAGACTAGAGAGAAACTTTGGCAGTCCAGAAGCCATAGAGGATGCACTGTTCAAGCGACTGCAGAGTTTTCCAAAGATATCAAGCAAGGACAGTTCAAAGTTCCTAGAGCTCAGTGACCTGCTGTTAGAGCTCCAGCTGGCCAAGGCAGACACCCACCTACCTGGCCTCAGCTACCTGGACACTGCTCGTGGAGTAAACCCCATTATCTCCAAGCTACCATACAATGTACAAGAGAAGTGGACTGCAATAGGGTCAAAATACAAGAAAGACCATCAAGTGTCATTTCCTCCATTCTCCTACTTCTGTGAGTTTATAAAAGACATTGCAGAGCGTAAGAACGACCCAAGCTTTTCCTACGGAGAATCCAGTGGCCCAGCTTCACCTAATTCTAAATACGTGAGCACACGCTAGAATGACAGAAACCGCAGGGGTCCAGTGTCAGTGAAGAAGACGGATATTCTTCCCTTACCAACATCAGCCCCAGGCAAGAACAAGGGTGAAAAGATAGAGAACCCAAATCGTGAGTGTCCCATCCACAAGAAGCCACATCCCTTAAAAAAGTGCATCGGCTTCAGGAAGAAACCGCTCAAAGAACGCAAGGAACTTCTAAAGAAGTTCGGGGTATGCTACAGATGTTGTGCTTCTACTGAACACCTTGCTAAAGACTGTAAAACTACAATTAAGTGTATGGAGTGTGACAGTGAGGATCACATACAAGCACTCCACCCATACCGTCCTGACTCTACACGTACTCCTTCCCCCACCACGAGCCATGGCGGGGAGGACGCAGCTCAAACTGCAAGTCATACCACAATATCTTCTTCATGCACAGAAGTCTGCGGAGAAGGTCTCTGGGACAAGTCCTGTGCGAAGATTTGTCTGGTGAACGTATATCCCAACGGTCACCCAGAGAAAGCCGTGAAGGTGTACGTCCTCTTGGATGATCAGAGCAACCGATCACTTGCAAGGTCAGAACTCTTTGATATGTTTAACTTAAAGGGAAATGCTTACCCTTACACCTTAAGTACCTGCAGCGGTGTTACAGAGGTCTCTGGGAGAAGGGCCAGTGGTCTTATAGCGACATCCCTCGAAAACACCGTAGAGATACCCTTACCTACACTTGTCGAGTGCAACCAGATTCCATCCAATCGAGAAGAGATCCCAACACCAGAGGCTGCTCTTCATCACCCACATCTCAAGGGGATAGCAAACAAGATACCAGCCCTCAACAATAGCGCAGATATCCTGATTCTGCTTGGCAGAGACATTCTCCGGCTGCACAAGGTACGTCAGCAAATTAACGGACCACATGACGCACCATTTGCCCAACGCTTTGATCTAGGCTGGGTAATTATAGGCGATGTTTGCATACACAAGATGAAGAGACCTAATAACATCTCCTCTTACAAAACACACATCTTGCCAAATGGTCGCAGCACTCATTTTCAGCCATGCCCACATCATTACTGGGTGAAAGAGAAAGTGAGCAACACCAAGAGGCAACAGGAATCCTTCAACAACATGAACATGCTCCAGCCCTGGGACGAAAACCTCGGGTCAACAGTGTTCGATTCCACAAATGAAGACAACAAGTTAGCACCCACAAGGGAAGATAAAGAATTCATAAAGGTTATGGACAAAGAATTTGTTCAAGATGACTCCAACAGTTGGGTAGCTCCTTTACCCTTTTGTTTCCCAAGAGCGAGGTTGCCGAACAACCTGCAGCAAGCAACTGCAAGGTTCTCATCCTTAAAGCGTACCCTAAAGAGGAAACCAGAGATGGAGAAGCATTTCATTGACTTTATGCAGAACATCTTTGACAGAGATCATGCTGAACCTGCGCCACCACTGAAGGAAGGAGAAGAATGTTGGTACCTTCCATCCTTTGGTGTCTATCACCCTCACAAGCCTAACCAGATCAGAGTGGTGTTTGACTCCAGTGCGCAGTATGAAGGCCTCTCTCAACAACCTGCTACTAACTGGACCCAACCTGAACAACAGGCTCCTTGGAGTATTGATCCGCTACAGACAAGAACCTGTTGCTATAATGGCCGACATCCAGCAGATGTTTCATTGCTTCATCATGAAGGAAGACAGCAGAAACTATCTTAGGTTCCTATGGCACAAAGACAACAATGTCAACAATCAAGTCATAGACTACCGGATGAAGGTCCATGTCTTCGGCAACAGTCCTTCACCTGCTGTGGCGATCTACGGACTGAGACGGACAGCCCAGGAAGGTGAGAGAGAGTACGGATCCGATGCTCATCAATTCGTAGAGAAGAACTTCTACGTAGACGACGGGCTCAAGTCCTTGCCCACAAGTTAAGAGGCAATTAACCTACTCTCCAGGACACAGGAAATGCTATCCACATCAAACCTCAGACTCCACAAGATCATCTCTAACAGTCAAGAGGTAATGAGCGCGTTTCCATCTGAGGACCATGCCACGAACCTAAAGGACCTCAACCTAGGTTCTGATGTTCCTCCCACACAGCGCAGCCTTGGTCTACTGTGGGATATCAAACAGGACACCTTCACCTTCCAAGTGTCGCCCTGTGACAAACCCTTTACCAAACGAGGAGTCCTATCTGTCATAAACAGCATCTACGATCCTCTCGGGTTTGTAGCACCCATCACTATTCAAGGCAAGATACTGTTAAGACAGCTCACTGCCGAGAACACTGATTGGGACACCCCGCTGCCGACTCAGAAACAGCAAAGGTGGGAGACATGGAAGAAGTCCTTGAAGTTCTTAGAGCAACTCCAAGTCCCACGTTGTTATTCTCCAAGATCATCTTTGGCTGCAATCAGAAGAGAAGTCCATATTTTCTGTGATGCATCTACAGAAGCCATAGCCGCAGTAGCTTATCTGAAGACCTTAGAAGCTAATAAGGTGCATTGTGGTTTCATCCTGGGTAAGGCCAAATTAACCCCGAAGCCTGCACACTCTGTACCCAGACTCGAACTTTGCGCTGCAGTACTGGCAGTAGAAATTGCTGAAGTTGTAAGAGACGAAATGGACATTGCAATTGATTCCTTTACCTTCTATGGAGACCTTGTTCTCTTAAAAGACAAAGAGGCTCATCGTAACGACTGGCCAATGGGTCTTATCACCAAGGTCATGCCCAGCGAGGACGGAAAGACGCGTAAGACAGAAGTTAAGGTGACAAAAGGGGGCTCTACCCGAACCTTCCTCCGTCCGGTCACCGATCTCGTGCTGCTACTGCCAAAGGAGGACGTCACATGAACTGAACATTGCTCCTGGATGTTGCTCACGGCGGGGAGCATTCCTCCTCATTCCCCAGTTTTTTATTGAACATTGACATTTTCCATTGGGTTGCTGGGTTGGTGGAAGAGTTGGCATGTTTGCGGCTTCCCCAATCCGAAGATGGGTTTAATAGACTTGGACTTATCTTCCGGTGTGATCTACGGGTCAACAACAACGAGTTGGACTTTAAAAATGTTTATTATTGCATGCATGTTTTTCTTTTCTCTTGTTTTTCAGGTTCGAACGACTTCGAAGAATTAAGGACATCATGAAATCCAAGGATTTCAGACGGGGAGTGTCATGTCCCACGACTTGGGAAATCATTTAATATTTGCATTGTTTGTGTTGCATCATCTGTTGCTAGGCAGAAGTTTGCCTTTCCCTGTATTTTGTTCCAACTCTCTCCCTGTAGTCCTGTGATGTATGTTTGTTCCCTCCTTCATTCTCCATTTTGTGATCGTCCCTCCATCTGTATGCATCCTGTTGCATGTGCTCTGAAGAATATTCCTTTTTACCTGCTGCTTTCATCATAATACAAGAATTTCAGTTAAAGCATCCCTCTTTTCCTGGAGTCTTCTTACATGAGATCGTGGCTGAGTTAAGCTGTCTGATTAATCGGTATGAACGTGAGTACAGGTCGATACGGAAAGGGCCCAGAAAGAGAGGTCTATCCAGGCACCATACGTTCTACATATCCATGAGTCAGAACACCGCCATTGTGCTCTGACTAGCGTAGGGACAGGATGCTGCTCAAGTGAGGGACAGTGTAAAAGAAATAAATAATTTAAAAAATAGGAAAGTAGACAGCTGTGAGCTGGTCTTATTATCCTGGGAAAGAGCCAAATATCCATGGAGTTCCCCAGCCTATTAATATCAGCCCCCAGCTGTCTGCTTTGCCTTTGCTGGTTATTAAAAGTGGGGGGCCCAAAAAAATGAACTGGTTGGTGTAACTAGTTAAGGCAAAGCAGACAGCTTGGGGTTGATATTGATAGACTGTGAAGATCCATGGATATTGGCCTATTCCTAGCCTAATAAGACCAGTCTTCAGCCACCCCAGAAATGGCACATCCATTAGATACGTCAGTTCTCGTGCTTAGCCTCAGCCCTTCCTGATTGACCTGGTGTGGTGGTAATTGGGGTAATCCTTTTTGGGGTTTATGTCAGCTGTGTAATGTCAGCTAGCATCAAGCCCAGGGGTTAGTAATGGAGAGGCATCTATCAGACACCCATATTACAAACCTCATATTTAAATATAAAAAGACACACACAGGAAAAAAGTTCATTTCAATAAAAACTCCCCCATACATTCTCTGGTTTACCCATTTATTATTAAAAAATAATCCCAGCAACTACTGTATAATCCATTGTGGTTCCCACGACGTCCAACATATCTCTCCTGCTATCAATGGAGCGTCGTTCTGAGAACAATACTTCAAAGGTTACTCATAGTCATGTCTCACGAGTGATGATGTCAATAACACCACTGCCCGTGAGACATGACTAAGAGTAATTTATGGAGCCTTGGTGCCATAGGTCACTCCCGATCCTGTCAGTAACGTCATTGCAAGCGAGACATAACGGGAATGACCTATGGAGACTCGACTCTATAGGTCACTCCTGGTCATGTCTCATGGGCGATGACATTACTAATGTCATCGCTTATGACACTTGACCACGAGTAACCAATGGAGCCTCGAGAAACTTGACTGAAACTAGATCTGAATAAATTCTTTTGGTGGACTAAATTGAAAACATATAGTATTTTGATGAACAACTTGCTTTTCAACGTATAGTGCAACTAGAGGCAATACTTAGAATAAATTATGTAGATCTCTTGCTCATTAATAATAATAAATAATCTTTATTTTTTTATAGCGTTAACCTATTCCGCAGCGCTCACAATCTACATTCCCTATCAGTATGTCTTTGGAATGTGGGAGGAAACCGGAGAACCTGGAGGAAACCCACGCAAACATGGGGAGAACATACAATCTTGGTGGGATTTGAACTCAGTACTCAAGCGCTGCAAGGCTGCAGTGCTTACCACTGAGCCACCGTGCTTCCCTTACGCCTCCTACCTCACTACCACCCAAAGATACATTCATCATGGTAGTGGTAGATAGTAATCGATAAAGGAACAAGAAAAAGGAATTTTGCTCGGTCATCTGAATATGACTAAGGATGAACTTCAGGCTATGAGTTATCTTTTCCATGGCTATGATGATTTCACCATCAAACCCACTGACAAGAGAGGGTAAGTCGTGGTCATGTGCCACAATGTGCTACAAGTTCCAACAGTAAAATTACCCTGCCTCCCTAGTGGCTTTTTACAGCATAAGGGAAGAGTTCTCTTTTTGGACAGGAACTCCTTAGGCTATGTCCAATAAACATCTGTTAGGCTGGTTTCACATTTGCGTTTTTTTGCGCTGGAAAAAAACGCATACGTGCGCATGCGTTTTTTCCCCTATATTTAACATGGGTGCGCATACCTGCGCGCTGGCTTGCGCACGTATGCGATTTTCATGCGCTGCGTTTTTTTGGGGTGTGCGTTGGTATTTTCCAGACGCAGCATGTTGCATTTTTTGGCCCTGCAAAAAAGCGCATGCGCACATATGCGCACGTTTTGTGCTAAAAATGGCCATTATAGCCTATGGGTGCGCATATGTGCGCATTGGCATGCTTATGTATGCGTTTTTTTGCACATGCGTTTTTTTATTTTAACCATGGAATTTAGGGGTTTGGGTTAGAGTTAGGGTTAGTTAAAGGGGTTTAGGGTTAGGGTTAGGGTCAGGGTCAGGGTTAGGGTTGGGGTTAGGGTCAGGGTTAGGGTTAAGTATGGTTTGGTTAAGGGTTAGGGTCAGGGTTAGGGTTAGGGTTAGTTAGGGTTAGGGTTAGTTAGGGTTAGGGATAGGGTTAGGGTTAGGGTTAGGGTCAGGGTTAGGGTTAGGGTTAGTTAGGGTTAGGGTTAGGGTTAGGGTTAGGGTCAGGGTTAGGGTTAAGTATGGTTTGGTTAAGGGTTAGGGTCAGGGTTAGGGTCAGGGTTAGGGTTAGTTAGGGTTTAGGGTTTGGGTTAGGGTTAAGTATGGTTTGGTTAAGGGTTAGGGTCAGGGTTAGGTTCAGGGTTAGGGTTAGGGTTAGTTAGGGTTTAGGGTTTGGGTTAGGGTTAAGTATGGTTTGGTTAAGGGTTAGGGTCAGGGTTAGGGTTAGGGTTAGTTAGGGTTAGGGTTAGGGTTAGGGTCAGGGTTAGGGCTAGTAAAGTCATGGTTTGGGTTAGTGTGAGGGGCCACCCTAATGTTGGAAAAAAACGCAAACGCGGTAAAAACGCACTAAAAACGCATACAAACGCATAAAAACGCTGCGTTTTTTTCATGCATGCTCATAAAAATGCTTGAAAAAAACGCAGCAGTTGTATGCTTTTGTATGCGTTTTTTTAATGCGTTTTTTTGCGGGAAAAACGCGCTGCAAAAAAAAGCAAGTGTGAAACTAGCCTTAGACACAACTTTTTGTGTTCAGCTAAAAAAAACTGATTTCAACTGGATCCATTTTTTTAACTAGAAGTCTATGCAAAAATGATCGGTTAAAAACCCATCTTATTGACAAAAGAGGCTAGTGGAGATGTAAAGGTTGGGCAGGGCAGTAGTCGTGGCTGAGGTTGTTGGGCATTATGTACCCTGGCCTTTCTCTACCTGAAAAAGGTGCTTCTTATTCTGCATTCTTCAATCAGTACTCACTGTGCTGTCAGTGTCCCCTTTTCCGTGCTGGTATGAAGCGGCTTCTGAATCCCAATGAATAGAGACACAGTCCAGGGTAACTCTTAACCGAACAATTTTATTCACTTCAGGACACAGTACATCCAAGTAGTTTCCAGCATTCCCATCACAGTAGATACTGCACATCACTTCATCTTTCCCTTCACTGTTTCCTTTGTCACTAAGTGTTTCCGCTGGACGGACTGTCTCCCATTCATTTTGCCCCAGACATAAGAGATTCAGCCCCCGAAGCTATCCGTCACATTCTGGAGCGACCTGTCCATACACTTTTACGGTGACCTTTTGCATTCCTCTTCTTCCTCTCTCCCCCTCTCTACGGATGGATCTGCTATTCCTTGCTCTTCTCTGTGTATCCTGGATGGCTGGGCACTCGCTTGAATGTTACGGGGTAATTGGGCAGCCCGGGCCTATAGCCCACCCGAGTGGGTCGCCCTCCCAGGGCTGCGGGGTTACTCGGTACCAGGCCGGTCTCAGCGGGTGGTGTGTCACAGCAGCGGTGACCCTGTCCGTGGCCCTGGGCGCCCAAGTAATGGCGGGATAATGCTTATGGTGGAATGTAGTTAATGGAATAGTTTGTGATGCCACCTGTGGTGTTCGGCAAGTGGGATGTTAGGCCGACGCTGCAGACAGATCCTCTGGGACAGATGGTGTGGTGCAGCAGTGATGTTATAGCCCTCCACAGGCAGGGCTGTTGTCCCAGGACAGAATAGGTGAAGTGACACTTAGATGGTGTAGTGTCTGGAGCAGGGGATGCAGCAGTGCCAAGCAGGCGGACGCAAGAAGGAATGGGGGACACCAAGGCATGTAGTTCCAAAGCTTTACTCACAGTCTGTAGTGCCCGCTTCCGTGCCGTGTCCTCCGGGTCAGGGACTCAGTCAACCTCCAGGCAAGATGGAATGCTCCCTTCCAACACTCCGCCAACTTATGTACCTTTTCTGAACGTCTCCTCTATAGCGCCTTTTAGTGTGAAGATCTTCTAGTACTGAGTTACACTGGAGTTCCTCCTATCAGATGTTCCCAAGAACTCTACTTGTACGGCAGACAGCTGTAGCCTGCTTCGAGGACTCCTTACTCCTGAGTCCCGGCTCTCTATCCGTGTTGCTGTTGTGCCCCCAAGTCTTAGATGGGAGTAGTGCATTTACAGCCCACTACTCCACCGGTGTCTGCTGCAGAACCATTAGTGTCCATACAACCCTGGGGACTGGGCCCCGGCCTTGCGCTTAGAACTTCTAGGCAGGGTTTTCTCCTAACCCACGTCCTCTGTGTTCCCTTTTCTCCTACGTTCCGTACTTGTCTTTCTCTCTCATGGAAGCTCAGGCTTCAGTTCAATGTCTTTCTCTTTCTTCCCTTTCCCGTGCCAGCAGACCCGGGTCACTCAGGCCTGCTGCAGCACTCCTTCCTCCATCCCTCTTCCAGGGATCCCCACTCCTCTCCGAGTGGCTTGCTCTCTCCGACTCTCCTTCAGACTCTCTCACAGACTGACTTGTAATCCTAAACCTTCCCACTCTTTTATGTATTCTCAACTCCACCCACCTCCCAGCATGTTTAGTGTTCCGAGCAGGGAACCACCAAAGGTGCTCTGCTTCTCTCTAAGCAAGGAGCCGCAATGTGGTTTTGCTGAACTACTCTATTGTGTGGGGTGCGAGTGTTGGAGCGTGGTCAGGAGTTCCCACCTTACCTGGATGGTGGGGCACCACACCTTAGGAGAAGGTGCAGTACCTCTGTGGCAACTGAGCCTCAGGGGCACCACATACCCCTCCTGTTAAACACAGCACGTCCGCGGGCTGCAAGGCAAACAAAGTTGACAATTCAGGAACATACAAAATTTTTGTAATGCTGAATAAACATTTCTTATACTAAACTTCCCAATGTGAGAGGCACTCATTCTTGAACGTTGCAAACAATTCTTAATTAACTATCTAAAATTCTAAGTCAAAAGTGCAATTTTCCATACAATACTCATTTCAAAGTGCTATTGTCTGTTACTCACTATCACTTCAGTATTCTTCATCAACACATTTCTTTTCACCTCTAGTGCACATTTTCTACTCTCTCTTAACTCTGAGTGACAACCGTAGTGACATTTTCAATTCTTTATTAGTCTCTATCCAAATCTCTCATCTCTTTATTAAAACATTCTATATAAAAGCCATTTACTCTCATAAGACACATCATTATCAAATACTTTACATTAAAATGTTCAATTATTCTTGTAAGTGCTGAACACTGCTCCCAGCCGGGATCTCTTGCAGTGTCCTTTGATGAGGTAGAACTTATCTTCGCAAAGTGTCCTATGAAAAACCAAGAGAGGGCACCTAAAGAGGTGCAACTATTTCCAATTACAGTTCTGGACCATTCAGCGGTCATGATCTCTGCAGTTCAATGGAAATTCTGCCAACAAAACAGGGCAACACTGGAAAAACATGATGCATAAACAAAAATAACTTTAAAGCACAACAGTGCAAATATCCTCCTGGGTAACGAGATTAATGATTGTTGTTCCCTCCTGGGGTTCTGGAAGCTGCTGATTGGGAACTGCTACCAGATACTTTGGGTGTCTTCATCCTGTTGCTGGTTGCTTGAGTTCTGGTGCTCTGATGCGTGGCCTAGCACCGAGGGATGCCTCAGCTTGTCGGCGCTGATAGGCGACTACATGGGGACTTGGCAGCCAAGGGATCCCGAGGTCACTATCCCACAGCGACCTAGACTCCTCCAATCCCCGAAGATGCCGAATCGTGCGCGCCTGTTCCAGCCGTACCCTCCTCAGTAGGGACCTCCTCCACCTCCACATCTCTGACAGTCCAGTGCCCCCAGCCGACTCTTCCAACTGCCCCATTTCGAGATCCCACAAGCCAGCCTCTGACAACGTGAAGTCGGGGGGCAACCCATTAGGAGGGCCGGGGTATATACAGTGGGGCAAAAAAGTATTTAGTCAGTCAGCAATAGTGCAAGTTCCACCACTTAAAAAGATGAGAGGCGTCTGTAATTTACATCATAGGTAGACCTCAACTATGGGAGACAAAATGAGAAAAAAAAATCCAGAAAATCACATTGTCTGTTTTTTTTCATTTTATTTGCATATTATGGTGGAAAATAAGTATTTGGTCAGAAACAAGCAATCAAGATTTCTGGCTCTCACAGACCTGTAACTTCTTCTTTAAGAGTCTCCTCTTTCCTCCACTCATTACCTGTAGTAATGGCACCTGTTTAAACTTGTTATCAGTATAAAAAGACACCTGTGCACACCCTCAAACAGTCTGACTCCAAACTCCACTATGGTGAAGACCAAAGAGCTGTAAAGGACACCAGAAACAAAATTGTAGCCCTGCACCAGGCTGGGAAGACTGAATCTGCAATAGCCAACCAGCTTGGAGTGAAGAAATCAACTGTGGGAGCAATAATTAGAAAATGGAAGACATACAAGACCACTGATAATCTCCCTCGATCTGGTGCTCCACGCAAAATCCCACCCCGTGGGGTCAGAATGATCACAAGAACGGTGAGCAAAAATCCCAGAACCACGCGGGGGGACCTAGTGAATGAACTGCAGAGAGCTGGGACCAATGTAACAAGGCCTACCATAAGTAACACACTACGCCACCATGGACTCAGATCCTGCAGTGCCAGACGTGTCCCACTGCTTAAGCCTGTACATGTCCGGGCCCGTCTGAAGTTTGCTAGAGAGCATTTGGATGATCCAGAGGAGTTTTGGGAGAATGTCCTATGGTCTGATGAAACCAAACTGGAACTGTTTGGTAGAAACACAACTTGTTGTGTTTGGAGGAAAAAGAATACTGAGTTGCATCCATCAAACACCATACCTACTGTAAAGCATGGTGGTGGAAACATCATGCTTTGGGGCTGTTTCTCTGCAAAGGGGTCAGGACGACTGATCCGGGTACATGAAAGAATGAATGGGGCCATGTATCGTGAGATTTTGAGTGCAAACCTCCTTCCATCAGCAAGGGCATTGAAGATGAAACGTGGCTGGGTCTTTCAACATGACAATGATCCAAAGCACACCGCCAGGGCAACAAAGGAGTGGCTTCGTAAGAAGCATTTCAAGGTCCTGGAGTGGCCTAGCCAGTCTCCAGATCTCAACCCTATAGAAAACCTTTGGAGGGAGTTGAAAGTCCGTGTTGCCAAGCGAAAAGCCAAAAACATCACTGCTCTAGAGGAGATCTGCATGGAGGAATGGGCCAACATACCAACAACAGTGTGTGGCAACCTTGTGAAGACTTACAGAAAACGTTTGACCTCTGTCATTGCCAACGAAAGATATATCACAAAGTATTGAGATGAAATTTTGTTTCTGACCAAATACTTATTTTCCACCATAATATGCAAATAAAATGAAAAAAAAACAGACAATGTGATTTTCTGGATTTTTTTTTCTCAGTTTGTCTCCCATAGTTGAGGTCTACCTATGATGTAAATTACAGACGCCTCTCATCTTTTTAAGTGGTGGAACTTGCACTATTGCTGACTGACTAAATACTTTTTTGCCCCACTGTACCTGGTGCCTCCTGGCGGTGCGATCTCTGCTCCGGTGCAGGTGTAGTGGCAGTGGATGCTGGTTGGTGCGATACCGGGGACGGTGGTGGAGCTAAGGGCGGCTCCGGATCCGCAGGGGTCTCCGTAGGGACCTGCGCAGCCGCGTCAGCTCCGGACAGGGGCTTCTCCTCCGCTTCAGCTCCATGTGCAGTGTACAACTCCTCTGGTAGTTGCGGCAAGGAGGGGACAAGGTACACTGCCGGTAGCATGGCAGCGGTCGTCTGCTCCACAGGGTCTGCCTGGAAGAGGTCCGGTGCAGCAGCGGCGGGTACCGGTGTCACGGGTACCGCAGGTGTAGGCCCCTCCAGGGCGTGCTGCAGATTCAATGTCCATAGCGTTTCCTGCCTCAGTTGCAGGCAGCGTGTCAGCTGGGCAATTTTGTCCTCCAGCTGCCGGCGGTCCATCTCCGATACGGGGTTGGAGCCTTCAGCCATGGCGCCAAGGAGATTCGCTTCCCCTCGCTCCACTGGCCTCCTCCCGTCTCTCTCCAAAATGGTGTTCTGATGTTCTTCTTCCTGCCTCGGCCCCTTTCCCACCACTGGCTTCTGCCCCTCCTTCTTGGGGCGGCCTCTTCTTCCAGCGCCTCCATATCAAGCCAGCATATGAACCCCTCGGGGGGTAGGCCATGTCGCTGTCACATAGTAATTCAGGCAGGGGAGGCCCAAGACTTTTCGCGGTCTTTTCCTAGGATCTCCCATCTCGTCACGCCCTTCTTCTCCACGCCAACGGCCATTTTTAATGTTCATTTTACAGTCTATTAAATTGGGTCTTCTGCACATTCTCAAAAGTTTTAAGTCCAAGGCACACAGAACCCGATTGCATCGGGTCTCATCATCCTGTTCGTGACGCCAACTTTGGGTCGCCCTCCCAGGGCTGCGAGGTTACTCAGTACTGGGCCGGTCTCAGCGGGTGTTGTGTCACAGCAGTGGTGACCCGGTCCGTGGCCCTGGGCGCCCAAGTAATGGCGGGATAATGCTTATGGTGAAATGTAGTTAATGGAATAGTTTGTGACGCCATCTGTGGTGTTCGGAAAGTGGGATGTTAGGCTGACGTTGCAGACAGATCCTCTGGGAGAGATGGTGTATTGCAGCAGTGATGTTATAGCCCTCCACAGGCAGGGCTGTTGTCCCAGGGCAGAATAGGTGAAGTGACATTTAGATGGTGTAGTGTCCGGCCCAGGGGATGCAGCAGTGCCAAGCAGGCGGATGCAGGAAGGAATGGAGGACACCAAGGCATGTAGTTCCAAAGCTTTACTCACAGTCTGTAGTGCCCGCTTCCGTGCCGTGTCCTCCGGGTCAGGGACTCAGTCAACCTCCAGGCAAGATGGAATGCTCCCTTCCAACACTCCGCCAACTTATGTACCTTTTCTGAACGTCTCCTCTATAGCGCCTTTTAGTGTGAAGATCTCCAAGTACTGAGTTACACTGGAGTTCCTCCTATCAGATGTTCCCAAGAACTCTACTTGTACGGCAGACAGCTGTAGCCTGCTTCGGGGACTCCTTACTCCTGAGTCCCGGCTCTCTATCCATGCTGCTGTTGTGCCCCCAAGTCTTAGATGGGAGTAGTCCATTTACAGCCCACTACTCCACCGGTGTCTGCTGCAGAACCATTAGTGTCCATACAACCTTGGGGACCGGGCCCCGGCCTTGAGCTTAGAACTTCTAGGCAGGGTTCTCTCCTAACCCACGTCCTCTGTGTTCCCTTTTCTCCTACATTCTGTACTTGTCTTTCTCTCTCATGGAAGCTCAGGCTTCAGTTCAATGTCTTTCTCTTTCTTCCCTTTCCCGTGCCAGCAGACCCGGGTCACTCAGGCCTGCTGCAGCACTCCTTCCTCCATCCCTCTTTCAGGGATCCCCACTCCTCTCCGAGTGGCTTCTCTCCGACTCTCCTTCAGACTCCCTCACAGACTGACTTGTAATCCTAAACCTTCCCACTCTTTTATGTATTCTCAAGTCCACCCACCTCCCAGCACGTTTAGTGTTCCGAGCAGGGAACCACCAAAGGTGCTCTGCTTCTCTCTAAGCAAGGAGCCGCAACGTGGTTTTGCTGAACTACTCTATTGTGTGGGGTGTGAGTGTTGGAGCGTGGTCAGGAGTTCCCACCTTACCTGGATGGTGGGGCACCACACCTTAGGAGAAGGTGCAGTACCTCTGTGGCGACTGAGCCTCAGGGGCGCCACACAAGCACCTAGGGGTATATCCCCTGACTGACTATAACCAGGAAATACTCCTGCCTTACTCCCCAACTAACCCCTCCTACAGTTAACTATATCCTACCCTACTCACTACTATGCACATACTACTGAACTATGTGCCCCATCTAATGGCCACACTACAAACTGCACTGTCCCTATTATATACAAGGTGCAGAAGAATTATAGCATTACACTACACTTCATACATAAGTATATATCAAAGCAAACATTAATTATGCACTTAAGCGGTTAATGAAGTACACTAAACATTGTAACCCCTTACAGAAATATGAAATATAAGCAGAGAATCCCATTCAACTTTACCAACTCAAACACTAGTGCACATATTCTATAAATTATCTGGACAAATTGACACATATTAGGTAGTCAGCTACATTATGTTATGGAGATTATGTAATCTAAAAGATAGGTTGTCCCTGAAAAACCTAAGTCGGTACACAAAGTTTTATTGGCTGTTCAAAAATGAGTACTTACCCCTGCCTGAGGGCCAGTAACTGTGCTCTCATGATGAAAGAAGACTTGTATAGTCATTCTCCCACTCATAAACAGTTTTGGGTGGACATTATTTTGCATGCTAGTCACATTTTGTTTACATTTTCCAATGTCCTTGTCAGTTGTTGTATATGAGTGAAACAACACTTGAATGCAAAATCATCTAACAGCCATGGTACCCTCGAAAGCAAGTGTCCAGACTTCCATGTCTCTAAATATAATGTGAAGATAGGACACACCAAACGGGAATTGACGCTCCAGATCATTGACTATGGTTCTCTCCCCAAACATGGTGGTGACAAAGTAGCAAATATAATAAGTTCTTAGATGGAGTGGATTTACAGTCTTGAATATTCTGAAACTATATGGTTTAAATGTGATTTTCAATTTGAGCTCTGCCCCTGTCGGATGAAGTAGTGGTCTAGTAGTCCCTGGGAGCCTGTTCTCCACCGTCTGTGATTGACAGACTTTAGAAAAATTGTCTCAAATGTCCTTACTGACCTAACCTTCCTTTTCTTTGTGTTTTACAGAGGACTACACCATGTCATGAAATGAACAGAAGACTAACCATCTTTGAAATTCTTCTTGAGCCCTTGTGTGTGTAGGGAAGGTGACCTGACAGACGGAAATGTCTGTATGGAGAAGGGACGGTTTGTGCACTGTAGACGGATGTTTCTAATGACAAAAGGGAAACAGCTGGGAAAACGGAAAAGGAGTGCAGTACCTAAGTTTGGGCAGGAGAGGGTTCTAGACGGTTCCAGTCCTGGGAGAAGCTCAGGAGGAGAAGAGACAGTGAAGGAGAACGAGCAGTAGTGGAGAGCTCGACCAGGGGACTGAGGAGAAAAGAAGTCAGGGGGGTGGTCCCGCCACGAAGAACCGCAGAACGGACGAGGCCCCGGGGGTACCAAATTGACGACGACCTCGGACTGGTGAATCGCTGGCGGTAGATAGGCCTAGGGCAGCCCCAGTAAAAGAGCCGCGAGGAACGTCACTACGACAGAAGGAAGGTGCAGGTACCCGGGCCTGGATACGGAGAGCTGTGAAGGTGCTGCGGTGTATTGCTACGGTCGTCAGGAGGACGGCCAATAAACTCGGACCTGTTGTACCTGAAAATCTGCCTCCGTCTCGTCTCTGTGTCATCTGTGCGCGGTAAGCAGTGGACCACCCCTCAATCTGGCCCTTACTACATGTGTATTATCTCTGTAAAGTTCATAGCAAATAACTTAACATTTTTTTTCTCCTTTGGATGCCAAGTGCAACTTCATGTGGAGATTTTTGCCATTTCACTCAGTACTAATGTGTCTTACCCATCCTTTGATGTAGAAAGTTATGCTAATATTTGGACTGATTTGTTTTATTTTTGTTCTTTTTGTAATTTTGTGCAATTCTTTTTAATATTGTGACCTTGATCAGATAAAATGAGACATTACCATCAGTTAATTTGCCCATCCGAATCATTTCTCATGCAAGCGCACATGCGCAGGTCATGTAGACGACAATAGTGATGTGACCATACCGCAAGCACTTTTGCTTACTGCCCCCTAATCTATGCGCTCTCTTCACATCATTACTAAGTGTACTTAACCTATCCACTGTCTGATGGGGGCGCTACGCACTAACTTGTTAGGAATGTTAAACATGCTGCTAGAGAAGTCAGGATTCTGAATATATTATTGTAGTAGTTCAGCTCACCCATCGGTACACGGAGGTAGAAAACAGGACCACTGTCTCTTTAAATCTTCTGTTGGTTTATTATATAGACGGCATAAAAAAAAAACATGAAGGAAAAAATAAACACAGTCCTTAAGGCAAAACAAGAAAACAAAATATTGTAACACATTCCATACATCTTTGGAGACCTGCTCACTCTGGAGAAACACAGGGATAGCACAGGTTCAGACTTTCCTCCTCAGGACTCAAACCGATGGAGATTCTCTTTCCAGCGCTACTGACCTCTGACTGACTCTGGAGGCCAGCTACTTAAGCCCCAGAGATAAGGTGGACATCCTCCCCTCTATGGTTGTCAACAAAAAAAAGCCGTTTAACAAATTGTCTGTTAACCCCTTGCAACACTTAATGTGGGTGTCTCATCACTGAAGCCATTAACCTCAGTGAAACGTATCTTCCCTCCAGCGCACTGCCCGTTTGTCACATTATGTAGTGCATGTTTTTCCATTCACGTTTTTACATCTATTTAAAATGTTGGAGAATTGATCAATTTACCTTTGTACACTGTAATGCAATAACTTTGTAATACTGTATATGAACTTCACATTGTGTCATTCCATATGGATAATGTAGGCATTAGACTTATGGTACACTGTAAACATGGATGAATAAACAAACCCTACACTTTGGAGTGTTGTATCTTTTTCAATATTGTATATTGAAAAATTAGTTCTTCGTAACCATCTGATATGTAGAACCCCCAACTGTGACTAGTGTGGCTTTTTTTTGTATAATATATATATATTGCTGTGAAAAAGTTTTAGGCAGGTGTAGAAAGAATGCTACAGAGTAAGAATGCTTTGAAATATAGAGTGTTAGTTAGGGATGAGGGGACACATGGATGTTCTGGCTCATTGAGTTTGGCCAAACTGTAGTTCAAAGTTCGGTTTGGCATCCGAACTTGACCCTGGACCCGAACCCAATAGAAGTCAGTTTGGACTTGAATTTTAAAATAGCAGTAAAATGGTCATGGCTGCAAAAGGAAGGTAAATGGAAGTAAGAGCAGGATAGTTGCCCTGCAAACAAATGTGAACAGGGAAATGATGTAATATAACAGAATTAAAAAAATAATTATATTAATCTTGACCGAGGAGGCAAAAGTCCAAGTGTAGGTGGAGGTAAACAACAATATTTCTGTGTTTTGTTTTATTCATTTTTGGGGGGGTACTCTGAAAACAGGCTCTGTGGGAGTACTCTGCATACAGGCAGTATAAGAATCTGCTGGACACTCTCTCTGTATATAGGCCGTGTTATACTCTTCAATTTTTTAGAGTGCAAAGAATGAGGATAGATATGTGGGGAGGTTGAGCTGAGTACGGCTCAGTCTGTAGTAGAAGACAGAGAGGTAGGAAAAGAAGGTGTCATGTGGCAGTCTGTCCATTAGAGGTCACTGGAGAGCACCGACGACAGTGGTTATGTAACTGCCATGCGAGCGTTACATAACTGCCAGAGGTCAAGGTGACTCTGATTGGGCAAAGGTGACTGTCAGGTGACAGCGGGCGGGGCTACCTGGACTGACTGGATAAATACTGAGGTAAGCTTCTAGAAGCTTCAGTCAGTCTGGGGAGCTCACAAGGAAGGAGGGTCTGTTATACAGAGGAGACCCCTCAGAGAGTTTGGACAGCAGATACGGTTACGGGGGGGTGACCCTTAAGGACGTTGGTCACAGGCAGAGACGGTCTGTGAGGACCTGTAATTTGGTGGACTTTGCAGGGTGAAACTCCGTGGTATATTGGCCTAGGGCAGGCACGGTGGAAGAGCCACAAAGTACACTTCTACGGTGAAAGTCAAGAAGCGAAGGTACTCGGTCCTGTCTGCAAGAGAGAACAGTGTAAAAGTCCTGACATGTATTGTGCTGGTCATCGTAAGGGCGGCCAATAAAAGAAGAACCTGTTGAATACATCTCCTGTCTCTGTCTCGTGCCTGTCGACGCCAAGAAGCGGGTCACCCCCCCATTCCTGTGAGTACAGCACACCTCCACCGCCTATCTGCACTAACACCAGCAGCACCACCACCCAATTGTTATCCCTGACTCGCCGTACCCTACACTTGGCATTGTCGGCAGCATCCATTGCCGCCAATACAACATCTTCAGCGGCAGGCCTGCCACCAAGTAGTAAAGGCCCCAAGCTGTGGGGGGTGAAGAATTGCTTGGCTTTTGTTCCCAGTGGATTACAATTCGAAAACTGGACTGTGGATTGCTGGCTGCTAAGAATGACTGTGGTAATTTGGTGCCCAAAGCAAAAGGCACAGACCCTGCTGTTTATTCTGGATGACCTGGAGCTTTATTGCATCCGCCCCTGGAGGGAGTGGTGTTTGTTGGAAGAGAGCTGCACCCTCATGTTGGACCCTGGAAAATGGGTGGAGAGGTCCATCGCCGCACCCCTAAAGAACGGGAGTGGCCTGGGTGGAGAGACCTGCAGTGGCTGTCTGGTGCCATTCAGCTACTGGACCTCGGGCAGCATGAGACGTTGTGGCTGTTGGGGTATCGGACGCCAGGAATGGCTGTGGCGCCAAGACTTGGAAACTTGCCCAGGGAGTTTCCCTGCGGAGCTGTCGGGCCTGGAGGCCAGCCCTGTCGGACGGTGGGGTGAAGACCAATGGCTAAGAATGGAGTGGTGGGAAAGTCTGCAGCGAGCAGCGGCGGCTGTGAAGGTGAGCATGTCCACGGTCCCGCCAGCAGCACTCCAGCCCAACCTGATTTCTACGCTCCGAGCGTCGGACAGACCACGGGGTCCCGACACCGGCCCTCAGCCTCCCAGCCCGACGCCTTGCACTGTGATGCCGGCTGTTCCGGATGACGGTGTGTCCCCTGCCAAGCTGACGGCTGCTGTATCGGCCACGCTCCTGGCCCCTACTAAAACCGGACCATCGGCTGCAGTATCTGCCTTACAAGAAAATGCGGCTGCTGTTTCATCTGTGGCCCCACCTGTGGTTGTTTTGCTGGAGCCCGTGGAGGCCTTGGACCCAGCTGCGGCCTCCCCTGCGGCCGCGCCGACATTGCTGACAAAGCAGGCTGCAGCCTATATCACATAGGAGCCTGCGGCCGCTTCTGCCTCGCCCCCGCTCTCGACCGCGACCCGCCCACCGGACTCTGCGGTCTATACCGGACCCTCTGCCTGGATCGCGGAGGTCATTGAAGAAAAGAAAGCCAGAGAGCGGGAGATCTGGGGACTCCTGCACGAGAAAGGAGAGGCTGGCATATCCGCTCCCCAATCATACGGGCGGGTAGTTTATATGGACACTGGCAAGGGCTACGGTTTCATAAGGGATAACACCGGTTACAAAGTGTATGTAAATGTGGACGACGGGACAAGGAGAAGACAGATGACCGGGTACCTATGCAGGGAGGCCTGTGTAACCAAGAGTTTGTGTGACACAGGGGTCTGAGTGACCAAAGGTCTGCGTGAGCAGAAGGCTGTGTGACGCAGGGAGGTCTGTGTGACCAGGAGACTGTGTGACGCAGGGAGGTCTGTGTGACCAAGAGTTTGTGTGACACAGGGGTCTGTGTGACCAAGGGTCTGTGTGACCAGGAAAGTCTGTGTGACCAAGGGAACTGTGTGACTCAGATGCAGACCATGTCAGTGCCAGGTATTGACACCACTTTCATCCCCGGGACGCGATTGTCGAGGACGACAATGGTCAAAGGAAGGAGGAACGTGAGGAGGTTGAGCTGAGTACGACTCTGTCTGTAGTAGAAGACAGAGAGGTAGGAAAAGAAGGTGTTATGTGGCAGTCTGTCCATTAGAGGTCACTGGAGAGCACCGACAACAGTGGTTATGTAACTGCCATGCGAGCGTTACATAACTGCCAGAGGTCAAGGTGACTCTGATTGGGCAAAGGTGACTGTCAGGTGACAGTGGACGGGGCTACCTGGACTGACTGGATAAATACTGAGGTAAGCTTCTAGAAACTTCAGTCAGTCTGGGGAGCTCACAAGGAAGGAGGGTCTGTTATACAGAGGAGACCCCTCAGAGAGTTTGGACAGCAGATACGGTTACGGGGGGTGACCCTTAAGGACGTTGGTCACAGGCAGAGACGGTCTGTGAGGACCTGTAATTTGGTGGACTTTGCAGGGTGAAACGCCATGGTGGATTGGCCTAGGGCAACCACGGTGGAAGAGCCACAAAGTACAATTCGACGGTGAAAGTCAATAAGCGAAGGTACTCGGTCCTGTCTGCAAGAGAGAACAGTGTAAAAGTCCTGTCATGCATTGTGCTGGTCATCGTAAGGGCGGCCAATAAAAGCAGAACCTGTTGAATACATCTCCTGTCTCTGTCTTGTGCCTGTCGACGCCAAGAAGCGGGTCACCCCCCCATTCCTGTGAGTACAGCACAGCTCCACCGCCTATCTGCACTAACACCAGCAGCACCACCACCCAATTGTTATCCCTGTCTCGCCGTACCCTACAGATAAATGACTTAAAGTGGTTTTACCATGAACAAAGATAATTTTAAAGTTGATTTTAGTCAACAGATCTTGGCATTATAATAATTTCTGAAATTTGCTGTGCTTAAAAAAAGTTTCTGTGCTGAGATAATATTATAAATGTGCCCCTGCTGTGTTTTGTGTAATGATTGTTTCTGACCGAGAAAGGACCATGGTCTGATCATACCACATCTCCTGGGCAGGGGAGAAAGCAACAAACTATACAGATAATATAGCACGGGATCGGAAATAATTATTTCTTTGAGGTAAAACATTTTTTAAAAACAGTGTGGGAATAGATAGCTCAGCTGGGATCTTTGCTTTGGCACAAGCATGTGGCTATGAAGTCACTTCAGCAGACTAGCAAGTTCCACATGAATATGGACACGGCATATTTATTGTGCACACTTGTTATTCAATGTTACACATGCCAAACATGAAATAAAACATCTAAGGCCGTCTGGCCACTAACTAACAATAGCAGGCTAACTACAAAATAAACCTATATAACAGCAAACAAGTCCATGTAATCTTACTGTGTCAGCTCCCAGCTCAGCAGACCAGAGAGACTGAGAGATCCCTGCTCCTCCTGATTATATCAGCTGGACCAGTCAGGAAACCAAAACCTGGATTGAATAAGTGGAGGGGAACTACCAGTCCTTTCCATGCTGATCACTAAGGAAACCAGGACTGGATTACAGTGAAATAAACTGGCTTCATCATCAGTACAGGGAGACATATGAAATGAAACGGGGAGAAATATACCTGTTTTCTAGTACCTCTCCCCTTGGCACCTCACACACCCCCCTCCTCTGTTCGAGCCCGTGGGGTCAGACATGACGAGTCACCAAGCAGTGCGTTCTAGACAACGCATCTGCATTTCTGTGCGCTGTGCCCGCCCTGTGCTCAACGGAAAATTTAAACCCTTGTAATGCTAAGAACCAGCGTGTCACCCGCGCATTGCCTTCTTTTGCCCGGGACATCCACGTTAGGGGCGAATGGTCCGTCACTAGCCTAAACTGTCGACCTAGTAAATAATAGCGCAAGGTGCACAGGGCCCATTTCACAGCCAGGGCTTCCCGCTCAACTACACTGTAGTTCTTTTCTGCTCTCGTAAGCTTTCTGCTTAGATAGGCCACTGGGTGTTCCTCGCCATTTACTTCTTGAGACAAAACCACGCCGAGGCCCACCCCAGAGGCGTCCGATTGGACAATAAACTCCCGTTTAAAGTCTGGTGCAACCAACACTGGTTGGTCACAGAGGACTGTTTTCAATCGCTGAAAGGCCTCCTCTGCTTCTGCGTTCCACTTTATTGTGACAGATTTCGACCCCTTAGTAAGATCTGTGAGAGGAGCTGCGATGGTTGCAAAATGTTTGATGAACTATAATAACCAACGATCCCTAAAAAAGCTCCAATCTGTTTTTTGGTTACCGGTCGTGGCCAATTTTGAATAGCGTCCACTTTATTGGCTTGAGGCTTCACGACGCCTCTCCCTATGCTATATCCCAGATAGCGAGCCTCTTCCAATCCCAACGTACATTTCTTGGGATTGGCAGTCAACCCAGCTGTTTTTAGGGAGTATAAGACTGCTTGTACTTTTGACAAAAGCGTGTCCCAGTCATCGCTAAAGATAATGATGTCGTCCAAGTACGCAGATGCATACTGGCCATGGGGTTTTAGGACAATATCCATTAGACGTTGGAAGGTGGCTGCGGCACCATGCAACCCAAATGGCATATCTCGGTACTGGAATAATCCCTGGGGCGTAACAAAGGCAGTTTTCTCTTTGGCTGATTCCGTGAGGGGAAACTGCCAATAACCTTTTGTTAAGTCAATAGTGGATATGTACCTGGCCGAACCCAGTCTCTCTATCAGTTCATCGACTCTTGGCATCGGGTAGGCATCGAATTTCGATACTTCATTTACTTTCCGAAAATCGTTACAAAAACGGATAGTCCCATCGGGTTTGGGCACCAGTATGATAGGGCTAGCCCAATCACTCTGGGACTCCTCAATGACCCCGAGCTCTAACATCTTCTTCACTTCCTGGGCAATGGCTTGTCTCCGAGCCTCCGGAATTCGATATGGTTTTAGCCGTAGCCGCGCCTGTGGATCAGTAACAATGTCATGTTTAATTAGGTGAGTCCGGCCAGGAAGTTCCGAGAAAATATCTGCGTTCCTCTGTATGAACTCCCTGGTCTCTCGTTTTTGGCTTTCGGATAGCGTGTCTGCAATACCCACTTCTGGTGGAGCTACCTGGGGGGTCCTTTACCTTAGAAGGTGGTGCCCCTCGAGGCCCATCCTCAAGGGCAGCTCCTGCCACCAGACTCTCCCTGTCCCGCCAGGCCTTAAGCAAGATTATGTGTTATATTTGTTCGGGCTTTCTCTTGTCTGGTTGGTGTATCTTATAATTTACTTCACCTATTCGTTCCAGCACTTCGTATGGTCCCTGCCATTTCACAAGAAATTTATTCTCTACGGTAGGCACCAATACCAACACCCTGTCTCCGGGTTGAAAGACTCGTGTTTTTGCCGCTCGGTTGTATACCGTACTTTGGGCATGTTGTGCGCGCTCTAAACACTCTTTAACTATTGGCATAACTGCTGCAATTCGGTCCTGCATAAGTGTTATGTGTTCAATTACACTGCGATAAGGAGTCACCTCTTGATCCCAAGTCTCCTTGGCAATATCTAACAGGCCTCTAGGACACCGCCCATAAACCAACTCAAAAGGTGAAAAGCCTGTGGAGGATTGGGGTACCTCACGTATAGCGAACAGGAGGTATGGTAGTAGGGCATCCCAATCTCTCCCGTCCTTATCCACCACCCTTTTCAACATTCCCTTTAAGGTTTTGTTAAAGCGCTCCACCAAACCGTCAGTCTGAGGGTGATATACTGAGGTACGCAAATGGGAGATTTTTAGTAGTTTACATAAATCCTTAAGTATACGAGACATAAAGGGGGTCCCTTGATCCGTAAGTATCTCTTTCGGAATGCCGGTGCGGGAAAACATATTAACCAGCTCCTTTGAAATTGATTTCGCATTGGCATTCCGTAAGGGCACTGCTTCGGGATAACGCGTGGCGTAATCCAATACTACCAAAATGTACTGATGACCCCTGGCAGATTTAACTAATGGACCGACTATATCCATTGCTATCCTCTCGAAGGGCACCTCTATTATTGGTAAGGGCACTAAGGGGCTTCTAAAATGTGACATAGGTGCGGTCAATTGACACGTAGGACATGACCGACAGTACTGGGTCACGTCTCCCACTAGACCCGGCCAAAACAAACGTTGCAGAATACGGTGTTTTGTCTTTTCTACCGCCAGGTGTCCTCCCAAGGGATGTTTATGTGCCAACTCCAAAACTACCTGGCGAAAGGACTTAGGTACCACTAGTTGTTCTACCACCACCCCTTGCACCTTGTCTATGTGATACAACATATCCTGCTGCACCGCCACGTGTGGGAACTCGTTTTGAGCCCCTGGATACAATGGTCTTCCCTCGGAGACCTTTATGTTTTCCCACGCCCTTGCTAGAGTAGGATCCTGGTGCTGAGCGGTCCCGAACTTACCACGGGCCACCTCAAGATCAGGCATTTCTAAAACATCCTCATGCTGGTCTGCCTCGCCTGCATACACAGCCAGAGGAGAGTCCGCAGATTCTAGTACTTCCTCTGAGATGGGTTCTCCGTCGTCTTGCTGCAATGGTTCAGGGGCTAGCTCCGGAGTACCGTCTTCAACTAGAGGGTTCATGCCACTTTTGAAGTTCCACAAGTCCCAAAATAAGGAAAAGTCTCTCCCCAGGATTACACTGTGTCCCATAGACTTTATGACTGCCGCCTGATGTCTTTTGGTCCCTACTGGCGTGGCAAGAGTAACCCAGGCAGTGGGGTAGTTCTTAGTATCCCCATGGATGCAACTAATGCCCACGGTTAAGTTCGTTAGGGCGCTAGAGTCCACCAAACTGGCATGTACCAAAGTTACTTGACTGCCGGAATCCAAGACGGCATTCACACTATAACGGTCAACCTCGACGTGGCACACGTGTTGTTCATTTCCCGTGAGGGTCTCCGCCACACAGACTGACTGCACATATAACGAAAGACGCCTCATAGCGTTACAGTCCATTGGCTCTGTAGTCATTGGGCAGTTAGCTGCTACATGGCCAAGCCCGCGACATCGCCAACATTGTATAGGCCCTTGTCTCCTCGATGGAGATCCCAGACGAGGTCTGCTGGCTTGATGTGAGCCCGTACCACCTCCATAGTCCTTTGTAGGTCTGCTACCCTTCATTATGACGTTCTCTTCTTTTGAAGATGAAGTAGGTTTCGCAGGACTCTCCAGCGATTTCTTGGGGAGCCAGTGGGGTGCTAACGTCCCTTGGAGTAGGCTTTCAGAAGCATTGTAGCGTTCGACCATATTCACCAACTGGTCAGCGGTAGTTGGGTCACCCTGTCCAACCCACCTCTGGATCTTAGTGGGTAAGGACCGCAGGTACTTGTCTAGAACAACACGCTCCACCATCTGTGCGGACATCAAAGCCTCTGGTTGCAGCCATTTTTTTACTAGATGGATGAGATCATGCATTTGTGAGTGGGCTGGCTGATGCTCCACAAAATTCCATAAATGCGCCCTCTGTGCACGTACATACGTGTTTACTCCCAGCCTTGCCAGGATTTCACCTTTGAGTTTGATATAGTCCATAGCATCCGCTCCACTCAGATCGTAATAGGCCTTTTGTGGATCTCCGCTCAGAAATGGAGCAACTACCTCAGCCCATCTGTCCAGTGGTAAGTGCTCACGTTCTGCAATACATTCAAACACAGTGAGGTATGCTTCCACATCGTCGTCTGCGGTCATTTTAAGCAAAGTCTTCTGTACGGCTTTCTGCGCACTAGCAGCGCTTTGTGCACGGTCTCCCTCATCTCGGGGTTGCCGAACCAAGGCCTGTTTTATTGCCTCCAACTGCTCTTGCTGCATCTGGTGTTGCTGCTCCAGAGCCTTCTGGAAGCAAGTATTAGTCTGCTGTTGTTGCACATTTGCTTGCAATAACTGCTTCACTAGTTCCTCCATATTACTGGACTCTTGGCTCTTCAAAAGTGCAGAAGCTTTCAGCCAGGACATACACAGCGTTTTCTCTGCAGTCACAGTCCAGCAGCCACAGTTGCCCGCATTCGAAACACCATTTGTGGGAATAGATAGCTCAGCTGGGATCTTTGCTTTGGCACAAGCGTGTGGCTATGAAGTCACTTCAGCAGACTAGCAAGTTCCACATGAATATGGACACGGCATATTTATTGTGCACACTTGTTATTCAATGTTACACATGCCAAACATGAAATAAAACATCTAAGGCCGTCTGGCCACTAACTAACAATAGCAGGCTAACTACAAAATAAACCTATATAACAGCAAACAAGTCCATGTAATCTTACTGTGTCAGCTCCCAGCTCAGCAGACCAGAGAGACTGAGAGATCCCTGCTCCTCCTGATTATATCAGCTGGACCAGTCAGGAAACCAAAACCTGGATTGAATAAGTGGAGGGGAACTACCAGTCCTTTCCATGCTGATCACTAAGGAAACCAGGACTGGATTACAGTGAAATAAACTGGCTTCATCATCAGTACAGGGAGACATATGAAATGAAACGGGGAGAAATATACCTGTTTTCTAGTACCTCTCCCCTTGGCACCTCACAACAGGAACAAAACTTTTGCTTCCATGTTGACCCCACTGTCAGGTGGGAACGCCGTCAGTAATGCGTCTACCAGCGTGCACTTGTATTCCTGCATTTTCTAATTCCACCCCAGTGACAGAGCGGAGATCGAACATAATGGCCACTCAGTAATCAACACTCTGGGGAACTCAGCAGTCGTTGCACGGGCACAGCATCATGTATTGGCTCATGTGTACCAGGCTACACAGAGGCAACTACAAGCTGTCCTTGGTGGGAGGTGCATGATCTGGGTCCTCTGTATCACTCCAGCCACACTTGTGATGCCCTTGAGCTGCTTTGGGTACCACCCTGCTGTAAACACAGATCCTCTTTCTCCTTCTCATCCTCCAAAACTGTCCCCTATCTGTTGGTACAGGAACCCACCCTACAAACCATGTGTGGACGACTGTCCTCATAATGGTGTGAATCGTCCCTGTTCCTCCTCCTCCTCATCCTGTGCCACCACCTAATTCATCATCATTTGAAGCTTTTTTTCAAGGAAGCATAGAAGTGGAATAGTAAGGCTGATGATGGCAACATTAGCACTTGCCATATTTCTGAAGTACTCGAACCAGCACAACATGTCACACGTCATGCTGGTAGGACATGTGCCAAAATGCTTTCTGCCTCAAGCCCAGTCACCACTGCATCTATCCAGCTTGTGCCGGAGGCACGGTGAATCCTGACAGCCAGCCCACCTATTCCAATCCAATCGTTTGCCGCAGCGAATGCAGGCTTAAGCCTAACAGAGGTGTAAGATTGTGTGCCGACCAGGGGGTGGTCCCTTCTCATAAGCGAAAAAGACTGGAGTCAGAAGCACGTAGACGTTCAATCAGGTCCTCTTTATTAGGTGTCTTCTCCGACATCTACAGCAAACAACAGCTCCTGCACACTGCATGGGTACTTGACACCACGTCTCCTCCTTCTTCCCCAATGGGACGGCCCTTTAGGTTCTTTCACTGTGCCTGTCTAAGTCACAGGCCACAGCGCTTCTCCTGGTCGAGCCCGTCCGTCTGCTGCGACACCTACTGCCTCTTCAGTGTCCAGCCGTCCCATACGTCCTCTGTCTGCAGCTGTCCTGTCAGGGCCACCCCCGACTGAATCCCTGACCCTGGGACTCTCACTCCTTTTATTCCGCTCTTCCGGAATACCCCTTCTCAGTCAGTCCCAGTTACTCCGCCCACCTTGACTCTGCGTTTCCTAGCTTCAGCTGCTGTTAAGCCCTTTTCTCCCCATCCTGTGTCTCCCCCTAGTGGTCAAAATCGGTACATGGTGACCATGGGAAACGGAGAATCAGGGTTCGATTCCGGAGAGGGAGCATGAAAAATAGCTGTAGGGACCGGTGGCAGGCTGGGGCAGAGGGTAGTGTGCTGTGGGTATTTAGGAGATGTGGCTGGTAGGCAGCGGAGGTGTACTGTACTCACAGGAATGGGGGGTGACCCGCTTCTTGACATCGACAGGCAAGAGACAGAGGCAGGAAATGTATTCAACAGGGTTTGCTTTTATTGGCCGCCCTTCCGACGACCAGCACCATATATGACAGATGGTTTACACTGTTTTACCACTGCAGACAGGCCCAGGCACCTTCACTTGTTCACTTTCTCCGTCAGGCGTACTTCGTGGCTCTATCTACCGCGGCTGCCCTAGGCCAATCCACCACGGCGTTTCACCTTACAAAGTCCACCGTGCACCAGGCCCTCACACGCCGTCTCTTCCTGTGACCAATGTGCCGAAAGTCTCTGAGGGGTCACCTTTGTGTGACAGACCCTGCTTCTTTGTGAGCTCCCCTGGCTGACTGAACTTTCTAGAAGCTCACCTCAGTATTTATCCAGTCAGTCCAGGTAGCCCCACCCTCTGTCACCTGACAGTCACTTTCTCCCAATCAGAGTCACCTTGACCTCTGGCAGTTATGTAACCCTCATCTGAGTTACATAACCATTGCCGTAGGTGCTCTCCAGTGACCTCTGATGGCGGACTTCCAAATGACACCTACTGTCAATCACTCTGTCTCCTATTACAGACAGAACCGCACCCAGCTCAACCTCCCCACATTCCTCCTTCCTTTGACCATTGTCGTCCCTGACAAATGCGTCACGGGGATGAAAGTGGTGTCAATACCTGATATTAACATGGTCGTCACCTGAGTCACACATACCTTTGGTCACACAGACCTCCCTGCGTCACACAGACTACCAGTCACACAGACCTCTGTGTCACACAAACTTTTGGTCTCACAGACCTCTGGTCACTCAGACCCCTGTGTCACACAGTCTCCTGGTCACACAGACCTCCCTGCATCACACAGCCTACCAGTTACACAGGCCTCTGTGTCACACGAACATTTGGTCTCACAGACCTCCCTGCATCACACAGACCTTTGGTCACTCAGACCCCTGTGCCACACAAACTCTTGGTCACACGGACCTCCCTGCGTTAGTACCCGGTCATCTGTCTTCTTGTCCAGTCATCCTTGCAGCTTAACAACATCAGGGTCAACCTATTCCACATACCCGGGACCTGCTGAATACACATTTTTTTTCTTTAAATAAATAACAATAACATTTCAACACTTCAAAGGCACCACACACTTCTCCACATTTGTTGCAAAATGTTTTTTTTTCTAACACGCAAAAACATTAATTGAAGGAGGACAGGAGTGCTCCCCCTTCCTTTAAGTAAAACACTTAAAACATTTTTTTTCAGGGCATCCCTGCTTCACCAGACGATATAGTCTCATGGGGACGCGGAACAGTCCCCTACTAGTGCAACAGTGCACTGCAGTCCCAGCAGTCCAAAACAGCTGTGCTCCGGGCCACATCCTGACGGCCGATGTCTCGCCAAAACAGAGGAGGACTCCACAGCAGTGGAGTCTTCTGGGATGCCAAGATTGCCTCTGGGTCCCGAGCGTTCCCGATGTTCGAGACCCAGGAGTCCTTATCCTTTTACGGAGGCTTTTACCCCTCAGGGTATGCGGTGAAAGCTACCGCATAATATCTGCGGGGGCAGTACTCTTTATAGTACGAGACCAGATCCCCAGTTGAGGGAGCTGGACGTGCCTAATGGAGGCCACATTGACATATACCTTGCAGCCGGTGTTGTCCCTTATGAATCCGTAGCCTCTGCTAGTGTCCATATAGACTACCCGCCCGTATGATCGGGGAGCGGATATGCCAGTCTCTCCTTTTTCATGCAGGAGCCCCCAGATCTCCCGCTCTCTGGCTTTCTTCTCCTTAATGACCCCCACTATCCAGGTGGAGGGTCCGGTATAGACCGCAGAGTCCTGTGGGCGGGTCGCGGTCAAGAGCGGGGGCGAGGCAGAAGCGGCCGCAGGCTCTGATGTGATATGGGCTGCAGCCGGCTTTGTCAGCGACGTCGGCGCGGCCGCAGGGGAGGCCGCAGCTGGGATCAAGGCCTCCATGGGCTCCATCACAACAACCACGGGTGGAGCCACAGATGAAACAGCGGCCACACTTTCTGGTAAGGCGGACACTGCAGCCGATGATCCGGTTATAGTAGGGGCCAGGAGCGTGGCCGATACAGTGGCCGTCAGCTTGGCAGGGGACACACCGTCATCCGGAACAGCCGGCATCACAGTGCAAGGTGCCGGGTGGGGAGGCCGAGGGCCTGTGTTGGAACCCCGCGGTCTGTCTTATGCTGGGAGCGTAGAAATCAGGTTGAGCTAGAGAACTGCTGGCGGGACCGTGGGCACGCTCACCTTCACAGCCGCCGCTGCTCCCTGCAGACTTTCCCATCGCGCCGTCCGGCAGGGACAGCCTCCAGACCCGACAGCTCCCAGGGAAGCTCCCTGGGCAGGTTTTCAAATCTTGGCACCACCCCCATTCCTGGCGTCCGATGCCCCGGCAGCCACAACGTCTCATGCCGCCTGAGGTCCAGTAGCTGAATGGCACCAGACAGCCACTGCAGGTCTCTCCACCCAGGCCACTCCCATTCTTTAGGGGTGCGGCGATGGACCTCTCCACCCATTTTCCAGGGTCCAACATGAGGGTGCAGCTCTCTTCCAACAAACACCACTCCCTCCAGGGGCGGATGCAATAAAGCTCCAGGTCATCCAGAATAAACAGCAGGGTCTGTGCCTTTTGCTTTGGGCACCAAATTACCACAGTCATTCTTAGCAGCCAGCAATCCACAGTCCAATCTTTTTCAAATTGTAATCCACAAGAAAAAAAACCAAAGCAATTCTTCACTCCACACAGCTTGGGGCCTTTGCTCCTTGATGGCAGGCCTGCCACTGAAGATGTGGTATTATCGGCGATGGATCCTGCCGACTACGCCAAATGTATGGACCGGTGGCAGGCTGGGGCAGAGGGTAGCGTGCTGTGGGTATTTAGGAGATGTGGCTGGTAGGTGGCAGAGGTGTGCTGTACTCACAGGAATGGGGGGTGACCCGCTTCTTGACATCGACAGGCAAGAGACAGAGGCAGGAAATGTATTCAACAGGGTTTGCCTTTATTGGCTGCCCTTCCGACGACCAGCACCATATATGACAGATGGTTTACACTGTTTTACCACTGCAGACAGGCCCGGGCACCTTCACTTGTTCACTTTCTCCGTCAGGCGTACTTCGTGGCTCTATCCACCGTGGCTGCCCTAGGACAATCCACCACGGCGTTTCACCTTACAAAGTCCACCGTACACCAGGCCCTCACAGGCCGTCTCTTCCTGTGACCAATGTGCAGTAGGGTCACCCCCTGTGACCGTTTTCTACCGTCAGAAAGTCTCTGAGGGGTCTCCTCTGTGTGACAGACCCTGCTTCTTTGTGAGCTCCCCTGGCTGACTGAACTTTCTAGAAGCTCACCTCAGTATTTATCCAGTCAGTCCAGGTAGCCCCACACTCTGTCACCTGACAGTCACTTTCGCCCAATCAGAGTCACCTTGACCTCTGGCAGTTATGTAACCCTCATCTGACAGTTACATAACCATTGCCGTAGGTGCTCTCCAGTGACCTCTGATGGCTGACTGCCAAATGACACCTACTGTAAATCACTCTGTCTCCTATTACAGACAGAACCGCACCCAGCTCAACCTCCCCACATAGCTATCACATCCAAGAAAGGAAGCAGGAGCGTCAATTATCCACTCCCGAGCAGGTGATGTAGCGAGACAAGATAACCATCTATGACTGTTTAGAGGCTCCGTAATTGGAATGAGTACTGTAAATCGTTTAACGAGGATCTACTGGAGGGCAAGTCTGGTGCCAGTAGTCGCAGTAATTCTGGCTCCAGTAGTGTACACTAAAGTCTTCCAGGCCTACCACATACACACGGATAGTAAAGTGAAACTGAGAATGGTCATTAAAGGGAAGGTGCCATCCCAAAAAAAATTTTTCAGCAATTGAAAAAATGTAAAGAATTAATGTTTACATTTTCTTAAAAAATATTATCATTTGTTTTTAATTTTGTAAAATATGAAAAATAACTTTAAAAAGTTTGGCATTTCCACTTGTTAACACTAGGGGGAGCAGCTACTGAAATTTGGCACAAAAACCTAGTGTACAGCTAGCTCACATTACTGCCCTGCAGTAACTATGGGCGGAATCTGCTGACATGGGTGTGGTGTCACTCCTCTCCTCCCCTTCTGGGTGTTTGCTAAGGGAAAAGAGAGGATGAGATTTAGGAACACAGTGAGCAGCCATTTTGATGGGGCCTGCAAAGTTACTGACTGTCTTTGCATGCAAAGTCTGGATCAGAACAGGTCATTAATCAGCAGAAATGTTTCCTGGATTTCTGTGGAGCAGACATGCAGACGGTCCATCCATGTGTATAAAACACAGCGCTCTATGTACAATCCCTGGCACCGAACAGGGTGCCCCCCATATACCAGCACACTGCTCTCTTGAAATACTCTGTGCTGCTGTCACCCTGCTCCTTCCACCATATATCAGGCCCCTGTCGCCTCACTTTCACACATCGCCAGGACAGGATCTGAGGAGAGGAATGGGGTCTTCAGTGACCGAGGATGGCAGGCAGCAAGGATTCTGGGAGCAGGGTGACCGCAGCACAGAGTATTTCAGGAAAGCAGTGTGCTGGTCTATGGGGGGCATAGAGGGAGCTATATGGGGGAGGAGCAGGGTGACAGCACCACAGAAATCCAGGAAACATTTCTGCAAACCTCTTCTGATCCAGACTTTGCAGGCAAAGACCCCATTCCCCTCCTCAGATCCTGTCCTGGCGATGTGTGAAAGCGAGGCGATAGGCACAGTCTGGGGTGACGCTGGGAAGCAGGCTGGGGGAAATATAGTCATACAGTAACGATAAAAATGAGACCCCTTTCTTCAGCTGCCTCATCAGCCCTCCCCTGACTGCACCTAACTATTACCCCTGATCCGTGTGCAGGTGCTCAGCCAGACCCACCCTAGAATGGGTCCCCTTTTAGCAGATAATACTGCCATAGGGTTCTTACATAATACCGCCATATACTTCACACATAATGCCGCCATATACATCATACACAATACCACCATGTAGATCACACATAAAGCCAGCAGGGTGACAGCAGCACAGAGTATTTCAGGAGAGCAATGTCACATGGGATAGGATGTGATACACAGCTCAGCAGTCCATATCACATGGGCTAGGATTAGCTACACGGCTCAGAAGACTGTATCACACGGGATAGAATTAGATACACAGCTCAGCAGTCAGTATCACACGGGATAGGATTAGATACACGGCTCAGCAGACAGTATCACACAGGAGAGGATTAGATACACTGCTCAGCGGACGGTATCACACAGGATAGGATTAGATACACGGCTGAGCAGTCAGCATCACACAGGATAGGATCAGATACACAGCTCAGCAGTCAGTATCACACAGGAGAGGATTAGATACACGGTTCAGCAGTCAGTATCACACAGGATAGGATTAGATACACGGCTCAGCAGATAGTATCACACAGGAGAGGATTAGATACACGGCTCAGCAGTCAGTATCACACAAGATAGGATTAGATACCCGGCTCAGCAGATAGTATCACACAGGAGAGGATTAGATACACGGCTCAGCAGTCAGTATCACACAGGATAGGATATGATACCCGGCTCAGCAGACAGTATCACACAGGATAGGATTAGATACCCGGCTCAGCAGTCAGTATCACACAGGATAGGATTAGATACCCAGCTCAGCAGTCAGTATCACACAGGATAGGAATAGATACACGGCTCAGCAGTCAGTATCGCACAGGATAGGATTAGATACCCGGCTCAGCAGTCAGTAACACACAGGATAAGATTAGATACACGGATCAGCAGACTGTATCAAACAGGATAGGATTAGATACACGGATCAGCAGACTATCACAGAGGCTAGGATTAGATACACGGCTCCGCAGTCAGTATCACACAGGATAGGATTAGATACACAGCTCAGAACACAGTATCACACAGGAGAGGATTAGATACACGGCTCAGCAGTCACTATAACACAGGATAGGATTAGATACACGGTTCAGCAGACTGTATCACACAGGAGAGGATTAGATACACGGCTCAGCAGTCAGTATCACACAGGAGAGGATTAGATACACGGCTCCGCTGTCAGTATCACACAGGAGAGGATTAGATACACAGCTCCGCAGTCAGTATCACACAGGAGAGGATTAAATACACGGCTCCGCAGTCAGTATCACACAGGAGAGGATTAGATACACGGATCAGCAGACTGTATCACAGAGGATAGGATTAGATACATGGCTCAGCAGTCAGTATGACACAGGAGAGGATTAGATACACGGCTCAGCAGACTGTATCACACAGGAGAGGATTAGATACACAGCTCAGCAGACAGTATCACACAGGATTGGATTAGATACACAGCTCAGCAGTCAGTACCACACAGGAGAGGATTAGATACACGGCTGAGCAGTCAGTATCACACAGCAGAGGATTAGATACAGGGCTCAGCAGTCAGTATCACACAGGATAGGATTAGATGTCCAGCAGATGACCAAGTGTTTTGAAAGAGCAGGGAGCAACTCCTCCTATGTTTTGCCAAGTGCAGGGGCAGCAGGTGTTTGGGTGTTTTGGAAAGAGCAGCTCGGTCTCCAGGAGCTCGTCCTGGTTCCTCTCCTGCAGCTGGTATGGGCAGAGTGAACATCCAAGCCCTGTTATGCTGGATCAGTGCAGCATCCAGGACTTGCAATAGAGTGTAAATGGAGCTAAAAGGAAAGCACTGGGCTCTAATAAAATGGCGCCTGGCCACACCTACAGCTGTGAATTGAGCTGCCCACAGAGGCATGCCCAGTTCACTCCTGATGCTGCTGCAATGATACAGATAGGGGTCGGGAGCCGACTCTTGTCTCTTATGCCCAGGGACTGCCGTAAATGAGCATGGAAAGTGTCGTTCAGAAGCCAGAAAGGTAAGATGGCAGCCCCTAGTGGCGGCATTAATACAGTAAAAAAAAAAAAACCATACACACCACTGAGTCAAGCTTAGGGGACAATATCTTTTTATACTATTTTCTTTTTTACATTAAATTGTGAAAAAAAATGGCACCTTCCCTTTAAGCTAGTTAATTTTTCCTGATTTTATGAATTGCTGTCTACAGATCACAGTAAAAAACATGAATCTGTTAATAAGTGTATGGAAAAAATGTTTCAAGTTCTGGACTGTGAAATAGATGTACGTGACCAGATTGAACACTGATTTCCAGTAGATGATACCGATAAGAGACAACAAGAAACACAACAAGAACCAAAAAAATGAAAAATTTTGGGTCGAACTTAAAAAGATTGTGAAGTGGATTGGATTTTAAAAAGTTTGGAACATGAGGACCTCAACCACGACTACCGCGTACACATGAATGGTACAGTGAAACTGCAAATGGTCATTAAATAAGTTAATTTTGATTGTTTTTATGAATTTCTGTCTATAGATGACCATAAAAAAGATGAATCTGTCTATGAGTGTATGGAAAAAATCTATCAAAGTCTGGACTGTGGAAGAGATGTATTACAGACACACTGCACCAGCCTGTATTACGGACAGGCTCCACCAGGCTCTATTACCAGCACTCTACTCCAGCCTGTGTTAAGGTACTGTCACACTAAGGCTGTGTGCACACGCTGCGGATTAGGTGCGGATTCATCCGCACGGATTTTGTACAATCCGCAGGTGAAACCGCAGGTCAAAAGACCTGCGGTTTTACCTGCGGATTGCTCTGCGGTTTTGCCCTGCGGTTTTTCATCTCCTCAATGGAGGAGATGGCAAACCGCAGGAGAATCCGCAGAAAGAATTGACATGTCAATTCTTTCTGCGGATTGAAAACCGCAGATAATCCGCGCGGAAAATTCCGCACCGTCTGCACTGCGGTTTTTGATTCCCATAGGGAATCATTGTACTGTACACCGCAGCAGAAACTGCTGCGGGTCCGCAGCGGCCAAAACCGCTGCGGAACCGCAGCAAAATCCGCAGCGTGTGCACACACCCTTAGCGATGTACCTGCGATCCCGACCAGCGATATGACGCGGTCAGGATCGCTGGTACATCGCTAAGTGGTCGCTAGTGAGCTGCCACACAGGCAGATCTCACCAGCGACATCGCTGGGGACGGGGATCGCTACTTACCTGTCACACCAGGCGATCCTGCGTCCTCCCGCCCGGCTCCACGCGTCGCTCGTCCTCACAGCAGGAAGCGCCGCAGGAAGCTGACGACGAGAAACAGTTCAGCCTGTTCTCGCACGATCAGTGATAACCAGCGGGGGAGCCGGTCGTAGGTAAGTATCAGACACAGCGATATTGCTAGTAATATCGCTATAACGTCACTAGTTATAGCGATATTGCTAGCGATATCTCTTAGTGTGACATGCCCTTTACAGTCCCACTGCACCAGGCTGTGTTACGGTCACACAGCACCAGGCTGTATTAATGTCATGCTACACCAACAGCACTACGGCCACTTCTCCTATTTGATGCTCTCTTCATTTTTTTTAAAGGGAATCTGTCATCCCATTTTAGCCCTGCACTGCCATCAGGGGCTTATCTACAGCATTCTGTAATGCTGTAGATAAGCCCCCGATGTAACCTGAAAGAGAAGAAAAACGAGTTAGATTATACTTACCGGGGGGCAGCGGCGGTTGCAGGGGGTGTTTTGGTCCGGTGCCTCTCATCTTCATACGATGCCGTCCTTCTTACTTCTGCCGCTGCTCCAGCACAGGCATACTTTCTCTGCCCTGTTGCAGTGCACAAGCCCCGGGAAAGGTCAGGGAGGTCCGGCACACAAGGGGGCACATTGTAAACATTTTTTAGGCCCAGTACTCCTGTAGACATGGGTACATATTAGAAAAATTTGTTTTTATGCACAGCACTCACACAGACAAGGGTGCACATTGTAAACTTTTTTTTAGGCACAGGACTCCCACAGACATGGGTGCAGATGAGAAAAATTTATTTTACACACAGTTCTAACACAGATATGGGTGCAGATTATAAAAATAAAATTAGGCACAGTACTCCCACAGAAACGGGTGCACATGAGAATTTTTCTTTTAAGCACACCACTTTCAAAGATCTGGGTGCCGAGTAGAAAATTGTGTTTTTATGCACAGTACTCCCACAGACAAGGGTGCAGAGTAAAAAAAAAAAGTTTTTACTCACAGTACTCCCACAGACAGGGGTGCAGAGTACACTCAGAGGCTTTTTTCAGAGTGCACACACACAGAACCTAACTTCAGAGTCCTGTCCCTACGCTAATCAGGCTGAGTCACGTGGTGCGCCAGCTAATCACAGCCATGCCAAAATTTTTAAATGACTGTGATGGTTTCGTGAGAGCCCACAGACTAAAAGCTTGCTGATTGGCTGCGTGCAGCCTTTCAACCACCTTTATTTGGCATCTGAACCCGAACAGTAAACCAGACTTCTGGTAAAAAGTCCATGTTCGGGGTTCTTTAGTGGACACTAGATGTTAGTCTTTTCTTTTTATCAATAAACAAAATGGAAAGTGAATTAACTAAATCTAAATCACATTTGTGGGAGTATTTCGTAATATGGAATCCTACAGAAAATGTTGATTCTGAAAGAAAGCTAAAGGTTTTCTGACAAATCTGTTGGGGTGTACTCATTTATGCTGAGCACTGTAAGCATACATATCTAAAACAAAGAAAGACACTAGCCACATTATCCACAGTTCTGGATGCAAATATATCCTTCCTGGATGGTAGCCAAAAATTCTCTTTCACACAGAAAATAAAAAGGCAGCACTCCACAATTGTGGTCAAAATTGTTGGTACCCCTCGTTTAATGACAGAAAAACCCACAATGGTCACAGAAATAACTTGAATCTGAAAAAAGTAATAATAAATAAAAAATATATGAAAATGAACAAATGAAAGTCAGACATTGCTTTTCAACCATGCTTCCAAAGAATTTAAAAAAAAAATAAAACTCATGAAATAGGCCTGGACAGAAATGATGGTACCTTAACTCAATATTTTGTTGTACAACCTTTTAAGGCAATCACTGCAATCAAACGATTCCTGTAACTGTCAATGAGACTTCTGCACCTCTTGACAGGTATTTTGGCCCACTCCTCAAGAGCAAACTGCTCCAGTTGTCTCGTGTTTGAAGATTGCCTTTTCCAGATGACATGTTTCAGCTCTTTCCAAAGATACACAATAGGATTTAGGTCAGGGCTCATAGAAGGCCACTTCAAAATAGTCCATTTTTTTTCCTCTTTGCCATTCTTGGGTGTTTTTGCTGTGTGTTTTGGGTCATTATCCTGTTGCAAGACCCATGACCTGTGACTGAGACCAACCTTTCTGACACTGGGCAGCACATTTCTCTCTAGAATCCCTTGATAGTCTTGAGATTTCATTGTACCCTGCACAGATTCTAGACACTCTGTGCCAGATGCAGCAAAGCAGCCCCAGAACATAACAGAGCCTCCTCCATGTTTCACAGTAGGGACAGTGTTCTTTTCTTAATATGCTTCATTTTTCTGTCTGAACATAGAGCTGATGTGCCTTGCCAAAAAGTTCCATTTTTGTCACATCTGTCCATAGGACATTCTCCCAGAAGCTTTGTGGCTTGTCAACATGTATTTTGGCAACTTCCAGTCTGTCTGTTTTATGATTATTTTTCAACAATGGTGTCCTCCTTGGTCATCTCCCATAAAGTCCATTTTAGCTCATACAACAACGGATGGTGCGATCTGAAACTGATATTCCTTGAGCTTGAAGTTCACCTTTAGGCTGTGTGCCCACATAGCGTTTTTTTAAGCGTTTCCGAGGCGTTTTTAAATGCGCGATTCTGCCACGGAAACGCTTAAAAAAAGCATTCCATGCATTTGTAATAGAAAAAGCACATGTTGTGCCAATAGTGCGGTTTTTAGCACTGCGGAATCGCATAGCGGTAAAAAACGCAGCATGTTCATTAATTTTGCGGAATCGCCCGCGATTCCGCATACCATCAATTATATGGGCAAAAACGCATGTCAAAATGTTTGACAATCATGTCAAAAAGCGCATGCGTTTTCCCTGGCAAGGGCATGCGTTTCTGCTCAGGAAAAAATCGCTTGAAAAATGCTACGTGGGCACATAGCCTTAATCTGTTTAGAAGTTTTTCTGGGCTCTTTTGTTACTATTCATATTATCCGTCTCTTTGATTTGTTATCCATTTTCCTCCTGCGGCCTCGTCCAGGGAGGTTGGCTACAGTCCCATTTCTGAATAATATGTGCAACTGTAGTCAGAGGAATATCAAGCTGCTTGGAGAGGGTCTTCTAACTTTTACCTTTAACATGTTTGTCTATAATTTTCTTTCCTTCACTTCCTCTGGTCCATGTTGAGTGTGATACACACCATGTCACCAAACAGCACAGTGAGTATCTGTAGCCGTCTATACATGCCCACTCACTGATTCCAAGATTGTAGACACCTGTGATGCTAATTAGTGGACACACCTTGATTTAACATGTCCCTTTTGTCACATTATTTTCAGGGGTAGCATCATTTCTGTCCAGGCCTATTTCATGAGTTTTATTTTTTTTTTAATTCTGTGGAAGCATGGTTGAAAAGCAATGTCTGACTTTCATTTGTTCATTTTCATAGATTTTTTATTTATTATTAGTTTTGTCAGATTTCAGTTATTTCTGTGACCATTGTGGGTTTTTCTGTCATTAAATGAGGGGTACCAACAATTTTGACCATGTGTGTATAGAGAAAAAAGTGTAGGGTATATACAATGGCATGTAAAAGTTTGGGCACCCCTGGCCAAAATTACTGTTACTGTAAACAGTTAAGGAAGTTGAAGATGAAATGATCTCTAAAAGGGCAATAGTAAAAGATGACACATTTCCTTTGTATTTTAGGCCAAATATATATATATATATATAGTCAATTTTTACATTTTAAAAATTACAAAAAGGAAAATGGGCCTATCAAAAAGTTTAAGCACCTTACATGGTTAGTACTTAGTAGCACCACCTTTTGAAAGTATCACAGCTTCTAAATACTTTTTGCAGCAATCCAAGAGGCTATCAATTTTTGTATGAGGGATTTTCATTTACTCTTTCTTCGAAAATTCTTAAAGTTCTGTATGACTCCTGGGCCATCTTGCCTGCACTGCTATTTTGAGGTCTAGGCACAGATTTTCAATGATATTCAGATCAGGGGACTGTGAGGGTCATTGTAAAATCTTCAGCTGAGGTAGTCTATTATGAATTTTGATGTGTGCTTAGGACCATTATCCATTTGTAGAAACCATCCTCTTTTTACCTTCAGCTTTTTTACAGATGGTGTTATGTGTGCAACCCTAAAGTATGATTGTTTCATCACATGCTTAAAAGTTGGTGACATATTCTATTCCTGAAATTCTGTGCCATTTTTTCTCCACATAACTTCGATCACTGTGGCCAAAGAGTTCTATTTTAACCTCATCTGTCCCCAGGCTTGTTTCCAAAATGCATCAAGCTTGTTTAGATGTTCTTTTCCATACTTCTGAACCTGAATTTTATGCTTAGGACACAAGAAAGGTTTTCTTCTGATGACTCATCCATTTGTGAAGGTGTTTCTGAACAGTAGAACAATGTACCACATCTCCGGAGTCTGCTAAATCTTTGTGAAGGTGTTTTGCAGTCAAGCGGGGGTTTTATTTTCCTGTCTAGAAATCCTATGAGCAGCTCACTGAAATTTTTCTTGATCTTCCAGACCTTATCTTGGACACCCCACTGTTCCTGTTAACTGCCATTTATTAATTACATTTCAAAAGGGCAACTTGAAAACGCTTTGCTGTCTTCTTATAGCCTTTTCCTGCTTCGTGGATCTCCCCCATTTTCATTTTCACAGTGCTAGGCAGCTGCTTAGAAGAAACCATGGCTGCTGTATTTTGGCACAAGGTTAGAGAAGGCTAGGATTATACAGAGCTGGAAAATTTGCATCATATGGCTCTCAGTAAAGATGATAGTGAACAAGCCATAACCTTAACAGGCTAATTAAGGTCTAAATCTTGGTCAAAGTCATCTGAGCACATAAATCTCCAGGGCTGCTCAAATTTTTGAATAAGCGATTTCTCTTTTTTGTAACTTTTAAAATGTAAAAAATGACTTTGCATAAAATACATAGGAAATGTGTCATATTTAAATTTCATCTTCAACTTGCTTAACTGTTCACAATAACAGTAATTTTGAGCAGGGGTGACCAAACTTTTACATGGCACTTTTCACCTAGTGCCATGTAAAAGTGCCAATGCACCTAGTGCATTTCAACTTCCAATCTGAAGTATTTTTCAAGCATAGTGACAAGCAAATAGACACACATGTTAATTAACTAAGAGACAGTTAATTAAAAAAGAAAAAAATATATATATATATTTTTTATTATAACTGTTGTACTTTCATTAATTCTGGTGATACCTGCTAAATACAGTGAATAGGTCAGACAAGTAAGCGCAGCAGTGAAGCTTCTTGCCTCACAGTTTATTTCTTTTCATTGCCTCAGCCGTCTAACCATAATAATTGGTTTCCTCTTTAGATATTCCCAAGATCATCCAGCTCCAGGGTCAGTCAGAGCGAGAGCGGACGTGAACACAAAGCAATGTCTGCTGATGTGTAAGAACAATTATTAACCTCATTTGTACAAGCTGCAGAATGGACCAGAAAACTAATGTTCTAGAACCAAAGAGAGATTAATGAAGACTTCAAATAATCAGAAAATCAACACACAACAAAATACCAATAAGCATAGTAAACAGGTGTTATAATTGTTGCTTTAATCATCCATCCACCAAGGCACCAGACATTTTTTGGGAACAACTTGTCTGTCCGATTTACCTAACAAAACAAGGGGTATGCTGCTATTGTGGGTGATAATGCAGTGCTAACCATGCCACTGGTCCAATTAGCAGCCTTAATCGGGTCTCACATGTCTGAGTTTAAAGATCCGTATGTGCACTGTGATTTCTGGAACGGATGTGTGTCTCATGAACTGAATTTAACAGCTTCATGAGTATGTAAAGAGTTTGTTCAGGTCATCAAACCCAAGTGTGGACCAAGAATCAGTCTGGACATGAACCATGAAACTTGGCTTTATGAAGTATGAGTGAGAAATTTGACTTAGAAAATCTCTTGGTTCTGATCCTTCCAGTCATCTAGGTGATGCTCACCGTCTGGTCACTGCTAGCACACCTACTCAGCTTTGATGCCCAAGCACATATCTGTTATGATTGGGTCACCGAGGAGGAGACCAAGACCAAGCTAAGCCACAGAAAACCAGAGAGGTTGGTAACTAAGCGGATTGCAGACCCCTGATCCTATCCACACAACTAGCAGTAGCCGTGGAATTTACCTACGATGATCCTAGACACCTCGACACAGCCGGAGAGCTAAATAAGCCTAAAGCAAGAATGGGGAAATCTAAACTGCCCCAGAGCAGACCCCAAAGGAATAGATAGCCCTCAAACATATATTGTCGGTGAGACAAGATGAAAACACAAACGCAGGTAGGAAAATAGACTGAGCAAACGATTGGGCCCATACTAACTAGACAGGACAGGAACGAAAAGACACTGTCTGCAATCACGCAAAAAACCCTGCAAAAAATGTCCAACACGTCTGATAGAAAAATACTGAAGTCGCACGACTTCACCCACTATATCAGCACTCTGGTATATTCTGAAAGCAGAGCAAAAAGAGGCCAATCTAATAAGGGACAAAAACAAACTGCCACAAGCAGTAACATATGGATGGAAATTCAGCACAGCCCCAGCCAGAGCTGGCTGACCACACAAAACTGAAATAGACAAAACCAGATCAAATGTGAACAATAGCAAAAGAACACTTAGCTGAGCATGCAAGGACTGAGCTGGAAACTAAGACCTCAGGAGGCAGGAAAAAATCACCAGCAGGGATATAGGGAATCAGCTGTCTTAAATCCAGTCAGAAACTCCCGATCTCCAATCGTCCTCCTCATTATCAGGTGGCAAGCCTCTGTCAATCAGATCAGCTCCATTACCTCCAGTAACCACCAGAGGGAGTCCAGAAAGAGAACTCGCGACCCCTCTGTCAATATAACCAGCTCCACTACCTTCACTAGTAACCAGAGGTAGGCCAGAAAGCGAATTCACAACAGTACCCCCCCTTGAGGAGGAGTCACCGAACCCTCATCCACGCCACCAGGCCGATCAGGATGGGCTCGGTGAAAAGCATGAACCAATCTATCGGCATGAATGTCAGAAGCAGAGACCCAAGAATTATCCTCCTGGCCATAACCCTTCAATTTGACAAAGTACTGGAGTCTCCGTCTAGCCAAACAAGAATCCAATATTTTATCTACCTCATATTCCACATTGCCTTTAATCAATACAGGGTCAGGAGGCACCGCCATAGCAACTACTGGCTCCACAAACCTCTTCAACAAAGATTTATTAAATACGTTATGGATCTTAAACGTAACTGGAAGAGCCAATCGAAAAGAAACAGGATTAAGAATCTCTAAAATCTTATAAGGTCCAATGAATCTTGGCTTGAACTTTGGAGATGCAACCTTCATAGGAATATTCTTTGACAACAACCAAACCATATCACCCACTTTAAACCGGGGACCAATGGTCCTATGCTGGTTGGAAAACCATTGGGCTTTTTCCAGAGAGAGGGACAACTTATCCACCACTTGGTCCCAAATTTGCTGCATTCTCTCTACCACAGTATCCACACTTGGGCAGGTTGAAAATTCCACTTGCCCTGAAGAAAATCGAGGATGAAACCCAAAGTTACGGAAAAAGGGCGACATCAAAGTGGCAGAACTAGCTGTAACTAAATACATCAGAAAAATCAGCCAAATAATCTGGAATATCATGAGACTGGGGAGAGGTGGAGAAAACAGGAGTGTCACTAAGAACACACTGACAACCCCAACTCACCACAGACACAGATTTCCAATCCAAAACAGCATTATGAGTTTGCAACCAGGGAAAACCCAGAACAATAGTATGCAAATTGTGCAACACCAAAAATTTACAATTTTCTTGGTGGTCTGGGGCGACCCGCATTATCACCTGTCTCCAAAATTGGGGTTTATTCTCCGCCAAAGGAGTAGCATCAATACCCCTCAAAGGGATAAGAGTCCACAGGGGTATCATGGGAAAATCACAACGTTTAGCAAAGTCTAAATTCATCAAATTCAAAGCTGCTCCTGAATCTACAAAAGCCTTAGCGGAAAATGTAGACAAGGAGCAGATCAAGGTAACTGCCAAAAGGAACTTAGGCTGTACACTGCCCACGGCAAATGTGTGCGCAAAACGTTTTTCTCATTTAGGGCAGACAGAAATAGTATGAAAGGCGTCTCCACAGAAAAAACACAGCTTATTACGCCTTCTAAACTCCTGACGTTGCGCCCTAGACAAAACCCTATCACATTGCATGGGTTCATACGTCATTCAAAAGGCAGCAACGCCTCTCGTGTAGTTTTAAGTTCACGTAAACGCCGATCAACTTGAATGGCTAATGACATAGAATCATCAAGACCAGAGGGAACAGGAAATCCCACCATAACATCTTTTACGGTTTCTGCCAAACCCTTCCAAAAGAGAGCTGCTAGGGTATCGTCATTCCATTTAGTAAGAACCGCCCACTTTCGGAATTTATGACAGTATAACTCAGAATCCTGACACTGGTTCAATGCCAATAAGGTTTTCTCAGCTTGATCAATAGCATTACGTTCATCGTACAGCAACCCCAAGGCTTGAAAATAATGCATCCACATTAGTCAGAATAGGATCTCCAGGTGTCAGAAAAAAAAGCCCAATCCTGGGGATCACCGCACAGCAAGGAGATGACAATGTTAACCTGCTGCACAGAGCTCCCCGATGAGTTAGGTTTCAAAGCAAGAAATAGTTTACAATTATTCTTAAAATTCAAAAATTTAGACCGATCCCCGAAAAACACATCAGGAGTAGGGATTTTTGGTTCAACAGCAGATGATTGAGTGAGATAGGCGGAAATTCCCTGCACTTCAGCAGCGAGCTGCTCAACATGATCAGACAATTGCTTAATCTCCATTAAAGAAAAAAAAATCCTCCTATGGCCCCAGGGAAAAAGAGTAAAAAATGTATATAAAAAAAATTCTGACACTTTTTTTTTTACAATTCTTTCCTGCTTTTGAGTACCCTAGAATCTACGGTTTAGGCTGGTGATTCTGTTATGATTGGGTCACTGAGGAGGAGAGCAAGACCAAGCTAAGCCACAGAAAAGCAGAGAGGTTGGTAACTAAGCGAATTGCAGACCCCTGATCCTCACAGACATATATTGTCAGTGAGACAAGATGAAAACACAAACGCAGGTAGGAAAATAGACTGAGCAAATGATGGGGCCCACACTAACTAGACAGGACAGGAAAGGAAAGACACTGTCTGCAATCACGCAAAAAAAACCTGCAAAAAATGTCCAACACGTCTGATAGAAAAATACTGAAGTCGCACGACTTCGCTCACTATATCAGCACTCTGGTATATTCTGAAAGCAGAGCAAAAAGAGGCCAATCTAATAAGGGACAAAAACAAACTGGCACAAGCAGTAACGTATGGATAGAGATTCAGCACAGCCCCAGCCTGAGCTGGCTGACCACACAAAACTGAAATTGACAAAACCAGATCAAATGTGAACAATAGCAAAAGAACACTTAGCTGAGCATGCAGGGACTGAGCTGGAAGCTAAGACCTCAGGAGGCAGAAAAAAATCACCAGCAGGGGTAGAGGGAGTCGGCTGTCTTAAATCCAGTCAGAAACTCCCGATCTCCAATCGTCCTCCTCATTATCAGGTGGCAAGCCTCTGTTAATCAGATCAGCTCCATTACCTCCAGTAACCACCAGAGGGAGCCCAGAAAGAGAACTCGCGACCCCTCTGTCAATATAACCAGCTCCACTACCTTCACTAGTAACCAGAGGTAGGCCAGAAAGCGAATTCACAACACATACCTCCATATACCAGAAAAGACATCAATCAAAGCCACTTCTTTCTGTATCCATGGCTCTAGCCACTGGTCACAACAAGTTACAAAACACCTGTGGCCATAGCTCTGTATTTACAACTAGCAGCCACTTTGAATCCCTTGCCTGTTGATGAAGGTACTTCTTTTCGGTGGCACCTTGCACCTTGAGTGACAGCTCTCCTGATTTTGACCCTGGCGCTGATCTTGACTTTCGGACTGGATTCTGCTTCTTTTTTTGCTTTTTGCATTTGTTGCTTGGTGTCTGAAGTCCTATTCCTTAGTTGTGTCCCTTGACCTGTCCTCTGACTACATATCTTATCACTTATTATCACATCTTTTGATGTTGCCTTGTGGCTTTACTTGTAACTACTCTAAATTTCCTTAATATTCTCAACCTTAATGGCTGACTTTTCTGGGAGTTCACAAATTGGAAATCAGACTGAGAAAGCCCAAGTCACGCTGTGGGAGTTATAATGAAGGAACAAAAACAAGGAGATTCCTGAGATTCTGCACCCCAATCTGAACTTATTGTGTCCCAGAGGATTCACTTCACAAGTGAAGATTGTATCATACTTTTTACTCAGTTCTTATTCCATTCTTTTCTGAAGGTTATTTTAGACACTCGTGTTTCTTCAACATGTCAAAAACATATGGGTTGCCTAATGTCTCATGAAATTAGCCACATCGTAAAGAGTGCTAAACAGACACAAATCTAACTGTTGCTGCTCCTATTTGGTTCTTGCATGGTGTGTTGTGGTCGACCTGTAAATGGAAACTGGAATGGGGAGACTTTTTTTCAAGACATTAAAGATGCCCCTGATAAGTCCTGATGTTAAAGCTCAAGCAGATTTAAAGAGGACTTTTCACAATTTTTTTTTTAATTGTAAGTGCCTACCTGATCACAAAGGCCCTGAAGAGCTTGATCGAGTTGCCTTTTTTATTTTTTATTTTCTTCATTCTGCTGTGGAGATATGGGCTTCTGAATTTTACTGCGCCCAATATGAAAATATCCTTCGAGTTACAGTGGTTTGCAAAAGTATTCACCCTCTTTGCTTTTTACCTATTTTCTTACATTACAACCTGTGTTTAAAATGTTTTGTAATCCCATTTGTGTGTGATGCATTCGCACTAAATAGTCTAAGTTGGTGAAGTTAAGTGAGAAAAATATAGGCATATATTAAATTTATGCTATCAAATAACTAAAAATTGTCTTGTGCATATGTGTTATTCACACCTATGCAGTCCCTAAAAATTTCTGATGCAAACAATTACCTTCATAAGTTACATGCTTGGTGACAGGAAGTCCACCTGTGTGCAATCTGAGTGTCAAATAAACTGTTAGTAGATACACACCATTTCTGAAATGTCACAGAGGCTGCAACACCATTAATCAAGAGGCACAACTAACCAAACAACACCATGAAGACCAAGGAGATCTCCAAACAAATCAGGGACAAAGTTGTTGAGAAGTACAAGTTGGGTTTTAAAAAATATTCCAATCTCTGATCATCCCTGAGAGCACCACCAAATCCTTTATAATCAAAGAGAAAGAACATGGTACTACAACAAACCTGCCAAGAGAGGGCCACCCACCAAAACGCTCAACCCGGCCATGGAGGACATTAATCAGAGAGGCAGCACAGAGACCAAAAGTAACCCTGAAGGATCTGCAGAGTTCCCAATAGGGACTAGAATGTCTGTCCATATGACCACAATAAGCTGAACACTTCATACAGGTGGCCTTTATGGAAGAGTGGGAAGAAAAAAGTCTTATGCACAAATTGTAAGGCTCATTTTCAGTTTGCCGAAAGACATGTGGGAGACTCCCCAAATGTACGGAGGAAGGTGCTGTGGTCAGATGAGACCAAAATTGAACTTTTGGCCACCAAGGTAAACGCTATGTCTGGTGGCAAATTAACACAGCTTATCACCCCAATAACATCATCCCCACAGTGAAATATGGTGGTGGAAACATCATGCTGTAGGGATTTTTTTTCAACAGCAGAGACAGGGAAAATGAATTGAGTCGAGGGGAAGACTGATGTGCGAAAAAGAAAAAGGAAAACATTTTTTAATCATCACTTTAGTCTTGTTATTATGAGGTAGGCAGTTAGAAAAGTACAAAGGCCCTCTTATATAATATTGAATTAGTGTCACATCTTTGTGTCCTTAAAAAAACAATGAGCATACTCATCCTGATGTACCTCTGATTGCTAGGCAAGGCCAATACAACTCTGAGCCTCTTTACTTTGGGTTCTCTATCATTAGCCTTTTTCTCTTTCTTCCAGATGTATTGATGCAGCATTACTATTTTTTTTAGTGAACTACTTTCATTTGCAAAGAATAATAACCTGTAAAAGAAATATCCATGTTATCAGTTTTGCATGCAGCAGTAATGTTTCCCCAAATTCCTCTCTCCATCAAACTTCTTTAAGAAGATACGATTCTATGTGGTCTGAAGCTCTAGTGTTCTTTACTTGGCTTCTAAAAATTGTCATAAAAGCTTAAATTCACAGCAACTTATGAAAATAATGCATCAACAAACCCAATGAACCTGCTACCTCACTGGTAATGACAGTCTGTCATACTCTATCACGCTATAATTACCATTTACTTTCTCGAAAAAAAATCTTGCATCATGTGGGTAATTGAAGGGGAAAAATCCTCGCTCATAGAATCCATTGTCTTTCCATCTAATTACACATGTACGTAGCATATTCAGCATTCTTCCTAATTGGGAGAGTTATTCCATCTGTTACAAACAAAAGACACCAAGCAGTACCTATGGGATCTCCACGGCACAGGGACGGTTCTTTTCTTTTGATGTTATTTTAATAAACTGATTGAGTGCATCCTGTAGACTGAGAAGGAAAAACAAATCATTCCGAACGCATAATTTAATGAAAAATTCTCCAGGGAGAATGCAATGATGAAAGAAAGCACAAAGGAAAAAGTGATCCTCCAGGATTTTTATCCCTGGCATTGGAGTTGTGAAAGTATTACAAAACTTTACCAATGGAACAAATCATTGTCTGTTAATAAAAAAAGGCATAATAATAATAATTTTTAACCCCTCTCTACTTCCCATGTTGTGATTTAGGTCGTGTTCACGTGTCCAGTGGTTCTTTCAGTGTTTGGATCCGCTTTGAAAAACAAAATGTCCCAGTACTTGAACTATTCAATTGAATGGGAACGCAAGTGTCATAAAAAGTCTCAAATTTACCATTTATCCAGCCGCAATATGTTGTTAGCTGTATCAAAACATGTAGTTTGCACAACTTTTTTAAGCTGTATCCATGTTTTTCTTCACATTGAAATCAATGGGAAATGGATCATAACTGATGGTCATCTGTCATTTCACCCATTAACAGATCTGAATTTTAACACTGTGCATGCCTTTAACACTAGAGGTGTTTAGAGATTTCTAGTAAAAACTGATCATTTTTTTTAAAGATAGATCCATTAAACAAGGAGACTTTGGTTTCCATTTTGCATCTGTTTTGCTCCAATTTTAACAGATTTAGTCATTTATGGCCCATTCCCAACATCCCATACAGCCTGGTAGGGATGACCCTGGCTTCGGGATCCAAGTGAAGAATGGTTGAAGAGGTGGCCACTCTCTTTCCATTCATCAAACAGGACTTGAGGAGAGAGACGTCTGCTCTAAACCGAGATAGGACACACAACCGTCAGACATTCTTATGGCTTACCCTGTGGTAGTTTGAAACACATCCCATCGTTGGTTTTGGCTGCCATTTCTCCATCCCCATTGCAGATCTGCAACTTCTGATCTCCAGAAAGTCAAAGCATTAGGAGATGACTTCTATTACACCAAAGGCAGAAGGATTATTAACTACAAGTCCATCAATTAGGAATACCACTTTCCTTTTTATGGGGGACAATTGGTTTTATATAAAAAGATACATGATATGTTGTTTCTAACATTCCTGCACACAAGTTTTTTTAAGATGAGACTCCCTTCCTGGCACTGGTCCACTGAGACGACATAAGAACATGATTGTCATTCTCCTTTATTACGCCTCATTACTAAGCAGAAATGGGCTATTTCTTTCAGGAGGACTAGGTCAGATTTCTCATCCCTATGGATGGATAATCCTGTTAATATTACCAGGAATGCAGTCTCCTAATTCAGCCAGTTATAATGAAACTTGAAAAAAGAAGACTGGAAATGCACAACCTCGTTATATAAAAGGTCTTGACTGCATGAGCCTGAATGCCCGGGGCAAAGCACTGGAATGTAAAATAATTTTATTCTTGACAAGAAATCAATAACCTAAAGGGAAAATGGGATTTAGTAACACTCTGTAAAACTAAGTTCACATTGACTAGGCTCCATGTACTCTATATGGAGAAGCCCACCGTCTGCAGACTAGGAACTTCACTATAAATAAGGAATAGACATGGCTGCCAGGATTTAAATCACCGTTTATACAAAATTGAGATACTCAAACAGGAACAGGCCACTGATGGCAAAAATTGTGGCCCAAATATGGGATAGGTTGTGATTGCAAAATTTGACAATTTTTCACCACTTTTTCCCAGTGTCGGACCGGAGTACCAAAGGTCTATCACTAACAATGACAAATATGATATGATCCTCATTCACAAACTTATCTATGCTGCTATATATTAATATAGTTGGTAGTCTGTTAATTGAATGGTGAGATGCTGTCTTCCTCTCTATATAGTGCATTAAGTGTATTGTGACAACTACTGCTCATGTCGGGAGACAGCTCCTGCACAGGGGCCCATTGGAGGATTCACATGTTCCCGTGTGGGCCAGTCGGAGCCTGCTCTTGCCCATGTTGTGAAAGGTAGCTGGGGCTCAAAAGGAGGGAAGGGGTCTCTTGCAACAAGACAGATTTATATAATATGCCAGAAATAAAATGCCAGCCCTAATATACACTCACTGGCCACTTTATTAGGTACACCATGCTAGTAACGGGTTGGACCCCCTTTTGCCTTCAGAACTGCCTCAATTCTTCGTGGCAGAGATTCAACAAGGTGCTGGAAGCATTCCTCAGAGATTTTGGACCATATTGACATGATGGCATCACACAGTTGGCGCAGATTTGTCGGCTGCACATCCCTGATACGAATCTCCCGTTCCACCACATCCCAAAGATGCTCTATTGGATTGAGATCTGGTGACTGAGGAGGCCATTTGAGTACAGTGAACTCATTGTCATGTTCAAGAAACCAATCTGAGATGATTCGAGCTTTATGACATGGCGCATTATCCTGCTGAAAGTAGCCATCAGATGTTGGGTACATTGTGGTCATAAAGGGATGGACATGGTCAGCAACAATACTCAGGTAGGCTGTGGCGTTGCAACGATGCTCAATTGGTACCAAGGGGCCCAAAGAGTGCCAAGAAAAAATTCCCCACACCATGACACCACCACCACCAGCCTGAACCGTTGATACAAGGCAGGATGGATCCATGCTTTCATGTTGTTTACGCCAAATTCTGACCCTACCATCCGAATGTCGCAGCAGAAATCGAGACTCATCAGACCAGGCAACGTTTTTCCAATCTTCTACTGTCCAATTTCGATGAGCTTGTGCAAATTGTAGCCTCAGTTTCCTGTTCTTAGCTGAGAGGAGTGGTACCCAGTGTGGTCTTCTGCTGCTGTAGCCCATCTGCCTCAAAGTTCGACGCACTGTGCGTTCAGAGATGCTCTTCTGCCTACCTTGGTTGTAACGGGTGGCAATTTGAGTCACTGTTGCCTTTCTATCAGCTCGAACCAGTCTGCCCATTCTCCTCTGACCTCTGGCATCAACAAGGCATTTCCGGCCACAGAACTGCCGCTCACTGGATTTTTTTTCTTTTTCGGACCATTCTCTGTAAACCCTAGAGATGGTTGTGCGTGAAAATCCCAGTAGATCAGCAGTTTCTGAAATACTCAGACCAGCCCTTCTGGCACCAACAATCATGCCACGTTCAAAGGCACTCAAATCACCTTTCTTCCCCATACTGATGCTCGGTTTGAACTGCAGGAGATTGTCTTGACCATGTCTACATGCCTAAATGCACTGAGTTGCCGCCATGTGATTGGCAGATTAGAAATTAAGTCTTAACACACAGTTGGACAGGTGTACCTAATAAAGTGGCCAGTGAGTGTATATCCACCATAGTTTGGCTCTCCCACGTTACCCTGATCTCAGGCAATTTTGGGGTAGGCTTCTGATTCCTATTGTTTCCTATGTATTCACATTTAGGACATATATTATTTAAATTTTATTTTGGTACTTTTCATTTGCTTGTTCTGATTCACAGCAGACTCAATTGTTTTGGGCACAACATACTGAGCACTCTATAACGTTTGGCCAGTGACTGTCATAGGACCCTACCTCAGAACAGGTCTGCCTCATCACATTAAGCGGCACCATACAAAGTTAGCTTTATTTTTATACAAGCTTTTTTGCTTTACTCTTCAGAATTAATTCATACAGTGAGGGTATTGGACCTCAGCAGGACCTCATATTGTCCTCTCATTTCTAAAGTGATACCCTACAATATATTTTCTATGTAAGTACCCGTACTCTAGGTACATAGTGGATTTTACCATTACCAATAGAGTTCATAGACATGCGTCCTTTATCACATTTTTATAGGTGTATACATATGAACAATACAGGAGCAGTCTGGTACGTTTTTTTTCTCCCTTTCCTTTATTTTCCTTGGTTTTCCCCACTCCACATCACTTGTGCACCTTTTGATTATTCCATTTGAGAGCTTCTCTTGATGTATCTTTGTTCATATTGTTTGTAATGCTTTGTATTTATTATTTGTCATATGATATCTCGATTTCTGCAGTGTACTGATGACGGTCAGTTGTCCTGACCGAAACGTTTACCTACCTACGAGTGACTGCGAATAAAATTCTTCACTTATTAAAAAGTTGAGTGCCAAAATTTTACTTTAATATTGCACCTGTCCAAGTGACTTGTCCCCAAGTGGGATCAGCAGCTACAACCAGACACCACCCTGGAGTGGCACCTGGCAGCTACCTGCCGCACAAGCCTGACCTCACCATCAGAGGCTCCAGCGAAGACCAAGGTAGCTATCATAGTCACACCCCTTCCAGGGTAGTCTGGTTTGTGGTACAGTGGGGCCACAACCCCCTGGCTTGCGCCAACCTGCCAAGATGCAAGCATGACAATTCAATTGTTCTCGTTAGTATCTCAGGGGCCTCAAGCCATAGTTCTCCCAGTAACTTGTCTCATTAAGTGGATGGAGATACTAGACCCAGTGGAGCCATCGCCACAGGGGGTCTCATATGCAGTCCCAGTTTATGGGACTTGGCCTGAGGAAAATACCTCTGCCAATGCACAGTTAGCTTTGGTGGATGTTTTCCCTAGGGCTGGGTTCAATTCCAGGGGGTGGCTTGGGTATTTAGGATGCTGACAAAGAAATGGAGGGGTTGTTGCTGGTTGGAGTGGGATACACATGCTACAGCCATGATAACTGTCATCTTGAGGAGCATGGACTGTCACTGCAGACTATAATGGCGGCAGATCCAAAAGCTGTGGGCCAACCAAAAGTTTGGAGAAAGGGGGTATCGCTTGGTTTGTGGGCAGTGGAACTATCAGGTTCAGGATGGGATCTTGTGGACTGGGGAAATTGCATTGCAACCACCTACCCGGAATTACTACACCTGAGTAAAGCTCTTCTAGAGCAGAAACACGCTGTGAATATAGTACCTATTTAAGGCTTTCATGCTTTTTTAATTATCACAAGCATGAAAAAAATCTTTATTACTCATGTTTTTTTAAATACATTTAATTTGAAAAATACAAAGTGTCTTCACCATTCTGGACATCGCCCGAAGGAGTGGTTCACATCTCACATCTGTTTGAGGATTCATTCTGTAAAGGAGACAGAGATTCGTTGGATTCAGTGGAGAGACGGAGACAGAGAAGGGGTTAACAGGATTTACTGAACAGGCAATTGAACAAGAAATACTCCACGCAGGGAGACAAAACTAGTAACAATAACGGGAATCATGCATAAACACAATGCACGAGGGAAAGATATACAAAAAACAAGGTCATTTATCGCTTGTAGTTCTTGCAGGGGAAGGCTGGAAAATCGCCCGACGGCGTCGTAGATCATGAAAAAAGTCTCTGGCTCTATTACGGAGGAATAAGAAGCACTGTTTCCCAACGGTGCTGATGTATCTGGTTTGGCTTGGCTTGAGTGCGCTGGAACGTGGAAACTGTCCTTTGTGTAGATTCCTCAGGAATGGTGTTGGACAAGAACCGTGGGCACGCTCACTGACCACGGTAGCAGGCATCCTTCAGGAGTAGTCTCTAGTAATGGAGTGGGTAAGCTTATCTGCAAATGCAGGCAGGACAGAGCTGTCCATAAAAACAGGGTCAGGCGGTAAATCAGTAGCATAACAGTCAGGTTTTGAGTCAGTACGCTGAGGGAGGACTGAGCACGGGAACGGGTCAGACGTGGAGGGAAAACGATAGGAGAAGGTGGATTCCCTCTCCTCTGCTCTGGCTGACAACACCACACCATCTATCCTCTTTATATTCCCCCACCTCCTGCTGTCCAGCGTGAAGGTCTTTTTTCCCCAGGAAAAAATCTCCCCCGGCAACAGTGGTGACAGTCCCGATAGTTCCGGCCTTAAAGGGCACCAGAAACTGCTGACTCTGTCTCTGCTGATATTGTTACAATTCCACCAGAGGCGAGCGCCTCCGATTTCTTTTCTCACATACCCGGAATTGCTATAAGACTGTAGATGTAAGGAATAAAAATAGTTACATTGTTAACCAGCCTAGGTGAGTATTACAACCCACACCCTCATATCTTCACAGTGTGTATATACTGACAGACCATGTGACTCTTAGATTGCACACAGGTGGACTCCCTTTTGCTAAGCATGTGACTTATGAAGGTAATTGCTTGCACCAAACATTTTTAGGGACTTCATAGCAAAAGGGATGAATACATATGCACATGCCAATTTTTAGTTATTTGATCCCATAAATTTAATTTATGCCTATAGTTTTCTCACTTAAAAGGTAAAAAGCAAAGGGGTGGAATACTTTTGCAAGCCACTGTAATTTGTGTGGTCAGCTTTTGGGTAGTATGTGGCCTAAACTCTGGAGGTTGTGGCACATGCCAGATGCACCGTGTGGCATCATTTTTAGGAAATTCTAAATTAATTTTAGAGGGTTAATTGCTTGTTGTCTCCAACAATTATCAGGAGTAGTCAACAGCTGCAGACTATCCATCGCTATTTGGACATCCATGCATTACACATGTGAGAGGGTTAATTTTATTACAACCACCTTAGCAAGATTACCACCACCCCTTACAACATACATATCATTAAACAGCAGTAAGTAACAAATCTTTCACGTCATTATTTGCTCTGATATGTGATGCCTTAAGGCCCCATTACACATAGCGATGTCCCAGCGATCCCACCAACGATCCGACATGGATGGGATCGCTGGGACATCATTAGGCTGATCGCTGGTGAGCTGTCACATAGACAGACCCACCAGCGATCAGGACAAGCGTGCATGCTGGTATCTAAGGTAAACAGTGGGTTTCTAAGAGCTGCGCTTAGAAACCCGCTGTTTACTTTAGATACCAGCATGAAGCGTCGCTGATCGTTGCTCTCCCGCTGCCACACGCAGCGAAGCGTGCTGGCTAGCAGGAGCCCAACGATCAAAAAATGGCCCAGGACAATCCTGCAAGATCAGCGATACCCGGCGGGGGGGGCGGTCGCTGATGTGTGTCACACACAGCGGTGTCGCTGGCGAGATCGCTGATGCGTCACAAAATCAGTGATCTCGCTAGCAATCTGTGTGACAGGGCCTTTAGTTACAGGCAAGTAATGTTGGTTTTGGACTTATAAGCTTCTAGGCGCCTTGCGTGAAATTTCTTAACTATGGCCCTATGATTATAGTGGGCCAGTCAAACAACACTGTCTTAATTTATTTGCTATGATCCTCTTTTATTAGAGACAATGCACAGGAAATAATAATAACTAGATGTGTATTTCCTGAAGGAAGTACAGATAGTGCTTTGAAATGGTGCCCGGGCTGCCCCTTTAAGAGAGACTTGCCTGCTGCCCCTACAAGACTTTCAACTCAGGATCTGTTTTAACTGTGGGTGCCTCTCAGGGGCCACTTTGGCCTCAGGGTCTGATTTGGTGGGTGGGGCCCCTCAGGATCCGATTCGGTGGCCTGGGCTCCTCAGGGCTTGAATTGGTGGCCGGGAGCCCTCAGGGTCTGATTTTGTGGGTGTGACCCCTCAGGGTCCGATTTTGTGGGTGTGGCCCTCAGGGTCCGATTTTGTGGGTGGGGCCCCTCAGTGTCCGATTTTGTGGGTGGGGCCCCTCAGGGTCCGATTTTCTGGCTGGGGCCCCTCAGGGTCCGATTTTGTGGCCGGGGCCCATCAGGGTCCGATTTTGTGGGTGGGGCCCCTCAGGGTCCGATTTTGTGGTTGGGGCCCCTCAGGGTCCGATTTTGTGGGTGGGGCCCCTCAGGGTCCGATTTGGTGGTCGGGGCCCCTCAGGGTCCGATTTGGTGGGCCGGGCCACTCTGGGTCTAATTTGGTGGGCGGGGCCCTTCAGGGTCCGATTTGGTGGGAGGGGCCACTCTGAGTCTGGTTTGGTGGGTGGGGCCCCTCAGGGTCCGATTTGGTGGGCGGGGCCACTCTGGGTCTGATTTGGTGGGTGGAGCCCCTTAAAGTCCGATTTTGTGGGCGGGGCCACTCTGGGTCTGATTTGGTGGGCGGGGCCACTCTGGGTCTGATTTGGTGGGCGGGGCCACTCTGGGTCCGATTTGGAGGCCAGGGTGGCTCAGCCTCCGATTTGTAGGCCAGGGTCGATTAGCCTCCGATTTGGAGGCCGGGGTGGCTCAGCCTCCGATTTGGAGCCTGCGGTCACTCAGCTTTCGATTTGGCGCGCCGGCCCTTTAAGACTCATTTCGGTGCGTCGGCCCTTTAAGAGCCAGTTTGGCTCACTGGGCTTCTAAATCCACTTTGGCGCACATTCTCTCTCAGGGGCATGCGTCATGTGATGAAGCTAGATTTGCATTTGTGCTGTGGGTTTCACTTTAAGAGCAGAAATTATCTGGCAGAAACTGTGTCCTGTGGGGGTCATGTGAAGTTCGTAGGCGTTGGCATAGTAATTGGGTCTGCCTGCGCATATCAATGAGCTTAACTGCCATTTGAATCGCCTCAGGACATGTTTTCCCTGTGGCAACATTTTCCCATTGTAATGCATTGAGGAAAATGTTTTTTCAAACGCAAATTGCGCAAAAACTACAAATCCGATTGACACGAAAATTACTTAGCACACCTCTCGTGGACGCTGGCTTCGAAACGACACCTCAAGGGAGTCTGTGCATGTAGCGGTTCGGGCCGCATTAATTGCGGAAAATCAACTGAATAATAATAAGAAGAAGTTAGCAGCGTTCGGATTACAAGCTTTCTTCAAAGGACTATAATAATGATGATGATGATGATGATTAATGATGATGATGATGATGAATGATGCATGCATCAGGCACCATTCACACATTATGTAAATAGTGGGTATCCAGGCTGGTAGAGGTCGTAGGACATATGTGTAAATGCCAGGGAGTTGCACCCAATAAGCACCATTTCTAGGCGGGTACAGAATATAAAAGTAGACAGTCTCAACTCCTTTTAGTAAAATGAAGGGTTAGGGTAGGATAAACGATGTCATGAAATATATGACACTTAGTAGGAGTTAATATATGTTCACACAATTTTTTTTGACGAATTTCGTCTGGAACCGGACTGAAAATTTGCTATATAATTGCCAAAAATGCTGAGCGTATGCACAGCACTGTCAAAACGACTTGGTCCATGCACATGGTTCGTCTTTTTTCACGTAAAAAGCTTCAGGCTACAAAAATCATTAAGTGGCTAACATAGACTCACTGGCCACTTTATTAGGTATACCATGCTAGTAAGGGGTTGGACCCCCTTTTGCCTTCAGAACTGCCTCAATTCTTCGTGGCAGAGATTCAACAAGGTGCTGGAAGCATTCCTCAGAGATTTTGGACCATATTGACATGATGGCATCACACAGTTGGCGCAGATTTGTCGGCTGCACATCCCTGATGCGAATCTCCCGTTCCACCACATCCCAAAGATGCTCTATTGGATTGAGATCTGGTGACTGAGGAGGCCATTTGAGTACAGTAAACTCATTGTCATGTTCAAGAAACCAATCTGAGATGATTCAAGCTTTATGACATGGCGCATTATCCTGCTGAAAGTAGCCATCAGATGTTGGGTACATTGTGGTCATAAAGGGATGGACATGGTCAGCAACAATACTCAGGTAGGCTGTGGCGTTGCAACGATGCTCAATTGGTACCAAGGGGCCCAAAGAGTGCCCAGAAAAAATTCCCCACACCATGACACCACCACCACCAGCCTGAACCGTTGATACAAGGCAGGATGGATCCATGCTTTCATGTTGTTTACGCCAAATTCTGACCCTACCATCCGAATGTCGCAGCAGAAATCGAGACTCATCAGACCAGGCAACGTTTTTCCAATCTTCTACTGTCCAATTTCGATGAGCTTGTGCAAATTGTAGCCTCAGTTTCCTGTTCTTAGCTGAGAGGAGTGGTACCCAGTGTGGTCTTCTGCTGCTGTAGCCCATCTGCCTCAAAGTTCGACGCACTGTGCGTTCAGAGATGCTCTTCTGCCTACCTTGGTTGTAACGGGTGGCAATTTGAGTCACTGTTGCCTTTCTATCAGCTCGAACCAGTCTGCCCATTCTCCTCTGACCTCTGGCATCAACATGGCATTTCCGGCCACAGAACTGCCGCTCACTGGATTTTTTTTCTTTTTCGGACCATTCTCTGTAAACCCTAGAGATGGTTGTGCGTGAAAATCCCAGTAGATCAGCAGTTTCTGAAATTCTCAGACCAGCCCTTCTGGCACCAACAATCATGCCACGTTCAAAGGCACTCAAATCACCTTTCTTCCCCATACTGATGCTCGGTTTGAACTGCAGGAGATTGTCTTGACCATGTCTACATGCCTAAATGCACTGAGTTGCCGCCATGTGATTGGCTGATTAGAAATTAAGTCTTAACACACAGTTGGACAGGTGTACCTAATAAAGTGGCCAGTGAGTGTAGACTGACTGCTCTATTTTTCTACTTTATAGACAGAGTGGAAAAAAAAAAAGAAGCAAGGCTGATGGTAAGAATGCCAAATAATTGAGCAAATACCCCACAGTAAGTAAATAGTATTAGTACATGTAAATAACATTGAGTACTTGGTGGAAACTATTTTGATCAAAAAAGTGTAAAAGTCATCATACCGTGACAAAAGTGTACCTGTAAGGCCAATTTCACACTTCCGTTTTTTACAATCAGTCACAATCCGCCAGGTTTTGAAAAAAACGGATCCTCAATTTTCTTTTGAGGATCCGTTTTTTTCTCCATTGACTTGCATTAATGGCGGATTGTGACGGATTGCTGTCCGTTGCATCCGTTTTTTTTGAGGATCCGCCAAAAGTTGCTGTCCGTCACCATCCTCAAAGAATTCAAAACGGAGCTTGCAACGTTTTTTTCTCTGGCGGATCCTCCAGACATTGATTTAACCCGATTTTCTTTCTGGGTGCCGGAGAAAACAAGAAAAAAATTCATTCTCTCTCTCTCTCTCTCTCTCTCTCTCCCCCCTTCCCGGCCAGCAATTCCTTTATTTCCTCATTTTCAGGATCCGTCTCAAAACGGATCCTGTGCCATCCGTTCACATCAGTTGAGAACGGATCCGCTTCTCTGACTTTTTGGCGGATTTGAACTGATGCAAAAAAACTGAAGTGTGAAAGAGGCCTAAGGAGGAAGAACGGGCTGCGGGTACCTGTGCAATGCCGGGAAAGGAACTGCTGAGGCTGCGTCCAGTGTTGCAGGAGGAAGGAAATGGGAGCCAGACAGGACCCATGACCTGGAGAGAAGGGTGTGGTAAGCAGGGGGGTGAGAGAGATTGTAGCGCGGGAAAAGCCAGAGAGTTCCCGCCGGAGGAAGGAGAAGGTAGGGGCCGACTGCGCTCTGCGAAGTAAGGTGAAGCGTGGAGCAGAGACCCAGGAGGGGTTCAGTGAGGGCTCCCGAGTATCAGTGAGCACGCAGAGGGACAGGCGCCGAGAACAGCAGCACGGCGCGGGTGCACTGAGGAACGAGCACCAGGAGCAGCATCGTGGGGTGTGTATCCAGCTATCGGTGGGTGTGCAGCAGAGCACACGCCGAGTAGAGACTTGTGCAAAGCTCCACACTTTGGCTCTGCAGATTAATAGGCTAGGAGCTCAACGGGCAGAACCGATGACCGCCCGTTGCTGCCAGAAGTGGAACCTTGTGTTGAGCGGGGAAGCCTGAAGACGCAGTGTCAGCCTCCACCGGCATTCCATCATCTATTGGACCGCACACGACTAGAGGACAATGGAGTCACAATAAGTTGAATTTGATAGCAAGACTGTTGCGTTGTATCACAATATCACTGTTTTCACCTGCTTGTCTCCTTCCTGTGATCTCCCTGTTATTCCCCTGTTAATTCCCTGCAAGGAGTTTATTGCTGTAAATTAAATCACACTCTTGTTAACCCTTGCTCTGCATTCCTGCGCTACCGCATCCTCTTACCTGCTTACATACCCATTGATGATGGTCCCTAATTCTATTATTTCACCTCTGTATGTGCCAGCAGGACTTAAAATAGACGGACAGAGCAGGACCCAAATGCTATACAACTGCCTGTGGAAAGCTATATAGACAAGACGCACAGCCCAGTAAGTGTGGGGGGCACGTCCCGATATGTACAAAGTACAAGGAACCAAAGCAAAACCAAAGAAATGGGCCTACACACCTGTTGGTATGAGTACAGTCTCTAGGTCTTGCTCTGTCTCCATCAATTTTGAGACCTGCTGGCACATAGACAGGTGAATTACTAGAGTTAGGGAAAATGCTACTTGTGTACACTTTGTCGCGGTGGGATGGCTTTTATGCTTTTCTTTATCAAAATAGTGTTTTCTAAGTACCTTATACTGTTTACATGTACTATCACTATTTACTTATCTACTAACTGCAGGGTATTTGCTCATTTGTTTTTATCCTAAGTTTTGAAATATAAAGTAACTTAAAACTATGGTTAGTCCCACAAAAAAACAAACCATTATTTAAGTATGTTAGCAAAAAAAGAAAAAAGGTTATGACCCTTGGAAGGTGGTATAGAAAAAAAAAGAAAGTAAAAAAAAAATTCTGGGTCTCTTAAGGGTTAAGGTAAGGAAGGATGGGAAATCTGAAGTCTGCTGTTTCTAAAACTTCGAAATAGCTGAGTTAAGAGCTGATTTCTGTGATCAACCAATAAGTCTTCGTTTCTCTTGCCAGTGAAGGTAGTGATGACTTTTAGGTAGACATGGCAGCAGAGGTTTAAGATTCCATCCATCATCCAACTCCACCAAGCCCACGTTCTTCCATCCTGTTCTGCCATCCCTTTCCTATATAACTAATGACATGTATTTTTGGAATGAAAACGGCACAGCACCGATTGTTTACGATAACATACTAAAATATATAAAATACATTAAAGGGGTGGTCCGAAATATAAATGAATTTTAATCCTAAATGTCAAACTTTTTAATGCCATTATCTAATCTATTTTGTAATATACTTTAATTAAAAATGTGTCTATCCTTCCCTAACTACACAATCTAATGTCTTTTCTTTCTTTTTGTTTGCAATTTCCTTTTTGATGATGCTTCATTTTAAAATTCAAGTGCATTCTACGATACTGAAACAAAGTGTCATCAAGGGGCAGCGGCTCCATTCTCTGGCACAGCCCCTGATACCTTCCTGAAACGAAGCATCATCGGTGACCTTCATTTCAGGGGCTGGACTAGTCCCTGATCTGTCACTGTTGCGATGTCGATGTCTGCTGTGGATGCTCCTCCTCCTCATCTGAGCTATTGAAAGCAGCACCCTCTTCCCCCAATGGATGCTAATCTGGGTCAACAACTGGGTCATCCATCACCTCCTCTTCAATGTCATGTGCACCTTCCTCTGTGTCACCGTGTATGGTGGTATAGTGTGCGGGAAGGGGCACCTGAGTCTCATCAGGGTCAGAATCTGGCTCTGTACACTGCGAGGACAATGTAGTGCTCTGAGTGAATGTACCAGCAGAATCATCTATCAGTGCATCAGTGCACTCCATGTCAGATTCATCTTGGCCTGGGTAATTCACCATTTCACTTGATAATCCAGGCATGGTATGTGAAAACAGCTCCATGGAGTAATCAGTAGTATGGCCTGCATCATCCTTCAATCTTAGTTGGGGTGAAGGACACAAGGAACGGTGTGGTTCATGAACATGAGCCTCCAATGACGACTCAGTGCTTTTACTTTTTACAACTTCAGAAGAGGAGGCGATAGAGCTGGAGGCTGAGTCAGCAATGTAAGACAAAACTTTTTTCTGAAGCTCTGGCTTTAAAAGCGGTTTGCCAACTCCTAGAAAACTAAGCCTTTGAGGCCTTGTGGAGCCAGACGATGACGCAGGCTCAACACCTCCTGCGTTCGGTCCTATTTTGCTTTTGCCGCTACCATCAGATCCACCACCAACACCATCATTACCAGCTGCCAACCCCCGCCCAATTCCACGGCCTCTTCCACCAGCCTTCCTCATTTTTGGTAGAAATGTAGACAAAATCCAACAAACTATATAGTAATGTAAAACAAGGTACAAGGTGTCTATAGGACAGGGGAGATTTTGAATTTCTGCACACACTTGTGGACACTGGACACTTTTGAATTGTGTGAGGTCCACTGAATATCACAGCGCTATGTCACAGGCTCGATGTCGCAGGTGTGAAAAATGTCACTAGAGGATAACGGAGATTTGAATTTCTGCACACACTTGTGGACACTGGACACTTTTGGATTGTGTGAGGCCCACTGAATATCACAGCGCTATGTCACAGGCTCGATGTCGCAGGTGTGAAAAATGTCACTAGAGGATAACGGAGATTTTGAATTTCTACACACACTTGTGGACACTGGACACTTTTGGATTGTGTGAGGCCCACTGAATATCACAGCGCTATGTCACAGGCTCGATGTCGCAGGTGTGAAAAATGTCACTAGAGCATAACGGAGATTTTGAATTTCTGCACACACTTGTGGACACTGGACACTTTTGGATTGTGTGAGGCCCACTGAATATCACAGCGCTATGTCACAGGCTCGATGTCGCAGGTGTGAAAAATGTCACTAGAGGATAACGGAGATTTTGAATTTCTGCACACACTTGTGGACACTGGACACTTTTGGATTGTGTGAGGCCCACTGAATATCACAGCGCTATGTCACAGGCTCGATGTCGCAGGTGTGAAAAATGTCACTAGAGGATAATGGAGATTTTGAATTTCTGCACACACTTGTGGACACTGGACACTTTTGGATTGTGTGAGGCCCACTGAATATCACAGCGCTATGTCACAGGCTCGATGTCGCAGGTGTGAAAAATGTCACTAGAGGATAACGGAGATTTTGAATTTCTGCACACACTTGTGGACAGTGGACACTTTTGGATTATGTGAGGCCCACTGAATATCACAGCGCTATGTCACAGGCTCGATGTCGCAGGTGTGAAAAATGTCACTAGAGGATAACGGAGATTTTGAATTTCTGCACACACTTGTGGACACTGGACACTTTTGGATTGTGTGAGGCCCACTGAATATCACAGCGCTATGTCACAGGCTCGATGTCGCAGGTGTGAAAAATGTCACTAGAGGATAACGGAGATTTTGAATTTCTGCACACACTTGTAGACACTGGACACTTTTGGATTGTGTGAGGCCCAATGAATATCACAGCGCTCTGTTACAGGCTCGATGTCGCAGGTGTGAAAAATGTCACTAGAGGATAACGGAGATTTTGAATTTCTGCACACACTTGTGGACACTGGACACTTTTGGATTGTGTGAGGCCCACTGAATATCACAGCGCTATGTCACAGGCTCGATGACGCAGGTGTGAAAAATGTTACTAGAGGATAACGGAGATTTTGAATTTCTGCACACACTTGTGGACACTGGACACTTTTGGATTGTGTGAGGCCCACTGAATATCACAGTGCTATGTCACAGGCTCGATGTCGCAGGTGTGAAAAATGTCACTAGAGGATAACGGAGATTTTGAATTTCTGCACACACTTGTGGACACTGGACACTTTTGGATTGTGTGAGGTCCACTGAATATCACAGCGCTATGTCACAGGCTCGATGTCGCAGGTGTGAAAAATGTCACTAGAGGATAACGGAGATTTTGAATTTCTGCACACACTTGTGGACACTGGACACTTTTGGATTGTGTGAGGCCCACTGAATATCACAGCGCTATGTCACAGGCTTGATGTCGCAGGTGTGAAAAATGTCACTAGAGGATAACGGAGATTTTGAATTTCAGCACACACTTGTGGACACTGGACACTTTTGGATTGTGTGAGGCCCAGTGAATATCACAGCGCTATGTCACAGGCTCGATGACGCAGGTGTGAAAAATGTCACTGGAGGATAACGGAGATTTTGAATTTCTGCACACACTTGTGGACACTGGACACTTTTGGATTGTGTGAGTCTCACTGAATATCACAGCGCTATGTCACAGGCTTGATGTCGCAGGTGTGAAAAATGTCACTAGAGGATAACGGAGATTTTGAATTTCTGCACACACTTGTGGACACTGGACACTTTTGGATTGTGTGAGGTCCACTGAATATCACAGCGCTATGTCACAGGCTCGATGTCGCAGGTGTGAAAAATGTCACTAGAGGATAACGGAGATTTTGAATTTCTGCACACACTTGTGGACACTGGACACTTTTGGATTGTGTGAGGCCCACTGAATATCACAGCGCTGGGGGCGTGGCCTGAGCGGCATGTGAGGAGGACGTGTGCCCGCTGAGCTCCCGCATATACCTGCTTCATTCAGCCATTTCGTCCCCACAGCACGGCTACTATAACCCCTGGAGGCTGCACCGGAGTCGGTAGACACCGCGGGGCACCGGAGATCGCTGCTTCACCCCAGGATATGGGGAAAAGAGGTCTGAGAAGGGTGGCAGGAGAGGCCGGAGCGGGGAGCCAAGATGGCGCCGCCGCCACAGCGCGCGCCTTAGAGGAGGCCGCAGAAGACAGCGCGGCTAGGAACAGGGCAATGGCGGCCAGGCTGCAGCGCTTTGCCCGCACGGCTGAGGCAGAACAGGAGTCTCTCCAGGACTCTGATATGGACCAGGAGACTGTGGCAGAGGACATGAGCCCTGGAATGGGGGAGGAGGAGGAGGCTGCCCATGCTGAAGTGCAGGGGGGGAGGGGAGCTGAGCCTAGCTGGAGTGATCTGGTGGAAAGAAATAAACAGCACCTCACAGCCTTGCAATTACAAGTTCCAGACGAGCCCACCAATAAAGATGTAATGCTGGCAGTGGTGCACTGTGGGACTGCGATCTCACATGTCCTGACGCAACTGGGCTTTCTGCAGGAGTCCATGCAGACTGTGCGACATGACCTGCACAGTGTTAGAGACAGAACAAGCCAGCTGGAAAAGCGTATGGGTGCTGTGGAGAATTCGGCCTCTGACTCAGGACAGCACTGTACAGAGCTCAAGAAGGATATGGCAGCTGTCTGGGCTAAAACTGATGACCTTGAAAATAGATCCAGACGGAATAATGTTCGTATTGTGGGCATGCCAGAGCGCTGTGAGGGAAAGAATCCTACTGCCTTCATTGAAACATGGCTTAAAGAAACAGTAGGTGTGGACAATCTAACACACCTGTATGCAGTGGAAAGAGCACACAGAGTCCCGACTCGGCCCCCCCTCCCTGGTCATCCACCACAACCTGTGCTGGCTAAAATCCTTCATTACAGGGACAGAGACGCTATCCTTAGATACTCGAGAGAACACCCTGACCTTACAATGGAGGGATCCAGAGTCTCCTTTTACCCAGACTTTTCGCCGGAGGTTCAGAAGATGAGAGCGAAGTTCATAGACATCAAGAAGCGTCTGAGAGCCTGTGGCGTCAAGTACTCCATGTTTTTCCCGGCTAAATTGCGTGTTGAGGCCTGGAATAAAAGCCACTTTTTTCTAGACCCCAGGGAAGCTGTGGACTGGTTGGACCTTAACGAACGACAATTGAGGAAGGAGAGGAAGGAGCAGGAATGTGGCTGATGGTTTCTTGACCTGCTTAGTTGTTATGGAGTCATGCGGTTGGAGACTGCGGTCCTGATGCAATGGACTGCCTAAGAAGTTATATTTCTATTTGCTCTTTTATTATTTTATTATTCTGCTATATGCTGTTCTTTTAAGAATTTGTGGTCCTTATGGGGCCTTAGTCTGAATACGGATAAGGGAAAATGCAAAGTGCTGTGGGGTTATATCCTGTCAAATGCGGGTAGTGAACAGGAATTGAGGCGCCTGCTGAATGGGGTGGAAGGGTTCGACAGTGCCCTTACTTGTTGCACCCTTGGTTCAGCCCAAGGAATTGTTGGGGGGTGTTTTTTGGGGGGAGGGGGGAGGGATTGGGTTCAAAATGTCCTTTGGCATACTTGTACATTTCAATGTTGGCTATGGTGCGGCCAGGGGGGAGATGGTAGGCAATATGCTGTGGTACGATAATGGCTGATTTTAAGATACTTAGTTGGAATATCAGGGGGTTGAAGTCGCCAGTAAAACGACAGGCCATATTCTCCTTCATAGCGGACCAGAAACCGGCGGTTGTTTGTTTGCAGGAGACGCATCTCACACAGGAGACGCTGGGAATCCTGGATAAGAGATGGGTACAGGCGGGCTTTCACTCTACTCATTCCCAATACTCTAGGGGGGTTAGTATATTGATTCACTCCAGGACTCAATTTAAGTGCCACCGGGTGGTGGTGGACACAGAGGGGCAATTCGTCCTTTTATCTTGTACAATCTTTTCCACCCCACTGGTGTTGACATCTATATATATACCTCCGCCTTATAGCAGTAGAGTTATTTATAAAGTTCTGGCCATTCTGAGAGATTTTCCGGGGGTTCCGCATTTGGTGGTGGGAGATTTCAATAATATTCTGGATTCACATTGGGACAGGGGTAGCCATGAACCTCTGAGGCTGGGAGGTAATCTTACGCCATTTGGGGTTCTTGTGCGGGAGATAGCTTTGACCGACTTGTGGAGATGTCGTAACCCTGGCGTCCGTCAATTCTCGTGCTTCTCCTCTACTCACTCCTCCCTGTCTCGCATTGATCTGGCCCTGGGTGATGATCTTATGCTGGGTAAAACTTTAGCGGTTAAATATTTGGCACGAACGGTATCTGATCATTCGCCTGTTTCAGTCATGCTTGGGGGGGCGGGAACGGGAGGAATGATAGACCTCTCTGGCGCCTTAACCCGTTTTGGCTGCAGCTAATCGATAAGAATGATGGCTTTATTCCTGAGTTGCAGGAATATCTTACTCTTAATAGAGGCTCGGCTTCTAGTGGGATCGTCTGGGAGGCCTTAAAGGCGTAATTAGGGGGAATGTACATGCGAGAGATTTCTAAAATAAAGAGCGCCTCCAGGGCAAAATCACAACTTATATTTAGGGACCTGGAGGATGCGAAAAGGGCCCTTGCAACACAGAGCACACCTGCCACTCGGAAGCGATTGTGGGGGAAGCGCAGTCAAAGGTGACCAAACAGACATTAGAGGCAGCAGCGCAAAAACGGCTGTTTCAATCTACTCAATATTTTGAGAGTGCGGAAAGTGTGGGGCATTTGCTTTCTGTCGTGACATCGGCACAGAGAGGGTCTGCGGCTATAGCGGGTCTTCAGGATGTGAATGGGCGACTGCTCACTGACGCACCGGGGATCTTAAAAATTCTAGAGATTTTTTATGCTGACTTGTATTCCTCACATGCTTGGGCCCCGACGGAGGATTTTGTTTCCTTTTTGGAGGCTGCCAATCTCCCAAGGTTGACTCCTGAGGACAGACACTCTCTAGATAGACTTCTAAGTCTGGGCGAGTTGGAGGAGGCTCTGGGAACCATGTCCAATGGTAAGGCACCTGGGGTGGATGGGTTGCCAGCTGAGGTGTACAAACGGTATAGAACGGTATTGCTCCCTGCTCTATTGACGGTGTTTAATGATAGTCTGGAACGGGGTGTTCTCCCACCGTCTATGCGAGAAGCTGTCATCGCCGTGCTGTTGAAAAAGGATAAGGACCCAACTCTGCCTGCGTCGTATAGGCCCATCTCCCTGTTGACGCTAGACATTAAACTTTTAGCGAAGGTCCTGGCCATTCGACTCTCAAAGGTAGTAGCTGTGTTAATACACCCCGATCAGACGGGGTTTATGCCCAATAAATCGACGGCTATGAATATTAGGAGATTATATCTGAATATGCAGGTGAGGGCTGATAATGCCGGGAAGAGGGTGGTTCTGTCCCTAGACGCCGCTAAGGCATTTGATAGTGTGGAGTGGGACTATCTATGGGCGACGCTTCACTGTATGGGCTTTGGCCCGGGCTTTATTGGCTGGGTCAAGCTCTTATATTCGGAGCCGAGCGCTCGGCTGAGGGCTAATGGTCAGTTGTCTAATCCTTTTTCGCTTCATAGAGGAACAAGGCAGGGATGTCCTTTATCCCCGCTGCTGTTTGCTCTCGCGGTGGAGCCATTGGCTTCCAGGATAAGATTGGATACTGGCATAGAGGGATTCCAGTATGGGGACCATGAGGAGAAGGTAGCACTATATGCGGATGACCTGTTGTTATTTTTAGCGGACGCGGACAGATCATTACAAAACACGATGACACTTCTTGGGGTATTTGGGAAGGTCTCGGGTTTGGTTATTAACTGGGAGAAGTCTGCGCTCCTCCCATTGGACTCAAGCTCCTGCAGTGTGGTGGGTGTGCCGGTTGCAACGTCCCTTCAATATTTGGGCATAAAAATATCTAATAAGCTGACAGACTATGAGAGTCTAAATCTTGTCCCGTTGTTGGACAGGATCAAACAGAAGGTTAAGGCCTGGGCAAAGTTACTCCTCTCTGTAGTGGGAAGAGTGAATCTGTTGAAGATGGTAGTTATGCCGCAACTCTTATATGTCCTTCATAATTCCCCTGTCTGGCTTCCCCAGAACAGGTTTCATAAAATTAATATGATTTTTAGAGAGCTCGTTTGGCTGAAACAAGGCGCGAGAATTAAACTTGAACACTTGCAAAAACCTAAGGATGAGGGGGGACTTGCGTTGCCCAACCCATGGCTTTATTTTTTGTCTTCCCAGTGCCAGCATGTAGCAGGAGGGATGGAGGGCGAGTTGGCGGATTTGGTGGGAGGTCAGAAGATCCTTCAATTTCTAGTGGGACGGGGATCACTGGTGTCGAGTCTGGAGTCGGGTAGATTTCGATCCCTTGCATTCAGGTTTCCTACGGTGCTTCTAATGGTTAGAGTATGGGATAAGCTGAGGCAGCTGAGAGGAATACGCGGTCTTACAAAGTACTCCCCCATATGGGACAATCAGCATTTGCCATGTATGAAAACGCTCAGAGGCTTTGCTCACTGGAGGCGGATTGGCATATGGTGGGTGTCGCAGCTGGTGGAGGGAGGGGTTTTTAAAACTTTCGAGCAATTGGGACAGGAATTTCCCCTCCAGCGCTCTATGTTTTATCAATATTTGCAGCTGCGTCACGCGTATATGGTGCAGAGCAAAAAAGTTGACCTAACCATACACCACGACGTCCTTATCCATAGGCTTGGTATGCAGGGGTCCACCAGAGGACTGATTTCAATGGTGTATGGTGGTTTACTCGGACAGGTCCTGTCAAGGCATCCTATTAGCGCACTGATAAAGTGGGAACAACAGCTGGGTACGATATCAGCGGAGCAGTGGGACTCGATTCTACAGATGATTCCCAGAATATCTCTTAGTGAGCCTGGCCGCCTGTCTCAGCTATATGTCCTCTATAGGACATACAGGTCTCCCGAATGGTTGTTCAATAGAGGGGTGCGGTCGGATTCAAGATGCCCCAAGTGCACGACGGATAATGCGGACATTTTACATATGATGTGGACATGCTCTTGCTTGCAGATATTTTGGATCGTGGTCCTTGGCCTTATACACTTAGTCACGGGACAGGACATTCCCAGGGACCCCATGATTTGTGTTCTGGGTTATGTTGATGAGGTGGGAGGGGATCAATACCTTAAAATTGCTGTGGCCAGAATGCTATTTGTGGCCCGAAAGCTGATAGCTTATCAGTGGATTTCTGCCAAAATCCCCTCAAGAAAAGAATATATTAATAGGTTGAACCAAATATTATATAGGGAAAAGTCTGTGTACCTTAGGAGGGGTGTGCCACATATTTTTGGGAAAATATGGGAGGGATGGTTGAAGATTCCCAGCCTGGCTGCCTCGAATCTTCTGGATTAGTGGGTGGGCCCTGGAGGTGGTCTCCTGTCGGTTGTCGCTCGTCATTTCTCATATGATACGGTTGTGTGATAGAATTGGGTTTATTCGCTATGTACCAGTCCATGCCATCGGACAAAGGGAGGGGGGTGTTATGGGGGAAGGGAATGTTTGACAACATGTTGTAAGTTGTATATGCCTGTCATTTACAAAACTTTTAATAAAAACTATCTGATTAAAAGAATATCACAGCGCTATGTCACAGGCTTGATGTCGCAGGTGTGAAAAATGTCACTAGAGGATAACGGAGATTTTGAATTTCAGCACACACTTGTGGACACTGGACACTTTTGGATTGTGTGAGGCCCAGTGAATATCACAGCGCTATGTCACAGGCAGAAATTGGCTAGTGTATGATAAACTACAAGGTGTATATAGAATTGGGCAGAATAGGAATCTCCCTAGAGTGTAGGTCTGTAAGAACGGAACAAGTCCTCGACTTATCCTTACAGAGCGACACACAGATAGCTTCACTGTGGCCGTGATAACAGCCGTTACAAGGTACTGAGAGAGGAGCATGCACGTACACGGCTGTCCGGTGTACGTAAAATTGTCAAGCTCCGTGTTTTTTAAGTATACGGACTGACACACGCTGTCTCTCTATAGTTTTGAATGTGATCAAACAGCAAATATATTTAATTGTTTGAAAACTAGACAAAACTAGAAGGTGCAGGTCTGTAAGAACGGAACATGTCCTCGACTTATCCTTACAGAGCGACACACAGATAGCTTCACTGTGGCCATGATAACAGCCGTTACACGGTACTGAGAGAGGAGCGTGCACGTACACGGCTGTCCAGTGTACGTAAAATTGTCAAGCTCCATGTTTTTTAAGGATACGGACTGACACACGCTGTCTCTCTATAGTTTTGAATGTGATCAAACAGCAAATATATTTAACTGTTTGAAAGCTAGACAAAACTAGAAGGTGCAGGTCTGTAAGAACGGAACATGTCCTCGACTTATCCTTACAGAGATACACACAGCTTCACTGTGGCTGTGATAACAGCCATTACACGGTACTGTGTGAGGAGTGTGCACCGCTGTATGGTGTGAGAAAATGCACGCTCAGTACCTCACTAGGGCAAAAAAAAAAAAATTGGGATTGCTTTTAAAAAAGCAGTTTGCAGAGCAGTGGGTAAACAGCAATGCAGCCGTCAGGAAGCCTTAGAAGGCAGCCTAACAACCAACACCACTGATCCAGCAAAATATAGCCTCCACTTGCACTGCACACACAGTGACTGGTGTGTTGTACAGGCAAAATCACTAGCAGCAGAAGCAGTTTTTGGTGTCTTCTTCCCTGCCTAACGCTCTCCCTACAAAATCATCAGAAGCAGCAGCTCTCCCTATTCTGAGATCAGCATGAGTAACATGGCGGTCGGCGTGCACGCCCTTTTATACCCCCTGTGACACCCACCAAAGCAAGCCAATCACTTGCATGCCCTTCTGAAAGATGGTGGTGACCCCTGCCTATGTCATCACGTTGCCCACAGTGTCCGTGGATCCTGATTGGCTGAAAAAGAGCGCAAAACAAACTTTTGAAACGCGACTTTGGTGCTTAAGTCGCCGACCTCGTGGCCGACCTCATCCTAGGGTCGGGTTTCGTTTCATGAAACCCGACTTTGCCAAAAGTCGGCGACTTTTGAAATTTTTCGACCCGTTTCGCTCAACTCTATACATGATATATTGTTTCTAACATTCCTGCAAACAAGTTTTTTTAAGATGAGACTCCCTTCCTGGCACTGGTCCACTGAGACGACATAAGAACATGATTGTCATTCTCCTTTATTATGCCTCATTACTAAGCAGAAATGGGCTATTTCTTTCAGGAGGACTAGGTCAGATTTCTCATCCCTATGGATGGATAATCCTGTTAATATTACCAGGAATGCAGTCTCCTAATTCAGCCAGTTATAATGAAACTTGAAAAAAGAAGACTGGAAATGCACAACCTCGTTATATAAAAGGTCTTGACTGCATGAGCCTGAATGCCCGGGGCAAAGCACTGGAATGTAAAATAATTTTATTCTTGACAAGAAATCAATAACCTAAAGGGAAAATGGGATTTAGTAACACTCTGTAAAACTAAGTTCACATTGACTAGGCTCCATGTACTCTATATGGAGAAGCCCACCATCTGCAGACTAGAAACTTCATTATGAATAAGGAATAGACATGGCTGCCAGGATTTAAATCACCGTTTATACAAAATTGAGATACTCAAACAGGAACAGGCCACTGATGGCAAAAATTGTGGCCCAAATATGGGATAGGTTGTGATTGCAAAATTTGACAATTTTTCACCACTTTTTCCCAGTGTCGGATCGGAGTACCAAAGGTCTATCAGTAACAATGACAAATATGATATGATCCTCATTCACAAACTTATCTATGCTGCTATATATTAATATAGTGGGTAGTCTGTTAATTGAATGGTGAGATGCTGTCTTCCTCTCTATATAGTGCATTAAGTGTATTGTGACAACTACTGCTCATGTCGGGAGACAGCTCCTGCACAGGGGCCCATTGGAGGATTCACATGTTCCCGTGTGGGCCAGTCAGAGCCTGCTCTTGCCCATGTTGTGAAAGGTAGCTGGGGCTCAAAAGGAGGGAAGGGGTCTCTTGCAACAAAACAGATTTATATAATATGCCAGAAATAAAATGCCAGCCCTAATATATATCCACCATAGTTTGGCTCTCCCACGTTACCCTGATCTCAGGCAATTTTGGGGTAGGCTTCTGATTCCCATTGTTTCCTATGTATTCACATTTTGGACATATATTATTTCAATTTTATTTTGGTACTTTTCATTTGCTTGTTCTGATTCACAGCAGACTCAAGTGTTTTGGGCACAACATACTGAGCACTCTATAACGTTTGGCCAGTGACTGTCATAGGACCCTACCTCAGAACAGGTCTGCCTCATCACATTAAGCGGCACCATACAAAGTTAGCTTTATTTTTATACAAGCTTTTTTGCTTTACTCTTCAGAATTAATTCATACAGTGAGGGTATTGGACCTCAGCAGGACCTCATATTGTCCTCTCATTTCTAAAGTGATACCCTACAATATATTTTCTATGTAAGTACCCGTACTCTAGGTACATAGTGGATTTTACCATTACCAATAGAGTTCATAGACATGCGTCCTTTATCACATTTTTATAGGTGTATACATACGAACAATACAGGAGCAGTCTGGTACGTTTTTTTTCTCCCTTTCCTTTTTTTTCCTTGGTTTTCCCCACTCCACATCACTTATGCACCTTTTGATTATTCCATTTGAGAGCTTCTCTTGATGTATCTTTGTTCATATTGTTTGTAATGCTTTGTATTTATTATTTGTCATATGATATCTCGATTTCTGCAGTGTACTGATGATGGTCAGTTGTCCTGACCGAAACGTTTACCTACCTACGAGTGACTGCGAATAAAATTGTCAGAGACACCGCACTCCACTTGCTCATAGAGCCAGTGCGCGTGTCCTGAGTACAGAAGCAGTGCTAAAAGTTACCTGGGGAGCAGGGCAGCAGAGGTGAGAGGTGACCAGGCGTGCTTCAAGCTAGTAGAGTCAGGGTCCAGTCAGCGCCGGAAAGTAAAGAGGCATAGGACCTGCGGACATTGAAAATGAGCAAGCTGGCACAGGACCTATGGTCTTGTGACTGCAAGGGGGCGGGGCTTAGCATCCTGCTTTCAGATATGACAGGACACAATATAACAACTCAGAGTCAGGCAAAACGGAGGTCACAACAGCACGGGCAAACGAGGTACAGGAGGGACAAACAGATGGGTAGTCAGACAAAGCCAAAGGTCATACACAAGAGGGCGACGTGGTACCAAGGGGACAAGCAGAGAGAAGTCGGGTCACAAGCAGAGAGTCATACACGAGAGGTAGCGCAGTACAAGAGGGTCAGGCAGAACTCGTAACAGGGACAGAACCGGATCACAACCAAGCAGGCAACAAGTTATCAGGCACAAGGAACACGTATACAAGAGGTCACTTAACTCAGCCGAGGGCAGGAGTATAACTGACACCGGACCCAGGTCCAGTGAGCACTAAATAGCCTCCTTCTGCCAGAGAGAGACAGCACAATTAACCCATAGTCTAACCAGGATGGGTCAAAGCGAAATCCCATCCTGGATCATGACAAAATTCTTCACTTATTAAAAAAATTGAGTGCCAAAATTTTACTTTAATATTGCACCTGTCCAAGTGACTTGTCCCCAAGTGGGATCAGCAGCCACAACCAGACACCACCCTGGAGTGGCACCTGGCAGCTACCTGCCACACAAGCCTGACCTCACCATCAGAGGCTCCAGCGAAGACCAAGGTAGCTATCATAGTCACGCCCCTTCCAGGGTAGTCTGGTTTGTGGTACAGTGGGGCCACAACCCCCTGGCTTTCGCCAACCTGCCAAGATGCGAGCATGACAATTCAATTGTTCTCGTTAGTATCTCAGGGGCCTCAAGCCATAGTTCTCCCAGTAACTTGTCTCATTATGTGGATGGAGATACTAGACCCAGTGGAGCCATCGTCAACAGGGGGTCTCATATGCAGTCCGAGTTGATGGGACTTGGCCTGAGGAAAATACCTCTGCCAATGCACAGTTAGCTTTGGTGGATGTTTTCCCTAGGGCTGGGTTCAATTCCAGGGGGTGGCTTGGGTATTTAGGATGCTGACAAAGAAATGGAGGGGTTGTTGCTGGTTGGATTGGGATACACATGCTACGGCCATGATATCTGTCATCTTGAGGAGCAAGGACTGTCACTGCAGACTATAATGGCGGCAGATCCAAAAGCTGTGGGCCAACCAAAAGTTTGGAGAAAGTGGGTTTCGCTTGGATTGTGGGCAGTGGAACTATCAGGTTCAGGATGGGATCTTGTGGACTGGGGAAATTGCATTGCAACCATCTACCCGGAATTACTGCACCTGAGTAAAGCTCTTCTAGAGCAGAAACACGTTGTGAATTTAATACCTATTTAAGGCTTTCATGCTTTTTTAATTATCACAAGCATGAAAAAAATCTTTATTACTCATGTTTTTTTAAATACATTTAATTTGAAAAATACAAAGTGTCTTCACCATTCTGGACATCGCCCGAAGGAGTGGTTCACATCTCACATCTGTTTGAGGATTCATTCTGTAAAGGAGACAGAGATTCGTTGGATTCAGTGGAGAGACGGAGACAGAGAAGGGGTTAACAGGATTTACTGAACAGGCAATTGAACAAGAAATACTCCACGCAGGGAGACAAGACTAGTAACAGCAATAATGGGAAACATGCACAAACACAATGCACGAGGGAAAGATATACAAAAAACAAGGTCACTTATCGCTTGCAGTTCTTGCAGGGGAAGGCTGGAAAATCTCCCGACGGCGTCGTAGATCATGAAAAAAGTCTCTGGCTTTATTACGGAGGAATGAGAAGCACTGGTTCCCAACGGTGCTGATGTATCTGGTTTGGCTTGGCTTGAGTGCGCTGGAACGTGGAAACTGTGCTTTGTGTAGATTCCTCAGGAATGGCGTCGGACAAGAACCGTGAGCACGCTCACAGACCGCGGTAGCAGGCATCCTTCAGGAGTAGTCTCTAGTAATGGAGTGGGTAAGCTTATCTGCAACTGCAGGCAGGACAGAGCTGTCCATAAAAACAGGGTCAGGCGGTAATCAGTAGCATAACAGTCAGGCTTTGAGTCAGTACGCTTAGGGAGGACTGAGCGCGGGAACGGGTCAGACTTGGCGGGAAAACGATAGGAGAAGGTGGATTCCCTCTCCTCTGCTCTGGCTGACAACACCACACCATCTATCCTCTTTATATTCCCCCACCTCCTGCTGTCCAGCGTGAAGGTCTTTTTTCCCCAGGAAAAATCTCCCCTGGCACCAGTGGTGACAGTCCCGATAGTTCCGGCCTTAAAGGGCACCAGAAACCGCTGACTCTGTCTCTGCTGATATTGTTACAATTCCACCAGAGGCGAGCGCCTCCGATTTCTTTTCTCACATACCCGGAATTGCTATAAGACTGTAGATGTAAGGAATAAAAATAGTTACATTGTTAACCAGCCTAGGTGAGTATTACAACCCACACCCTCATATCTTCACAGTGTGTATATACTGACAGACCATGTGACTCTTAGATTGCACACAGGTGGACTCCCTTTTGCTAAGGATGTGACTTATGAAGGTAATTGCTTGCACCAAACATTTTAAGGGACTTCATAGCAAAAGGGATGACACATGCCAATTTTTAGTTATTTGATCCCATAAATTTAATTTATGCCTATATTTTTCTCACTAAAAAGGTAAAAAGCAAAGGGGTGGAATACTTTTGCAAGCCACTGTAATTTGTGTGGTCAGCTTTTGGGTAGTATGTGGCCTAAACTCTGGAGGTTGTGGCACATGCCAGATGCACCGTGTGGCATCATTTTTAGGAAATTCTAAATTAATTTTAGATGGTTAATTGCTTGTTGTCTCCAACAATTATCAGGAGTTGTCAACAGCTGAAGAGTATCCATCGCTATTTGGACATCCATGCATTACACATGTGAGAGGGTTAATTTTATTACAACCACCTTAGCAAGATTACCACCACCCCTTACAACATACATATCATTAAACAGCAGTAAGTAACAAATCTTTCACGTCATTATTTGCTCTGATATGTGATGCCTTAAGGCCCCATTACACATAGCGATGTCCCAGCGATCCCACCAACGATCCGACATGGATGGGATCGCTGGGACATCGTTAGGCTGATCGCTGGTGAGCTGTCACATAGACAGACCCACCAGCGATCAGGACAAGCGAGCAAGCTGGTATCTAAGGTAAACAGTGGGTTTCTAAGAGCCGCGCTTAGAAACCCGCTGTTTACTTTAGATACCAGCATGAAGCGTCGCTGATCGTTGGTCTCCCGCTGGCTAGCACGCATCGCGTGTGGCAGCGGGAGACCAACGATCAAAAAATGGCCCAGGACAATCCTGCATGTTCAGCAATACCCGGCGGGGGGGGCCGGTCGCTGATGTGTGTCACACACAGCGATGTCGCTGGCGAGATCGCTGATGCGTCACAAAATCAGCGATCTCGCTAGCAATCTCGCTGTGTGTGACGGGGCCTTTAGTTACAGGCAAGTAATGTTGGTTTTGGACTTATAAGCTTCTAGGCGCCTTGCGTGAAATTTCTTAACTATGGCCCTATGATTATAGTGGGCCAGTCAAACAACACTGTCTTAATTTATTTGCTATGATCCTCTTTTATTAGAGACAATGCACAGGAAATAATAATAATAACTAGATGTGTATTTCCTGAAGGAAGTACAGATAGTGCTTTGAAATGGTGCCCGGGCTGCCCCTTTAAGAGAGACTTGCCTGCTGCCCCTACAAGACTTTCAACTCAGGATCCGTTTTAACTGTGGGTGACTCTCAGGGGCCACTTTGGCCTCAGGGTCTGATATGGTGGGCGGGGCCCCTCAGGATCCGATTCGGAGGCCTGGGCTCCTCAGGGCTTGAATTGGTGGCCGGGATCCCTCAGGGTCCGATTTTGTGGGTGTGGCCCCTCAGGGTCCAATTTTGTGGGTGTGGCCCTCAGGGTCTGATTTTGTGGGTGGGGCCCCTCAGGGTCCAATTTTGTGGGTGGGGCCCCTCAGGGTCCGATTTTGTGGCCAGGGCCCATCAGGGTCTGATTTTGTGGCCGGGGCCCATCAAGGTCCGATTTTGTGGGTGGGGCCCCTCAGGGTCCGATTTTATGGGTGGGGCCCCTCAGGGTCTGATTTGGTTGTCGGGGCCCCTCAGGGTTCGATTTGGTGGGCGGGGCCCCTCAGGGTCCGATTAGGTGGGCGGGCCACTCTTGGTCTAATTTGGTGGGCGGGGCCCTTCAGGGTCCGATTTGGTGGGAGGGGCCACTCTGAGTCTGATTTGGTGGGCGGGGCCCCTCAGGGTCTGATTTGGTGGGCGGGGTCACTCTGAGTCCGATTTGGTGGGCGGGGCCACTCTGGGTCCGATTTGGAGGCCAGGGTGGCTCAGCCTCCGATTTGTAGGCTAGGGTCGATCAGCCTCCGATTTGGAGGCCGGGGTGGCTCAGCCTCCGATTTGGAGCCTGGGGTCACTCAGCTTTCGATTTGGCGCGCCAGCCCTTTAACCCCTTCACGACCATTGACGCCACATAGGCGTCATGAAACCTGGTTCAAATCTGACCAGTGACGCCTATGTGGCGTCATGAAGCCCTCCTGCGGGTCGGGCGACCTAGGTCACTGAAAGGTCACCCGACCCGCAGATACAGGGGGCTTTGTAATTCACCACACGGGGCGTGGCTTCGCCCCCACGTCTCTACGATCGCTCTGATTGGCTGTTAAAAGTGAAACAGCCAATCAGAGCGATAGTAATATTTCATCAATGTAGCATTGGACATGGCTGGAGACACCGATTCCACCCCCCCACCGGCGATCGCCCCCCTGCAACTGAATGACAGTGGCGATCTGCCGCCGCTGTCATGATCTGCCCCCCTCCCATTCCCTCTGCTCCCCGCCAGCCTCTGATCTCCCCCTCACCCCCCCGGTACCTCCTGAGTCCCCCCGTCCCTCCCGGTGTCCCTCGGGTCCGGATGATGGGCGCCGCCATATTAGAAAATGGCGGGCGCATGCGCAGTGCGCCCACCCGAATCTGCCGGCTGCAGATTCCATTCTTTCATTTTGATCACTCTCACAGTGATCAAAATGAAAGAAAAAGTAAATAAACCCCCCCCGATTATCACCCCCATAGGTAGGCAGAACTAATAAAATAAAGAAAATATTTTTATTTTTATTTTTCCATTAGGGTTAGGGTTAGGGTTGAAAAGAGGGTTAGGGTTAGGGTTGAAAAGAGGGTTAGGGTTAGGGTTGGAAAGAGGGTTAGGGTTGGAAAGAGGGTTAGGGTTAGGGTTGGAAAGAGGGTTAGGGTTGGAAAGAGGGTTAGGGTTAGGGTTGGAAAGAGGGTTAGGGTTGGAAAGAGGGTTAGGGTTGGAATTAGGGTTAGGGTTGGAATTAGGGTTATGGTTAGGGTTGGGATTAGGGTTAGGGGTATGTTGGGGTTAGGGTTATGGTTAGGGTTGGAATTAGGGTTAGGGATGTGTTGGGGTTAGGGCTGTGGTTAGGGGTGTGTTGGGGTTGGGGTTGGAGTTAGAATTGATGGGTTTCCACTGTTTAGGCACATCAGGGGGTCTCCAAATGCGACATGGTGCAACCATTGATTCCAGCCAATTTTGCGTTCAAAAAGTTAAACGGTGCTTCCTCCCTTCCAATCCCCGACGTATGTCCAAACAGTGGTTTACCCCCACATATGGGGTATCAGCGTACTCAGGAAAAATAGCACAACAACTTTGGGTGTCTAATTTCTCCTGGTACCCTTGGGAAAATAAAAAATTGGGGGCTAAACAAATATTTTTGTGGAAAATGTTTTTTTTTTATTTTCACGTCTCTGCGTTATAAACTTCTGTGAAGCACTTGGGGGTCCAAAGTGCTCACCAGGCATCTAGATAAGTTACTTGGGAGGTCCAGTTTCCAAAATGGGGTCACTTGTGGGGGGTTTCTATTGTTTAGGCACATCAGGGGCTCTGCAAACGTAATGACGACCGCAGACCATTCCATCAAAGTCTGCATTTCAAAACGCCACTACTTCCATTCCGAGCCCTTACGTGTGACCAAACAATAGTTCCCCCCATATATGGGGCACCAGCGTACTCAGGACAAACTTTACAACAACTTTTGGGGTCCAATTTATCCTGCTACCCCTGTGAAAAAAAAAATTGCTAGCTAAAAATCATTTTTTTTGAGGGAAAAAAAATATTTTTTATTTTCACGTCTCTGCGTTATAAACTTCTGTGAAGCACTTGGGGGTTCAAGATGCTCACCACACATCTAGATAAGTTCCTTGGGGGGTCTAGTTTCCAAAATGGGGTCACTTGTGGGGGAGCTCCAATGTTTAGGCACACAGGGGCTCTCCAAATGCGACATGGTGTCCGATAACGATTGGAGCTAATTTTCCATTCAAAATGTCAAATGGTGCTCCTTGCCTTCCGGGCCCTGCCGTGCGCCCAAACAGTGGTTTATGACCACATATGAGGTATCGGTGCACTCAGGAGAAATTGCTCAACAAATTTTAGGATCCATTTTATCCTGTTGCCCATGTAAAATGAAAAAACTGAGGCTAAAAGAAAATTTTTGTGAAAAGAAAGTATTTTTTTTTTTACAGATCAATTTGTGAAGTACCTGGGGGTTTCAAAGTGATCACTATGCATCTAGATAAGTTCCTTGGGGGGTCTAGTTTCCAAAATGGGGTCATTTGTGGAGGAGCTCCAATGTTTATGCACACAGGGGCTCTCCAAACACGACATGGCAACCGCTAAATATTCCAGCATATTTTCCATTCAAAAAGTCAAATGGCGCTCCTTCCCTTCTGAGCCGTGCTGTGCGCCCAAACAGTGGTTTATGACCACATATGAGGTATCGTTGTACTCAGGAGAAATTGCCCAACAAATTTTAGATCCATTTTATCCTGTTTCCCATGTGAAAATGAAAAAATTGATGCTGAAAGAAAATTTTTGTTGGAAAAATTAAAATATCCATTTTTTCTTTCCACATTGCTTTAGTTCCTGTGAAACACCTGAAGGGTTAATAATCTTCTTGAATGTAGTTTTGAGTAGCTTGAGGGGTGCAGTTTTTAGAATCGTGTAACTTTTGGGTATTTTCTGCCATATAGACCCCTCAAAGTGACTTCAAATGTGAGGTGGTCCCTAAAAAAAATGGTTTTGTAAATTTTATTGTAAAAATGAGAAATCGCTGGTCAACTTTTAACCCTTATAACTTCCTAACAAAAAAATATTTTGTTTCCAAAATTGTGCTGTGTAAAGTAGACATGTGGGAAATGTTATTTAGTAACTATTTTGTGTCACATAACTCTCTGGTTTAACAGAATAAAAATTCAAAATTTGAAAATTGCAAAATTTTCTAAATTTTCGCCAAATTTCTGATTTTTTGACAAATAAACGCAAAAATTATCAACCTAAATTTACCACTAACATGAAGCCCAATATGTCACGAAAAAACAATCTCAGAATCGCTAGGATCCATTGAAGCGTTCCTGAGTTATTACCTCATAAAGGGACACTGGTCAGAATTGCAAAAAATGGCCTGGTCATTAAGGTCAAAATAGGCTTGGTCATGAAGGGGTTAAGTCTCATTTCGGTGCGCCGGCCCTTTAAGAATCACTTTGGCGCGTCGGCCCTTTAAGAGCCAGTTTGGCTCACTGGGCTTCTAAATCCACTTTGGCGCACATTCTCTCTCAGGGGCATGCGTCATGTGATGAAGCTAGATTTGCATTTGTGCTGTGGGTTTCACTTTAAGAGCAGAAATTATCTGGCAGAAACTGTGTCCTGGGGGGTCATGTGAAGTTCGTAGGCGTTGGCATAGTAATTGGGTCTGCCTGCGCATATGAAAGAGCTTAACAGTCATTTGAATCGCCTCAGGACATGTTTTCCCTGTGGCAACATTTTCCCATTGTAATGCATTGAGGAAAATGTTTTTTCAAAGGCAAATTGCGCAAAAACTACAAATCCGATTGACACGAAAAATACTTAGCACACCGCACACCACTCGTGGATGCTGGCTTCGAAACGACACCTCAGCGGAGTCTGTGCATGTAGCGGTTCGGGCCGCATTACTTGCGGAAAATCAACTGAATAATAATAATAATAATAATAATAAGAAGAAGAAGAAGAAGAAGAAGTTAGCAGCGTTCGGATTACAAGCTTTCTTCAAAGCACTATAATAATGATGATGATGATGATGATGCATGCATCAGGCACCATTGACACATATTGTAAATAGTGGGTATCCAGGCTGTCAGAGGTCGTAGGACATATGTGTAAATGCCAGGGAGTTGCACCCAATAAGCACCATTTCTAGGCGGGTACAGAATATAAAAGTAGACAGTCTCATCTCCTTCTAGTAAAATGAAGGGTTAGGGTAGGATAAACGACGTAATGAAACATATGACCCTTAGTAGGAGTTAATATATGTTCACACAATTTTTTTTGACGAATTTCGTCTGGAACCGGACTGAAAATCTAATATATAAAGCTCAAAGTGTGTATGTATGTGTGTGTGTGTGTATGTGTGTATGTCCGGGATAGGCATCCGCACCGTCGCAGCTACAGCCACAAACTTTGGCACAGTCACACGTTTGGACCCCGAGAGCGTCCTAAGCTATGTTGTGAGGCGAAATTTTAATCCCGCGTGTTCCAATTCACCAAACAATTTTGCCCCCGTCTACATACTGGGGAAAAAGTGTGTGCGCGTCAAGCCCCGCCCCTCATTATGATGTCATAATGCCCCTATTTGCATACTGGGGAAGCAGTGTGTGCATATCAAGCCCTGCCCCTCATTATGATGTCACAATGGTTGCCATGGCGACGCTGATGTCATCATAGGTTGCAAGCCCTGCCGCCGCTCATTATGATGTCATAATGGTTGACTATGAGATGGAGGATGTGTGATGGGTATATGGGCACTGGACTATGGGATGGAGGATATGTATGACGGGTATATGGGCACAGGACTATGGGATGGAGGATATGTATGACGGGTATATGGGCACGGGACTATGGTATGGAGTATATGCATGATGGGTATATGGGCACGGGACTATGGGATGGAGGATATGTATGACGGGTATATGGGCACGGGACTATGGGATGGAGGATATGTATGATGGGTATATGGGCACGGGACTGTGGGATGGAGGATATGTATGACGAGTATATGGGCACGGGACTATGGGATGGAGGATATGTATGACGAGTATATGGGCACGGGACTATGGGATGGAGGCTATGTATGATGGGTATATGGGCACTCGACTATGGGATGGAGGATATGTATGATGGGTATATGGGCACGGGCCTATGGGATCGTGGATGTGTGATGGGCATATGGGCACGGGACTATGGGATGGAGGATTATTATATTTTGTTATAACTAACCACAATTAGTTACTGTGCCCGGGCAGCGCCGGGCTCTTCAGCTAGTTTGCTATATAATTGCCAAAAATGCTGAGCGTATGCACAGCACTGTCAAAACGTCTTGGTCCATGCACATGGTTCGTCTTTTTTCACGTAAAAAGCTTCAGGCTACGAAAATCATTAAGTGGCTAACATAGACTGACTGCTCTATTTTTCTACTTTATAGACAGAATGGAAAAAAAAAGAAGCAAGGCTGATGGTAAGAATGCCAAATAATTGAGCAAATACCCCGCAGTAAGTAAATAGTATTAGTACATGTAAATAACATTGAGTACTTGGTGGAAACTATTTTGATCAAAAAAGTGTAAAAGTCATCATACCGTGACAAAGTGTATCTGTAAGGAGGAAGAACGGGCTGCGGGTACCTGTGCAATGCCGGGAAAGGAACTGCCGAGGCTGCGTCCAGTGTTGCAGGAGGAAGGAAATGGGAGCCAGACAGGACCCATGACCTGGAGAGAAGGGTGTGGTAAGCAGGGGGGTGAGAGAGATTGTAGCGCGGGAAAAGCCAGAGAGTTCCCGCCGGAGGAAGGAGAAGGTAGGGGCCGACTGCGCTCTGCGAAGTAAGGTGAAGCGTGGAGCAGAGACCCAGGAGGGGTTCAGTGAGGGCTCCCGAGTATCAGTGAGCACGCAGAGGGACAGGCGCCGAGAACAGCAGCACGGCGCGGGTGCACTGAGGAACGAGCACCAGGAGCAGCATCGTGGGGTGTGTATCCAGCTATCGGTGGGTGTGCAGCAGAGCACACGCCGAGTAGAGACTTGTGCAAAGCTCCACACTTTGGCTCTGCAGATTAATGGACTAGGGGCTCAACGGGCAGAACCGATGACCGCCCATTGCTGCCAGAAGTGGAACCTTGTGTTGAGCGGGGAAGCCTGAAGACGCAGTGTCAGCCTCCACCGGCATTCCATCATCTATTGGACCGCACACGACTAAAGGACAATGGAGTCACAATAAGTTGAATTTGATAGCAAGACTGTTGCGTTGTATCACAATATCACTGTTTTCACCTGCTTGTCTCCTTCCTGTGATCTCCCTGTTATTCCCCTGTTAATTCCCTGCAAGGAGTTTATTGCTGTAAATTAAATCACACTCTTGTTAACCCTTGCTCTGCATTCCTGCGCTACCGCATCCTCTTACCTGCTTACATACCCATTGATGATGGTCCCTAATTCTATTATTTCACCTCTGTATGTGCCAGCAGGACTTAAAATAGACGGACAGAGCAGGACCCAAATGCTATACAACTGCCTGTGGAAAGCTATATAGACAAGACGCACAGTCCAGTAAGTGTGGGGGGCACGTCCCGATATGTACAAAGTACAAGGAACCAAAGCAAAACCAAAGAAATGGGCCTACACACCTGTTGGTATGAGTACAGTCTCTAGGTCTTGCTCTGTCTCCATCAGTTTTGAGACCTGCTGGCACATAGACAGGTGAATTACTAGAGTTAGGGAAAATGCTACTTGTGTACACTTTGTCGCGGTGGGATGGCTTTTATGCTTTTCTTTATCAAAATAGTGTTTTCTAAGTACCTTATACTGTTTACATGTACTATCACTATTTACTTATCTACTAACTGCAGGGTATTTGCTCATTTGTTTTTATCCTAAGTTTTGAAATATAAAGTAACTTAAAACTATGATTAGTCCCACAAAAAAACAAACCGTTATTTAAGTATGTTAGCAAAAAAAGAAAAAAGGTTATGACCCTTGGAAGGTGGGATAGAAAAAAAAAGAAAGTAAAAAAAAAATTCTGGGTCTCTTTAGGGTTAAGGTAAGGAAGGATGGGAAATCTGAAGTCTGCTGTTTCTAAAACTGCGAAATAGCTGAGTTAAGAGCTGATTTCTGTGATCAACCAATAAGTCTTCGTTTCTCTTGCCAGTGAAGGTAGTGATGACTTTAAGGTAGACATGGCAGCAGGGGTTTAAGATTCCATCCATCATCCAACTCCACCAAGCCCACGTTCTTCCATCCTGTTCTGCCATCCCTTTCCTATATAACTAATGACATGTATTTTTTGAATGAAAACGGCACAGCACCGATTGTTTACGATAACATACTAAAATATATAAAATACATTAAAGGGGTGGTCCGAAATATAAATTAATTTTAATCCTAAATGTCAAACTATTTAATGCCATTATCTAATCTATTTTCTAATATACTTTAATTAAAAATGTGTCTATCCTTCCCTAACTACACAATCTAATGTCTTTTCTTTCTTTTTTTTTGCAATTTCCTTTTTGATGATGCTTCGTTTTAAAATTCAAGTGCATTCTACGATACTGAAACAAAGTGTCATCAAGGGGCAGCGGCTGCATTCTCTGGCACAGCCCCTGATACCTTCCTGAAGCGAAGCATCATCAGTGACCTTCATTTCAGGGGCTGGGCTAGTCCCTGATCTGTCACTGTGCCATGTGCACAATGACACTGTGCTCTCTCGTTGGATCAGATCCGTATTAATGAGCTGGCAACATAGCGCACTGTCAGTGCAGTTGCAAGAATGCCCAGCATGCAAAGATCAATGCCACCCCCGAAAGTAATATCAGTTGTGAACACGGCACTCAACTCTGTATGCCAGATACACATTTTTAACAGTGCGCTATCTTGCCGGCTTACTACCACTGATCTGAGTAGGAAAAAGAGTGCACTGTCACTGTGCATTGATCTGAGTCAGCAAAGAGTGCACTGTCACTGTGCACATTGCACAGTGACAGGGCAGGGACAAGTCCAGTCCCTGAAACAAACGTGACCGATGACGCTTCGTTTCAGCTAGAGGGCACAGGCTGCGGCAGTAACCGCAACCTCTGCCCCTTGATGACACCTCATTTGAGAATCCCATGACACTTCGTTTGAGGATTCAAGCTTGCACTGGGATTCACAAATAAAGTGTCATCAAAAAGGAAGTTGTAAAACAAAAAGCAGTTAGATAGTGTAGTTAGGGAAGGATAGGGAATTTTTAATTAAAGTTAATTACAAAATAGATTAGACTATGGCATTAAATAGATAGGGATTTAGGATTAAAATTAATTTTGTATTTTGGACCATCCCTTTAAAGATCACTAGTATGTGTCTACCTATTTTATTTATGAAAAGAATAGGTGGCCACGTGGTGAAAACCTTTCTAAATATCATTAATAAAGACAACTGTCCCTAAAATCCTTCTAATGGAGCTGACTTTCTAGCAACTCTCCTCATCCAAATCTGCAGTCAGACTGTGAGATCTCGCTGCTGTGACAGCACTGGTGCCGTCTGTGCAATCAGATAAAATGGTTTGTAATAGCAGCAGTGGTTATTTTAGAAGGTTGGTGCTGCATAGTGACGACCAAAGTTTGCTAGGTGTCGCTAAATCGCCGCAAGTCTATGAGGCAGCAATGTGACCCCGAGGGGACTGCTACCCTGATAAGCAAGTCGCAAGAAAACCTGATACGGTTAAAACTCCTTGTGATTTGCTTGTTGAGGTCATAGTAGCCTTGGGGTTATTATATTCACTTGCATTGTGTTGCACCGTAGCAGCGACACCTAGAGAGCTTTGATCGTGCGACAGGTGTCGCTGATGAAGTGACTGCGCGGACCCAGCCGTCTAAACCAGTGACTGCTGCAACAACAAAGCGCTTTGTTTTATAGCCCAGACAGCCCTTGTGCAGTCACTGCAGCGAGATCTCACAGTCTGACTGTAGACGCGGCCGTGGTTCATATCTAACGTTTGCTGGACAGTAGGGTCACTTAGAGGCTGCTAGGGACAGATTTAATTATTATTGTTAACCATGGTTATTCAGAGAAGTCTTCAGTATCTGGCTGCCAATCATTGTATTAAATAAAGCAGGAAGCCACAAACCAGTGCGGTTCCTCCAGAGGTGGTGGACCAACGCATTTCGGTTAATACTCATGGTTAGAAGCCGTATGGAAGAACCGTCTTTACATAGAAACAGATGTTGGCCACTTATGTCCTCTGATACGTTTTTTTAAGGGTCCCACAGTACAGCCCACAGATGGTATATGGCACAATGTACATTCTATTAGCTAAATTACACCCGTCCTGTTGCAAGTTATGACACCATTGATGTTATAATTGCATCATGCGGTTAGCGAGAAAAAGTAACTTTGATTCATGTGCATGTAAAGACTAAAAAAATGTACAGTTTACTCTTGACCCTGTCCAAATTGGGGGAGTGACTTCTCCGCTAACGTTTAGTCTTATATCCAGCCTCAATCCCTCCTCCTCCTGTGCATGTAAAGCCCTTGTTTAATCCTCTGCGCCCCTCCCCAAGGTGTGACCAGGATGCCAGTGGCACATCGGGAGCAGGTGCACGGAGCAGGCTCAGGAACTGAGCACGCTCCATACATGTCAGGTGCCGGCTGTGTTTTTTCCCTCATTTTTCAGTACATTGTATGGTCATTCGAAACTACAACTCAACCCGCAAAAACAAAAAAAGCCCTCATAAGGCCAGGCAAGACACAGATATCAAAAAAAGTTATGGCTGTTGGCAGAAAATGAGGAAAAAACGAAAGCGCAAAACAAAAAAATACCCTTTGAGCTAAATAAAAGATGATAAATGCTTTGTGTCCTCTTCCCCTCCTTCCTCCGCTATACTTGCGCCTTCCGTCTTATGCTATAGAGCCATGCATAATACATCGGTATATGACAAATCACATGGTAACAGGCATATAAATAACATCACATAGCCAGCCGCCATCCAGTGATAGAACAGAGGCATTGTGCCCTCTGCCTGCTAGAACAGGGATTACATGGTTTTATTATATTTCTAAGATGCTTATCAGCAGAAATCAACAATTTTCTTACACATACACTATAGATAAATCCACCATAATGATTTAATACAAGTAAGCTCATCATTGAATAATACTGTATAAATGCAGCAGATCTGAGTATGTTATTTGTCACGGTTCAGTGTGTTGCTTGTGGTTTTACATAGGACTGCCTCATCTGAGTCATTTTTTGCACACTGGTGAGAGGAACCTGTCATTAGATTTGTGCTGGCCAAACCTCGGGCATCATCATATCACTCAGCAAATATACTTTAAAAAGTCGGCCAGGGACTATGAGTCTCTAATGACTAAAGTAGTTTGAGTCAGATCCCCGCTCTCCATGACTGACAGATGTTTCCTTATACCCACACACATAGGGAGAGACCTTCAATCATGGAGAGAGGAGCAGGGAGAAGTCACAGGGGTCCTGCCTTGATCTAGTCATCCAAACCATAGTCCTCAGCCTAATTTTCAAAGAATGTCTTCCCTGGATTGCTGCGGCATACCGGCATACACAGCTGCAGTAACGCAGCCATTGGGCTTGTGCACATGGGTGTATACTATTATTATTATTTATTATTATAGCGCCATTTATTACATGTGAGGAGGGGTATACATAATACATGCAAGTACAGTAATCTTAAACAATACAAGTCACGACTGGCACAGGATGAGAGAGGACCCTGCCCACGAGGGCTCACAGTCTACAAGGGATGGGTGAGGATACAGTAGGCGGGGTAGAGCTGGTCGTGCAGCGGTTTGGTGGATCGGTGGTTACTACAGGTTGTAGGCTTGTCGGAAGAGATGGGTCTTCAGGTTCTTTTCGAAGGTTTCCATGGTAGGAGAGAGTCTGATATGTTGTGGTAGAGAGTTCCAGAGTAGGGGTGATGCGCGGGAGAAATCTTGTATGCGATTGTGGGAAGAGGAGATAAGAGGGGAGTAGAGTAGGACATCTTGTGAGGATCGGAGGTTTCGTGCAGGAAAGTACCGGGAGACGAGGTCACAGATGTACGGAGGACTCAGGCTGTGGATGGGTTTGTATGTCATGGTTAGGGTTTTGAACTGGAGTCTTTGGATAATGGGGAGCCAGTGCAGGGATTGACAGAGGGGAGAAGCTGGGGAATAGCGGGGGACAGGTGGATTAGTCGGGCAGCAGAGTTTAGAATAGATTGGAGGGGTGCGAGAGTGTTAGAGGGGAGGCCACAGAGCAGGAGGTTGCAGTAGTCAAGGCGGGAGATGATGAAGGCATGGACTAGGGTTTTTGCAGATTCTTGGTGGAGGAATGTACGGATCCGTGCAATATTTTTGAGTTGACAAATTGTCGGATGACATGCGGATCAATGTTACTCTATGGGGTCACTCACATGTCAGATTTTTTCCTTGAACCAAGTCGGTCCGAAGAAAGAATCATAGCATGCCCAAATTTGATCTGATATTCGGATCGCAATTGGCCATGCAAGTCAAAGAGTGCTTGGGAAAACATCGGACTGCACTCGCATGTCATCAGAGTGAAGTCCTATTTCCACAGACTGACAGAATGGAGAAATTATATTCTCCATCCGAGAGAATCGGATCATACATCAGAGTTTAATCAGAGTGTCATTTCCATATTTGGCCCGATTTTCTCAGGCTATGCGCTCATGTCACCCTCGCCATTGTTGGATTCATACTGCCCAAGACAGAAGACAGGTTCCCACCAATAACCTTTTAGGTCTTATTTAGACATCTGTGATTTTGCATGCAAAAAAAAAAAAATCTGTTGTCAGTGTTTGGTCAGTGTCGGTCCTGTGCAAATCACTGATGAAAAAGATGATTAGACTCCAAATCTGCTATTGATTCCAGCGTTACTCACGGACAGCACACAGACTGTACACTGCTGCCATCCCCGATGCCATCCATAGACTTGTATTGCTACTTGTCATCCATAATGTGGCTCAAAACAGTCATTTCCCCATGATTTTTTTTGTCTACGTACAAAAACCCTATGTGCGTGAACAACCCTATAGAATATAAGGGGTAAGTGTTCTATCCGTGTTTTCCATGTACATAAATGAGGCCTATGGTTTTTTTTCAAAAGGGATATAACTTGTCATCATATCCTTCCAAAAAAAGTTACCAAAGTTTAGAAATCAAGACTTACAAGAGTTCCACGAATGACATTTAATGAAGTAATCCCAGCATCAAGATGGCAGGGAGAAGATCTGAATGTCAAATTCATCTCTGCTACATCTGTATATAAGAAAGAACACAAAAACTCTTTGTTTTACCCAGTCAGTGAGCCCCGCTCAGGTAGAACTAGACTCATACCCTCGAGAATTTCTGCCATAACAAGGTCAATTGAAGGAATTGTGAATGACACCAGATCCGTCACATCCCAAGTGAGCGGCTGTTGTCCTGAAGGTAACAGAGGCTCCTCATGAACTGGAAACGTCCTCCTATTGAACCTTCTTCTTGGTCATCGACTATTATTATCAGCTACTTCTTCTGATAACGTCTTCATTGTATGTACTGTAAACAAGTAATATTGCTAGGAAGCAGAAAGGGAAAACAAGCAGGGCCGCAGACTTCTCTGATAAGGATTTTTTGTATATTGGTAGGTCTTTTTGGCATTTATAGGACAAACTACGCTCATTCACATGACATGGACATTTTTCTGAAACAGTAACTATTGTTCTATTTTTCCCACTCTGCTGATTATGGTCCTGTGGTCAATGTCCAGCATTAGCTTTCATTGCCATCTAGTGGTAGAAATAAAAAATGCTTGTGTAAATTTGCTGAGCAGAATGCACTAAAATCCTGGCTCAATTTGTCCCCCTCAAATAGTATACTTGATTTGTACCATATATAAACATACTGATCCCATAGTTGCTAAACCATAGACAAGATCAAATAGGGTCTTACACAAAAATATTAAAAAATAGATTTTTATTGAAAAATATCATTGAAATTCATACAAGGAAAATGTACAGTATACATTGGTGCCTCAAACCAGACAATATGAAGGAGTCAGACTGAGGGGAACAACCACACTTCACAAGGATCAGGGCTTCATGTTTTATGCACATATTACTAAAAAAGAATTTTTTTATGTTCAAAAATATTGCACAAAATATGCTGAATAAGCTAACAGAGCTCTAAATATAAAGTTAATGTAGTGCAAATGCAAAATTCACAGTATATTAGTAACCTCCATATGACCAGAGCTGACTATCTGAGACATATCATACATCTCTAGCCCATGCAGCGCTCAATCTAGCTGCATAGCCACAAGAGTGAAAAAGCCCAGTTCAATTATTCCTACCCGAGATGGTGGTCCCCACAGAATGAAATGTATAGTGACAAGCTGATCCTCCAGACCCCGACGTGTTTTTCCTGGAAGAAGCACTTGCCATGCGAAACACGCATCGGGGTCAGGAGGATCAGCTTGTCACTAGACATTTCATTCTGTGGGGACCACATCTCGGTTTAGGAACAATTAAACTGGGCTTTTTCACTCTTTTGTGGCTATGCAACTAGACTGAGTGCTGCATGGGCTAGAGATGCATGATATGTCTCAGATAGTCAGCTCTGGTCATATGGAGGTTACTAATATACTGTGAATTTTGCATTTGCACTTTTTGCTAATTATTCTAGCACTTTGAGTCATTGACTTTATATTTAGAGCTCTGTTAGCTTATTCAGCATATTTTGTGCAATATTTTTGAACATATTATTATTAAAATTATTTTTTAGTAATATGTGCATAAAACATGAAGCTGTCACGGTCACGTGTGTCTAGACGCAAAGAGTACCGCAAGGCGAGCCCATATAACACACGTGACCCTGGATACACCGCCTCCAGTGGGGAAAATTTAAATAATAAGATGTGCAGCTGGATACACCGCCTCCAACTGGCGAATTTAGGTAATACACATATATACAGTAGTCTGGAAACCCTGCCTCCAGTAAGGCGAATAATAAAGGGGAAACCTGGGTAACAATAACTATGGTGGGCCCTGCAATAGGGAATAGGGATGTGGAGACCTCCTGAACTCCCCTGAGCCAGTGTCCCTGCACTCCTAACGTTCCCTATGCCGGTTCCGCACCGGGCGACGCACGCGTACCTCAAACCCTGACTCGCCCTGCACCTAAACCCTCACTAGGGAATTGGTCGGTGCGGAAACTAATCCCACCACTGCACTAAACACACATAAGGGAAAATGACAATACAGGGGGACACCGCTTAGCTTTGCTCTGCTGCTTACGCTCCCAGCAACAGAGCCCACCACCTGCGTGCATCTTCTCCTCCAACCGAATCCATCACCATCACCGGATCCATCACCATAGTGCAGCCTTGGAGCAGAGTCCACCACCAGTTGCAGCTGCCCAGTAAACAGAGTCCCAAAGATGAGTCCAGCTTCTGCCAAAAAGTCCAGCATGCTTGAGTCCAACTTTTCTGCCAATAAGTCCAGCATGCTGGAGTCCAGTTTTCAGCAACCAAGTCCAGCATGCTGAGTGCAACTCTCACCATAGTCGCCACTCCACCAAGCCATGCAATCACTTCCTGCTGACACCATAAACTGTGACTCCACCACGCCATGCCAGCCCTTCTTGCAGACCCCATCGTTGGACTCCACCAATCCATGCCAGCACTCCCTGCAGACTCCATCGCTGCCACTCGTCCCCTCTGGCTGGGCTGCCCAGGACTCCTGTTCACCACCATCTTTCACCCAGGCTTCCTTGTGAATGACTAACTGAATACCTATCACCAACAATGATTGATACACCTGACACTCTTTTATAGAGCATTCACACCTGCTTTATAATTACGTGCACTTAACCAAAGAAACTAAAGTGCACTACCGCTCACCACCACCAGGGCAACTTAGAACAAACGACACCACAGTGCAATAATTCTAATGGCCACCGGGGGAAATCACACCACTTTGGCACACAGCCAAAGGAAAAAAAGTTCAATTTGTCCATTTAACTTGTCAGATCCAGCCTGGATCATGACAGAAGCCCTGATCCTTGTGAAGTGTGGTTGTTCCCCTCAATCTCACTCCTTCATGTTGTCTGCTTTGAGGCACCAATGTATACATTTTCCTTGTATGAATTTTAATGATATTTTTCAATAAAAATCTATTTTTTAATATTTTTGTGTAAGACACTATTTGATCTCTATGATTTAGCAACTATGGGATCAGTATGTTTATCTATTATGTGTAGTGTTACCCATCCTACATTCTAGGAAATGGGTTTGGGTGGTATGTTTATCGATTTGTACCATATCTATAATGTGTATTATACACTTTAAGGACTCATGCTCATCTACATTTAAAAAGGCGATAAAAAATTCACTAGCTCGCTACCCACGTCAAGGGTCCTCATTATCTTGCGAGCCATTAACCTCTTGGCTAAGGACTGCACCATACCTAGATAAATTATCTGCATTCTGATGCTCCTTCCCTGATCTGATGTTAGTCAATGATTATGGGTTCATCATCTGCAATTTTTTTTCTCAGCTTGCATCGGACTGAGAATAAAATCGCAGTATGCTGCTAGTGGCCGCGTATATCAGATGAGACGAGCCAATTAATGGGTGCGCATGACAATCACAGGGAACAACATTGGACTGATTTTAAGTACGCTGACGGATGTGAGCCTTAAATCAGGTTTTCTAATTCTGTCTAGTATACAGACAGTGAAAATCTGTGTTAAGCCCTTGAAGACGGAGCCATTTTTCTTTTCCCTTACCATCAAGGAGACATACTTTTTTTATTTTATCCTTTTACATGGAAGGCTTTTTTTTTGCAGTATGAGTCATTTTAAATGCTATTGTTCATTTTACCATATAATACACTAGAAAACTGGTGTGGAATTGAAAAAAAAAAAAGAAATTAAAATTTCACCGTTGTTTGTTGCACTTTGGATTTGGTTTTACAATGATCATTCTGTGGTCAAAATTGACCTGTTAAATGAGCTCCACAGGTCAGGACAGTTGTGGTGATACCATACATATATATGTACTAGCTGAAGAGCCCGGCGCTGCCCGGGCATAGTAACTAACTGTGGTTAGTTATAGCAAATTATAATTATCCTCCATCCCATAGTCCTGTGCCCATATACCCATCATACATAGCCACGATCCCATAGGCCCGTGCCCATATACCCATCATACATATCCTCCATCCCATAGTCGAGTGCCCATATACCCGTCACACATCCTCCATCCCATAGTCCCATGCCCATATACCCATCACACATCCTCCATCCCATAGTCCCATGCCCATATACCCATCACACATCCTCCATCCCATAGTCCCATGCCCATATACCCATCACACATCCTCCATCCCATAGTCCCATGCCCATATACCCATCACACATCCTCCATCCCATAGTCCCATGCCCATATACCCATCATACATATCCTCCATCCCATAGTCGAGTGCCCATATACCCGTCACACATCCTCCATCCCATAGTCCCATGCCCATATACCCATCATACATCCTCCATCCCATAGTCCCATGTCCATATACCCATCACACATCCTCCATCCCATAGTCCCATGCCCATATACCCATCACACATCCTCCATCCCATAGTCCCATGCCCATATACCCATCACACATCCTCCATCCCATAGTCCCATGCCCATATACCCATCATACATATCCTCCATCCCATAGTCGAGTGCCCATATACCCATCACACATCCTTCATCTCATAGTCCCATGCCCATATACCCATCATATATATCCTCCATCCCATAGTCCCGTGCCCATATACCCATCATACATCCTCCATCCCATAGTCCCATGCCCATATACCCATCATACATATTTGCCATCCCATAGTCGAGTGCCCATATACCCATCATACATCCTTCATCTCATAGTCCCATGCCCATATACCCATCATATATATCCTCCATCCCATAGTCCCATGCCCATATACCCATCATACATATCCTCCATCCCATAGTCCCGTGCCCATATACCCATCATACATATTGTCCATCCCATAGTCCAGTGCCCATATACCCATCACACATCCTCCATCCCATAGTCAACCATTATGACATAATGAGCGGCGGGGCTTGCAACCTACGATGACATCAGCGTCGCCATGGCAACCATTATGACATCATAATGAGGGGCGGGGCTTGATACACACACTTTTTCTCCATTATGTAGATAGGGGCAAAATTGTTTGGTGAATTGGAACACGCGGGGTTAAAATTTCGCCTCACAACATAGCCTAGGACGCTCTCGGGGTCCAGACGTGTCACTGTGCCAAATTTTGTGGCTGTAGCTGCGACGGTGCGGATGCCAATCCCGGACATACATACATCCATACACACACTTGAGCTTTATATATTAGATTGGTAAAGTGCTGGAGGGGAGATATGTTTCACTACACCTAATGGCGTCAGTGATATAAAACTCTTGAGTTTTTCCTTCAGCACACTAAGTGTTGTGAGGGTATAATGTGCTGGCTTTTATGTGGACATCCATAGAGTGGGTAGGAGGCTGTCCGCCTTATTTCGACCTGCAGAGCCAGCACCACTGTGTGCTGACAGAACCTGTGTGGTGTCACAGTCATGTGGCCAGTCACATGGGGGGGAGTCATATGGTCTGGGGGTTTAAGTAGCTGGCTTCCAAAGGCAGCAGTGTGCAGTTCTAGAGAGGAAGCACTCCAGGGAAGTGTTTGTGCCCGTGTTGTTTGCTAAAAGACCTGAACCGTGGACATTGCTAACCATGAGCGGACTGTGCTTTGTTTTGCGGTTTTGCCCAGAGGGCCGTGTTTATTTTTCCTAGCTTAGTTTTTGCTGCCATTAATAAACCAAGCACGTTCTTAAAGAGATAGTGTTCTGTTTCTACCTCTGTGTCCAGCCGAGTGAGCCGCTCTACCACAGGTGATGTTAGGAGTGTGGACAGCATTCCCAGCAAACACGTGTGACAGCCACAAGTCAACGTACGATGTCAGGCAAGATGAAGGACCTGCTCAAACATCTGCTACAAGCACAGTAGCAACAGCACTAGCAGCAATTATAGTAGCAACAGATGGAACAACAAGAGACCAGTAAGCTGCTTATACAGCAGATGCAGCACCGGCACCAGCAGCAGATTGACTTGCTTACACTGGCTGTTCATGGAAGGCCAGCAGTCCCTCCCCCAAGTTCAGGTGACAATAAGTACATCAAAAAGGCGGTAAGACAAGCCATGCAAAAAATGACCCCAGGTTATGATATGAAGGCATTTTTGACTGTGTTCGAGCAGGTGGTGAAGTGTGAGAAGCTACTGCCAGAGCAGTGGGTGGAGGTGCTGGACCCCACTGCTCTGGCAGATGCTCCACCCACTGCTCTGGCAGATGTCAGCAATACATCCTGGTGGTAATGGACTATGCTGCGCGGTATCCGAAGGCAGCACCATTGAGAAATTCCTCCGCCTGGAGTATTACATGGGAGCTAGTTCATATTTCATATTTTCTCCAGCACGGGCCTGCTGGAGGAGATCCTAACAAACCAAGGGACACCGTTCATGTCCCAGTTAATGAGGGAGTTGTGTAAGACTTTCCAGATTACCCAACATAGGACATCGGTGTTGCATCCAGTGACAGATGGCCTGGTGGAGAGATTCAATAAGACCTTGGAGAAGGATGGCTGAGATTGGGATTGCCTCTTACCATACCTACTGTTCTCCATTAGAGAAGTCCCACAGGCCTCTGTGGGGTTCTTGCCGTTCTAACTCCTATATGGACGGCACTCTCAGGGTCGTTTTGACGTTGCAAAGGAGACCTGGGAAGTGGAGGTAACACCCCATCAAAGCGTTATCAAACATGTGGCTCTGATGCAGAATAAGATCACGAGTGTGATGCCCATTGTGAGGGATAGTCTCCTCCAAGCACAAAGGGCCCAGGCAAGGGTCTATAATCCTTCAGCAAGACTGAGACAGTTTAGCCCTGGAGACTGGGTGTTGGTATTGATGCTCACCATTAAAAGTGACAATGGCCATACAAGGTGGTCGAAAAGTTTAGTGATGTCATCTGCAAGGTCCAGCATTATCATTGCTTCAGTCTTTTTAGGGTAATAGGTGTTTTCATTTACTCATTTTTCTGCTCTTTCACCTTTCGGGTGCGGCTTTATATATTTTTCCATTGCTGGTATTTCCTGCTGGTGATAGTCTCATTTGGATGTCCTGCTAGGGTTTATCTCTCTGCTGTTTATGTTCTTTACTCTGCAGCCCCCTCATGCAGCCCCCCTCATACTGGGTTTCATGCTGCCCCCTCATACGGGGTATCATGCTGCCCCCTCATACGGGGTATCATGCTGCCCCATCATACGGGGTATCATGCTGCCCCCTCATACAGGTATCATGCTGTCCTGCATCATATGGGGTATCATGCTGCCCCGCATCATACACGGTATCATGCTGCCCCCCTCATACGAGGTATCATGCTACCCCCTCATATGGGGTATCTTGCTGTCCCTCCTCATACGGGGTATCATGCTGTCCCTCCTCACATGGGGTATCATGCTGCCCCCTAATATGGGGTATCATGCTGCCCCCTCATATGGGTATCATGCTGTCCCCCTCATATGGGGTATCATGCAGCCCCCCTTATATGGGGTTTCATGCTGCCCTCCTCATACGGGGTATCATGCTGCCCCCCTTATACGGGGTACCATGCTGCCCTCATCATACGGGGTATCATGCTGCCCCCCTCATATGGGGTATCATGCTGCCCCCTCATACCGGGGATTCATGCAGCCCCCATCATGCGGGGTTTCATGCTGCCCCCTCACACAGGTATCATGCTGTCCTGCATCATATGGGGTATCATGCTGCCCCTCATCATACACGGTATCATGCTGCCCCCATTATACAGGGTATCATGCTGCACCCCTCATACGAGGTATCATGCTGCCCCCTCATATGGGGTATCATGCTGTCCCTACTCACATGGGGTATCATGCTGCCCCCTAATATGGGGTATCATGCTGCCCTCTCATATGGGTATCATGCTGTCCCCCTCAAACGGGGTATCATGCAGCCCCCCTCATATGGGGTTTCATGCTGCCCTCCTCATACGGGGTATCATGCTGCCCCCCTCATACGGGGTACCATGCTGCCCCCATCATACGGGGTATCATACTGCCCCCCTCATATGGGGTCTCATGCTGCCCCCCTCATACCAGGGATTCATGCAGCCCCCACCATGTGGGGTTTCATGCTGCCCCCCTCATATGGAGTATCATGCTGCCTCCCATCATACGGGGTATCTTGCTTCCCCCTTCATATTGGGTATCATGCTGCCCCTCCCCCTCATACGGGGTATCATGCAACTATAACTCACTATATATATATATATATATATACTGTATATATATATACACTGTATATAAACACTATACTCACCTCTCCTCATTGTTCTCATGCTGGTTCCAACGGCGGCTCTGCTCCGATGTCAACAGCCCAGCACTAGAGTTGAGCGAAACAGGTCGGCCAGGTTCATAAGTCGCTGACTTATGGCAAAGTCGGGTTTTGCCGACCGAAACCCGACCACAGCGTGAAGTCGGCCATGCGGTCGGCAAAACAAGCACCAAAGTCGGATTTCCCAGAATGCTTGCACGTGCCTTTTTCAGCCACTGAGCAAGAACGTACACTGTGGGCAACGAGATGACATGTGCAGCATCCGGGGAGAGAGAGATTTCGCGCACTTTAAAAAAGTGGTCCGGCATGTAGGTGTGTTTACTGTTCTCCACACCCTGCCGACTTTGCTTCCCCATTGACTTGCGCTGGGTTTCGTGTTTCAGTCGGACCCCGACTTTTCCCGATAGTCGGCCGATTTCGTTCGACTCGACTTTTGAGAAAGTCAGGTTTCATGAAACCCAACTAAACCCTAAAAAAGGCAAAGTCGCTCATCTCTACCCGGCACACAGCTGGGACACGATGAAGTGATGTCATCGCGTACCCGCTGTGTATCAGAGGAAGAGGGGAATGATAGGAGAGGGAGCGTAATATGAAGCTCTCTCTTCCATTATTGCGGTGCACACTGGGGGGAGGTGCTGACGCCAGGTCCCCTTGACTTTCAGCCTCATAGCAGCCGCGTGGGCTGGGGGCCCCTGAGGGGGGCGGGGGCCCTGGTCTGCGGGCCCTAAAAGCAGGTAGCGTTAGACACAGCCTGCGGCAAACACTGCCCGCGTAATATTCACTCCTCTCCACGACCTTGGGGGCATGGGGAAGCGTGAATATTCATTTCACTTTAGCAGCGGGAACAGGCTTTGGCTTCCTGCCACCTGCTGCTGCTCCGCTGGCATTGGGGGCCCCCATAACACCTACGTGGTGTGCCATTGTTAGCGACACACCATTGGCTGGAGGCCCCTGTAGCAGCAGGGGTCCTAGGCACCTACTGGCCCTATATGCCAGCAGGTGTCAGTGCCTGCCTGGGCCCACCAGAGAATCCTCTGGTTCTCAAGTGGCCCAGTCCGACCCTGCTCTCATCTCTATCTCTCTCTGGCTGGCTTTCTGTCTCTCTGGCGAGCTGTCTCTCTGACTGCATGTCTCTCTGGCTGGATGTCTGTCTCGATGCTGAGGAACATGTTTGTGCTTTCATATCGGGCCTGTGGACAGGTTTCTTTTTCCTTCATCTGCCCTAGAGCACCAATATAAGACTCTGCCTACAGTCCGGACCCAGACCAGAGCACAAGCATCTCATTAACTGAAATCTTCTAACACTGATTACACAAGAACCACAAAATGGATTTCTTCACTGCATTTATCATTTAATTAGTGTAACAGCATCAACATGACAATGCCTGTAGTTTACTTATCAAAATCCTGCAGACAGGTTATCTTTAGAATCATAGAATAATAGAATCGTAGAGTTGGAAGGGACCTCCTGTGCCACCTGGTCCAACCCCCTGTTCAAAGCAGGATTTGCTAAATCATCCCAAACAGATTTCTGTCCAGCCTCTGTTTGAAGACTTCTATTGAAGGAGAACTCACCACTTCTCGTGGCAGCCTGTTCCACTTATTGATCACTCTAACTGTCAAAAAGTTTTTTCTAATATCTAATCTGTGTCTCCTCCCATTCAGTTTCATCCCGTTGCTTCTAGTCTTTCCTTGTGCAAATGAGAATAAAGATGATCCTTCTACAATGTGACAGCCCTTGAGATATTTGTAGACAGCTATTAAGTCTCCTCTCAGTCTTCTCTTCTGCAAGCTAAACATTCCCAAATCCTGCAACCTTTCCTCATAAGACATGGTTTGCAGACCGGTCACCATTATGGTCGCTCTTTTCTGAACTTGCTCCAGTTTGCTGATGTCTTTTTTAAAATGTGGTGCCCAAAACTGAACACAGTATTCCATATGAGGTCTGACCAAAGAGGAGTAGAGGGCAATAATGACTTCACGTGATCTAGACTGTATGCTTCTGTTAATACATCCTAGAATTGCATTTGCCTTTTTTGCTGCTGCATCACACTGTTGACTCATATTCAGTCTGTGATCTATTAGAATACCCAAGTCTTTTTCACATGTGCTGTTGCTTAGCCCTATTCCTCCCATTCTGTATATGCTTTTTTTCATTTTTATTGCCCAGATGTAGTACTTTGCATTTTTCCCTGTTAAAAACCATTCTGCTAGTTGCTGCCCACTGCTCCAGTTTATTTATATCTTTTTGAACCTTTTCTCTCTCTTCTCTAGTATTAGCTATCCCTCCAAGCTTTGTGTCATCAGCAAATTTAATCAGTTTATCCTCAATTCCTTCATCTAAATCATTGATAAAGATGTTGAACAATACAGGGACCAGGACAGAGCCCTGTGGTGCCCCACTTGAGACATTCTTCCAACTGGATGTGCAGCCATTTACGACCACTCTTTGGGTCCGATCACTAAGCCAGTTATGAATCCACCTAACAGTTGACTTGTCCTTTCCACACTTAGCCATTTTTTCAATAAGGATTGTGTGAGATACTTTGTCAAATGCTTTACTGAAGTCAAGATATACTATAGCTACAGCATTTCCCTGATCCACCCAATCAGTGATTCCGTCATAGAAGGAAATTAAGTTAGTCTGACATGACTTATTAGTTACAAACCAATGCTGACTCTGTTTAATCACTTCATTCTTATCCAAGTACTTACATACATGTTGTTTAATAATTTGTTCAAAGATCTTTCCTGGTATAGAAGTCAGACTCACCGGTCTATAGATGCCTGGGTCCACCTTCTTCCCCTTTTTGAAGATAGGAACAACATTTGCTCTTCTCCAGTCTTCTGGGACTTCTGTTCTCCAAGAATTTTTAAAGATTATGGAGAGCGGTTCAAAAATTTCTTCTGCTATATCCTTCAGTACTCTGGGGTGTAATTCATCTGTACCTGGAGACTTGAATTAATTTTAGGTTAGCTAAGTGTTTCCTCACTATCTTTCTGTTTATAGATATCCTTGATTCTTCTATTCCCTTAATAGGACAGTGAAGAACAGTTGATGTTACATTTCCTTTCTGAGAGAAAACAGATGCAAAATAGGAATTTAAAAGCTCGGCCTTCTCAACATCCTGTCTTACCATTTCATCATTTTCATCCTGTAAAAATCCTATAGCATCTTTGACTTTTCTTTTAGTTTTGACATATCCCCAAAATCCTTTATTATTGCTTTTGACGTCTCTTGCAAGCCTCAATTTATTGTCAGCTTTAATCTGATTTGCGCCCTGCAAGTTCTGCAGACAGCATTATATTCTTCTTTAGATATGCCTCCCTCTTTCCATTTTATAAGTAACATAGTAACATAGTAACATAGTTATTAAGGTTGAAGGGAGACTTTAAGTCCATCTAGTTCAACCCATATCCTATCCTAACTTGCGATAACATGTTGATCCAGAGGAAGGCAAAAAAACCCCATGTGGCAACAAGTAAGCTTCACATTGGGGAAAAAAAGTCCTTCCTGACTCCACATACGGCAATCAGACTTGCTCCCTGGATCAATGCAATATTAAGGAAACTAGTGTATATACCCTGTAATATTATACTTTTCAAGAAAGGCATCCAGTCCATTCTTAAATTTTAGTAGGGAATCACTCATTACAACATCATATGGCAGAGAGTTCCATAGTCTCACTGCTCTTACAGTAAAGAATCCGCGTCTGTGAGCATGCTTAAACCTTCTTTCCTCCAGACGTAGAGGATGCCCCCTTGTCCCCGTCACAGGTCTAAGAGTAAAAAGATCATTAGAAAGCTCTTGGTATTGTCCCCGCATATATTTATACATTGTAATAAGATCACCCCTAAGCCTTCGATTCTCCAAACTAAATAACCCCAAATGTAATAACCTGTCTTGATATTGCAGACCCCCTAGTTCCCTAATAACCTTGGTCGCTCTTCTCTGCACCCGCTCCAGTTCAGCTATGTCTTTCTTATACCCCGGAGACCAGAACTGTACACAGTATTCTAAGTGTGGTCGCACTAGTGACTTATATAGAGGTAAAATTATGTTCTCCTCATGAGCATCTATGCCTCTTTTAATGCATCCCATTATTTTATTTGCTTTTGCAGCAGCTGCCTGACACTGGCCGCTAAATGTGAGTTTGTCGTCCACCCATACACCCAGGTCTTTTTCAGTGACTGTTTTGCCCAGTGTTTTACAATTAAGCACATAATTATACATCTTGTTCGTTCTACCCACGTGCATGACCTTACATTTATCCCCATTAAAGCTTATAAACATTTCTTTCTTCCTTTTTAGCATGTGCTTAAGTTCTGTGTTCATCCATCCTGATTTCCTTAAATGCTTCCTATTCTTCCCTCTTTTTGGAATTGTTAACAATTGTGCTTTGATAATTTCATTTTTCAAGAATTCCCATCCTTCCTGGACATTTTTGTCTTTAAGGATATCCAGCCATTGGATCCCTCCAATTCTCTTTCTGAATCCCTTAAAATCTGCCTTTCTGAAATCTAACCTTGACGTCTGAGTCTTCACAGGTCTTCCTCCTCTAGTTATCCAAAATTCTAAAATAGCATGGTCGCTACCTCCTAGGGTCCCAGCCACTTTTACCTCCTCAACCATTTCCTCCCTGTTTATAAGGATTAGATCCAAGGTAGCAGTTCCCCTTGTTTTCTCCACTACCTTTTGGAAGATAAAGTTGTCAGCAAGAGAGGATAAGAATTTCCTTGACCTGTTAGTTTTGCCTGAGAGAGATTCCCAACAAATGTCTGGATAGTTGAAATCTCCCATGACAACTATGTCATATTTTTTGGAGAACTTGGCCTTTTGATGCATAAAGAGTTCATCCATATCTTCAGCTTGCACAGGCGGCCTGTAGTAAATGCCTACAATGGTGTCCTTTCCATTGTTCTGTCCATGTATTCTTACCAAAACAGTTTCCACAGAACTCCCAGTCTCTGAAGCTTCAATCTCTGTGCAGATATACACGTTTCTAACATACAATGCGACACCTCCTCCTCGTTTATCAAGTCTCTTTCTTGCAAATAAGTTGTATCCTTCTAGCTTTGTATTCCAATCATGTGTATTGTCCCACCAAGTTTCAGTGATTCCAATTACATCATATTTCTTTTCCTGTGTTAGTAGTTCCAATTCTCCTTGTTTGTTGCCCATGCTTTGTGCATTAGTATAGAAACATTTCAGTTTGTGATTGGTTTCTCTTTCTCCAATATCTGTATTATTTAGATTCTTTTGTCTTTGTTCTTCCTTTCCACTTCTAATAGCAGAGTTCTCGATAGCATTTGTCAGGTGTATGGCTTTTTCTGGCCTTTTGCTTCCCTTCCCACATTGTTCTAGTTTAAAGCTCTCCTGATGAGTGTAGCAAGGCGACTTCCAAATACATGCTTTCCAGTCTTCGTAATGTGCACCCCATCTCTAGCAAGTAGTCCATTGTATTGCTAATTCACTCCGTGATCCAGAAATCCAAATCCTTGCTGACGGCACCATCGACGTAGCCAGTTGTTCACCTGCAGAATCTTATTCCACCTCTTTGTTCCATGGCCATCCACTGGGAGGATGGAAGAGAAGACCACCTGCGCTCCCATTTCTTTCACTTTCTTACCTAAGTTTTCAAAGTCTCTGCAGATGGTTTCCGGGTCGTTTCTTGCTGTGTCATTTGTCCCCACATATAGTAGCAGGAATGGGTAGTCATCTGTAGGTCTGAAGAGTCCTGATATCCTGTCAGACACATCTTTAATTTTTGCACCTGGAAGACAGCACATTTCTCTTGAAGTTATATCCGGTCTGCAGATAGCGGCCTCTGTTCCTCTCAACAGGGAATCCCCCATGACCACCACTCTCCGCTTCTTCTTCACAATAATTTTCTTTCTCCATCCAGGAGGACTCTGAAGGCGTACAAGGTTGCTGTTTGTGGGCAAAGTCTTATCCTGATATATTTCTTTATCGTTTTCCTGCGTGAGAGCCTGGTACTGGTTCCTGAGCAGTATGGGTGCTGACTGCCTCCTGATCCTCCTGCTTCTCTGGGTCACATGTTTCCATTCCTCTGTTTCTTCAGGTGCACTTCGAATTTCTTCTCTTTCTGTAACATGAAGAGATAATTCTGCTCTGTCTAAGAACTCTTCACCTTCCTTAATGATCTTCAATGTAGCTAACCTCTCTTCGAGATTTTGCAACTTTTCCTCCAACAGGGACACAAGCTTGCATTTGTGGCATGTGAAGTTTGGCTTTTCCACTGGTAACTCTGTGAACATGTAGCAAGAAATGCAGCTCACCAAATGGCTCCTGGCCTCTTCCATATTGATAATGGTTAAAGAGATTTCAAACCAATGAAAAATGAGCCAAAATTCGCGCGCCGATAGGACTCTTCCCCTGGTTTACCGATTTCCTCTTTTCAGCTGCAACAGCCAAAATCCAGTGATCGTTGAGCTCGCGGAGACTCTTCACTTATCCCAGAAGGCACTGGGAATATGCAAATTCTCTCCTCAGGACTCTTTTTCATCCATTAAGAAATTGTTCATCAAAAATCTTTCTATATTGGAAACCAATCAGAAATCATCGGCAGTTAATAAAAAAAGGTTACCGTTTTGTCCCAAGGAAAGCTCCTTCCTTGGGACACATCCTCTCCCCGAGTGAAGTAAAAAAACTCCAAGTTTAACAACAGAAAAAATTGGTTATCAAGCACAGGATTCTTTAAATAAAGCATCAAATCTTCTAATATGTGCTTGTATAACAAAAAATGTAAGAGTTTCTCTGATTCCTTGAACAAAGTTGATTTTCCAGTTGAGATTTTCAACTAAAGGCCCCGTCACACACAGCGATCTCGCCAGTGAGATCGCTGTGTGTGATGGAGATCAGCGACCGGCCCCCCTGCCGGGTATCGCTGATCGTGCTCGATCGACCTGGGCCATTTTTTGATCGCTGGTCTCCCTTTGGCCAGCACGCATCGCTGCGTGTGGCAGCGAGAGACCAGCGATCAGCGACGCTGGACGCTGGTTTCTAAGGTAAACATCGGGTATCCAGGAGCTGTTGAAGTAGGGCAAATCAGGGACCAATTTGCGACCTACTTCACCTCTGATGTTGGACGGGTGGCCTGGTAAGAGCAAATGGTGTAACCTAATTTTTATGTGTTGTGTATGTTAATAAAACACCTGTGTTTATACCTGTATGGTTTTTTCTTCAAAGTATGATACAACGCCAGGTTCATGACCATATGACGTGTATTTTCAACATCACCTCCTCACTTTGCAAACACACATTAGAGTATGAGGTTGTTTATAACTTGGTTCACCAACTTCAGTCCTCAAGGTACACCAACAGATCATGTTTTCAGGATTCCCTTTGTATTGCACAGGTGATGCAATTATCACATGAGCAATACCAAGGAAATCCTGAAAACATGATCTGTTGGTGTACCTTGAGGACTGGAGTTGGGGAACCCTGATTTACAAGGTCTATCTATAATAACCTTGGATTGTATTCCAAACAGTAAAATGATGTTCAGGGCAGTGTCTAGGGAATTTTGCCAACAGGGCGAACATCGAAAAAGCGCCCCCCCCACGAACATTAACATGCTCAATACTTTAGATAAACTTAGATAAACGTGTCTTACCTTTGCATCAATCCAATCCTCGAAGGCATCAAAGTTCAAAGGCTCACTTTCCTTGACTTTGCTGAAGCAAAAAGGTCTATTGCAGCAGAATAGTCTGCTTCCTCTGCCAACTCGTTCTCGATCGATAAAATAGCCAGGGCCGATAATCTTTCTTCCGTCATTGTAGAACGCAAGTATGTTTTTATTAGCTTTAACTTGCTAAAGCTCCTTTCACAACTTGCAACAGTAATTGGAATAGTCAATAAAATTCTCATTTCAATCCATAAGTTTGGGAACAGCTCATGGGAGTGGGTATCTTGTATGTGTTGCAGAACTTCAGGGGGTGTAAGGGGCCGAGGACTGGGCAGAAACGGATTGTATGGCCGACAAACGAGACTCCTTGATTTTCAAAAAGACCATAATCCTGGTCTGACTCTCCCGTAGGAACACCAGTTCCTTTTGGATGGAGGTGGTGGCACCAGCGGGGTCCATGGCCTGATTATACTGTGACGACTCCTGGAGTGGACCCTCTGGGTCGTGACACCAACCCTCCCAGGGCGAGCTGACCTAGTGAAGACCACCCCCTATACAGGGAGTGTCAGGGGCAAGCCCCAGGGGGTGAGGCACCACGACTGCTGGCACCAGGCGGCCGGCTCACAGGAGACACGAGTGGGTGAGAGTGTCTGCAGGAACGTGTAAAGTGTGGACACGGGAACACGTGGTATACAGAGACTTCGTTCGTCCGGGTGTGAGTGAAGCAGGAAACGTGCAAGGAGCACGTCAGAGCACTGAGTCAGGCAGCAGGTGTGCCAGGAGGTGTAACAGAGTAAGAGACTGAGTACAGGATCAGAGTGTGTGCCCGGAGGCACAACTGAGTATAAGACAGAGCACGGAATCAGAGTGTGTGCCAGGAAGCACGACTGAGTATAAGACAGAGTACAGGGTAAGAGCGTGTGCCAGGAGGCGCAACCGAGTATGAGACAGAGTACAGTGTCAGAGCATGTGCCAGGAGGCACAACAGAGTATGAGACAGAACACAGGGTCAGAGCGTGTGCCAGGAGGCACGACCAAGTACAAAGCAGAGTGCAGATTCAGAGCGTGTGCCAAGAGGCACAACAGAGTGCAAGGCAGAGAACCTGAGTACAGCGCACAGCCAGGCAGGGACACGGCAGACCAAGCCAGGAAGCACAACAATAATCAGGCACCTCCCCTAGGGGGAGGTCGTCTGATATAGCACATGACTACTACTGGTTCCGGGTCAGGACCTAGCCAGAAAGCACATGACCACTACAGGTTCCGGGTCAGGTCCTCCATTACCATAGAGAGGACCGAGCCCTATACAGCACTGACAGGAGCGCGCAAGCGCAAACGTGACATGTAGGAGGAGGCCCGGGAACGAGAGCTGCGCGTGCGCACCCTACGGGACCCCCGGAGTGACCGCAGCTCCAGAAGAGATGACGTCGGGACTGAGGTCCCGCCCCCAGGTGAGCACGGCGTGACAGTACCCCCCCCCCTTTACGCCCCCTCTTTCTAAAACTGGAGAGGAACTTAGACAAAATCTGGGGTGCGTGGATATTCTCCCTGGGTTCCCATGACCTCTCCTCGGGGCCAAAACCCTTCCAATCGACCAGGAACATGGTTCTCCCTCTTACCTTCTTCATGGCCAAAATGTCATTCACCTCAAACTCATCCCCCAAGCCAACAGGCTGGGGTGTGTGGCCTGGAGAAGGATGAAATCGGTTAAGAACCACAGGTTTTAGGAGAGACACATGGAAGGAATTGGGAATACGGAGTGAAGGAGGCAGCTTCAATTTGTAAGCAACATCATTAATCCGCCTGAGGACCTCAAAAGGACCAATGTAACGGGGACCCAGTTTGTAAGATGATACCTTAAGGCGGACGTATTTGGTGGAGAGCCACACCTTGTCACCAGGGAGAAATGGAGGAACGTCCAGGTGCCTCTTGTCAGCGTGTAATTTCATTCTGTCCCGTGCTTTCTCGAGAGCGGTTTTGGTCTCCTGCCATACCCTGGAGAACTCCACAGACTGAGAATCGGCAGCAGGTACCCCCGAGACAGGAAGTACCGGTAGAGGCACATTGAGATGCTGTCCAAAGACGATGAAGAAAGGAGACTTGGTAGACGATTCACTGGAGTGATTATTGTAGGCGAACTCAGCCCAAGGAAGTAGACCGACCCAGTCATTCTGATGAGCATTAGAAAAATGCCGGAGATAGGATGTAAGGATCTGGTTGGTACGTTCCACCTGCCCATTGGTTTGGGGGTGATAGGCGGAAGAGAAATCCAATGACACTTTCATGAGTCCGCATAGAGCTCTCCAGAACCGGGAGGTGAATTGGACCCCTCTATCCGACACGATGTGCTGGGGGAAGCCGTGAATCCTGAAGATATGGGAAATGAAGATCTTCGCCAAGTCAGGAGCAGAGGGTAGTCCGGGAAGAGGAATGAAGTGAGCCATCTTTGAAAATCGGTCTACAACCACCAAGACCACAGTACAACCGGAAGAACAAGGCAGATCAGTAATGAAATCCATGGCTATGTGCTGCCATGGAGCCGACGGAATGGGAAGCGGGAACAGAAGACCGGAGGGTGGTTGTCTGGGTATCTTGTTCTGGGCACAGGACGGGCAAGATGCTACAAAGTCTTTGACATCCTGGGAGAGTGAAGGCCACCAATAATGGCGAGAGATTAAGTCCAAAGTCTTTTTGACACCAACGTGGCCGGCAATCTTGGACGAATGTCCCCAATTTAGCACTCGTTTTCGGTTATTCTCAGCCACAAAGGTTCTTCCCGGAGGTAACGTGGTTAACTTGACAGGGGCCGCAGTAATTACTTTGGATAAATCAATGATATGAGAGGGTTCTTCCTCTGCATCAGACGACAGGAATGATCTTGACAACGCATCCGCTCTAACGTTCTTATCGCCGGGCCGAAAATGTAGCTCAAAGTCAAAGCGGGCGAAGAATAGGGACCACCTGGCTTGCCGAGGATTGAGCCTCTGTGCGGACTGGATGTACGCCAGGTTCTTCTGGTCTGTGAAGATCTTGAATGGATGTATGGCACCCTCCAGTAAGTACCTCCACTCCTCCAAGGCCAACTTAATGGCCAATAGCTCTTTGTCGCCAATGGAGTAGTTCTGCTCAGTGGAGGAAAATACTTTAGAAAAGAAGCCACAGGTGACAAAACGTCCAGAAGAGGATTTCTGCAGAAGGACTGCGCCAGCCCCAGTAGAGGATGCGTCTACCTCGAGAGTGAAAGGTCTACTAACCTCAGGTCGGTGAAGCGCCGGAGCAGCGGCGAAGGCTTGTTTCAACGACTGGAAGGCCTCTTCAGCCTCAGAGGGCCAAGCCTTTGGGTTAGCTCCCTTGCAGATAAGGGACGAGATGGGGCGAATCAACGAGGAAAAATGAGGAACGAACTGTCGGTAGTAGTTCGCAAAACCAAGGAAGCGTTGGATTGCCTTCACCCCATGGGGCTGTGGCCAATCGAGGACGGCGGACACTTTTGCCGGATCCATGCATAGACCTGATTCTGAGATAATGTACCCCAAGAATGGCAGGGACGTTTGCTCGAAGGCACATTTCTCGAGCTTGGCATAAAGGCGGTTCTCCCTCAGGCGCTGGAGGACTTGACGCACGTTCTTCCTGTGGGCGGAGAGGTCTGGAGAAAAAACGAGGATGTCATCCAGATAGACTACCACGCAGGAGTACAGCATATCCCGGAAGACGTCATTCACGAACTCCTGGAAAACCGCTGGGGCATTGCAGAGGCCGAAGGGCATGACCAAGTACTCGTAGTGACCGTCTCTGGTGTTAAAGGCGGTCTTCCACTCATCCCCGGAACGAATGCGGATCAAGTTGTAGGCCCCACGAAGATCCAGTTTGGTGAAAATTCGAGCTCCTCTAAGTCGGTCAAAGAGCTCCGGGATCAATGGCAATGGGTACTTGTTCTTGACCGTGATATTGTTCAGGCCTCGGTAGTCTATGCAAGGACGGAGGGAGCCGTCCTTCTTTTTTACAAAGAAAAATCCCGCTCCCGCGGGCGAGGAGGACTTACGGATGAAACCTCTAGCAAGGTTCTCCTGGATATAGTCAGACATAGCTTGGGTCTCAGCAGGGGATAGCGGGTATATCCTACCCCTGGGTGGCGTAGAACCAGGAATGAGGTCAATCGGACAGTCATATGGCCGATGGGGGGGCAGAGTCTCGGCCTCCTTCTTGTCGAAAACATCTGCAAAGGACCAGTAAGCCGACGGCAGACCTGTAGGTGCCGGGGATGGACCGGCAGAGTTCATCAGACGGACGGGCAACAGGCACTTCTCCTGACAGAACGGTCCCCACCGGAGTATCTCGCCCGACCGCCAGTCCAGGGTTGGCTCATGAGTCCGTAGCCAAGGGAGGCCTAGAAGAAGTGCGTGAGACATGGTGGACAAGACGAGGAAGGAGATCTTCTCCAGGTGCAGGGCTCCGATCTGCAGCTCGATCTCTTCGGTGGCCTGGGTAACGGACTCCAGCACGGACGTACCATTGACCGAAACAATCGACCGAGGAGTCTCCAGGGATCTGACAGGAATCCGGTATTTTTTAACCGCCTCGAGTGTGATAAAATTCCCCTCCGCGCCAGAATCCAGGAAAGCCTCCTCAGAATAACGCTTGGCACCGAGATTCAATAATACGGACACGAGCAGGGGAGGAGAGGAATCACGTACACCTAGGGAGGCCTCTCCTATCAACCCTAGGCGGAGAAGTTTCCCGGCTTCTTGGAGCAGGAACGGAGGAGGTGAGAGGAGCTCCTCTCTCTGGCTAATTCACGGGCACGTTCCTGAAACCGCAGGTCGATGCGTGTCGCCAGTGAGATCAGATCCTCTAAAGAGGTGGGAGTATCCCGACCTGCCAGTACGTCTTTGATCCGACTGGACAGGCCACGCCAAAAGATCCCTACGAGAGCCTCGTTGTTCCAACCGAGTTCGGAGGCCAAGGTACGAAAACGGATGGCATACTGTCCTACCGGTAGCGTACCCTGATGGAGGTTAAAGAGGGACTTGGTGATAGAGGCCAGCCGACCCGGCTCGTCGAACACCTTGCGGAAGGTGTCCAAAAAGGTGGAAAGCCGAGAGACGAGTGGGTCATTGCGCTCCCAGAGGGGGTTCACCCATGCTAATGCCTCCCCCTCTAAGTGTGAAACAATAAAGGCAATTTGGGCGCGCTCAGTGGGATAGTGCTGCGGCAAAAGCTCAAAATGTAACCGGCATTGGTTCAGAAATCCTCGACAAAACTTAGGGTCCCCGCTATATCGGGGTGGCTTGCCGAGGCGCGGCATCGGGTGCGGGGCCGAGGACTGGGCAGAAACGGATTGTATGGCCGACAAACGAGACTCCATGGATTTCAAAAAGACCATAATCCTGGTCTGACTCTCCCGTAGGAACACCAGTTCCTTTTGGATGGAGGTGGTGGCACCAGCGGGGTCCATGGCCTGATTATACTGTGACGACTCCTGGAGTGGACCCTCTGGGTCGTGACACCAACCCTCCCAGGGCGAGCTGACCTAGTGAAGACCACCCCCTATACAGGGAGTGTCAGGGGCAAGCCCCAGGGGGTGAGGCACCACGACTGCTGGCACCAGGCGGCCGGCTCACAGGAGACACGAGTGGGTGAGAGTGTCTGCAGGAACGTGTAAAGTGTGGACACGGGAACACGTGGTATACAGAGACTTCGTTCGTCCGGGTGTGAGTGAAGCAGGAAACGTGCAAGGAGCACGTCAGAGCACTGAGTCAGGCAGCAGGTGTGCCAGGAGGTGTAACAGAGTAAGAGACTGAGTACAGGATCAGAGTGTGTGCCCGGAGGCACAACTGAGTATAAGACAGAGCACGGAATCAGAGTGTGTGCCAGGAGGCACGACTGAGTATAAGACAGAGTACAGGGTAAGAGCGTGTGCCAGGAGGCGCAACCGAGTATGAGACAGAGTACAGTGTCAGAGCATGTGCCAGGAGGCACAACGGAGTATGAGACAGAACACAGGGTCAGAGCGTGTGCCAGGAGGCACGACCAAGTACAAAGCAGAGTGCAGATTCAGAGCGTGTGCCAAGAGGCACAACAGAGTGCAAGGCAGAGAACCTGAGTACAGCGCACAGCCAGGCAGGGACACGGCAGACCAAGCCAGGAAGCACAACAATAATCAGGCACCTCCCCTAGGGGGAGGTCGTCTGATATAGCACATGACTACTACTGGTTCCGGGTCAGGACCTAGCCAGAAAGCACATGACCACTACAGGTTCCGGGTCAGGTCCTCCATTACCATAGAGAGGACCGAGCCCTATACAGCACTGACAGGAGCGCGCAAGCGCAAACGTGACATGTAGGAGGAGGCCCGGGAACGAGAGCTGCGCGTGCGCACCCTACGGGACCCCCGGAGTGACCGCAGCTCCGGAAGAGATGACGTCGGGACTGAGGTCCCGCCCCCAGGTGAGCACGGCGTGACAATGCCAATCATATTGGCCCCATTATCATACCCTTGACCTCTACAGTTGTCCATATCCAGACCACATTTTGATATTTCATCAAAGAGAAGATTGCTAAGTCCCTCACCAGATGTATCATTTGTAGGTCGGTATCCAATGAAATGCTCAGCAATTGATAATTTTTCTTTCGAAATATCTACAATTCTTAGGGTATATGATAGCTGCTCAATATGGCTAATATCTTGGGTGCAATCCAAAATAATTGAGAAGTATTTTGCATTCTTTACATTTTCTAATATTGTGTTTTTCACTTGATTGGCCATTAAATTGATAATCTCATTTTGAATAAGATTACCACAGTAATGAGTGAAGGTTTGTTGCGACTTAACTCTTGATAAGTGATCTTTCATTACTGGTTCAAATTTTGTAAGCAGTTGAATCAGACCAAGAAAGTTGCCATTATTTGAAGTATTTAGTTTATTGGACGATCCACGAAAAGGTAAATTATTGCTTGCCAAAAAATTAGTTACTGCCATAATTCTTTCTAAAACATCTCTCTCCAGCGTTTAGTTTCTTGATTTATCTGTTTTTGCAAATGTTTGTCAATGCCTTGCTCCTTTTTTAGGTTTTCTTCTGCATGAATCCACTTCTGCCGGTTATGAATGTGGGCAGTAGAATGTTCATGCATTGCTAAGTACTCTCCAATATGCTGCCATGTATTAAGGCCTTCAGTTCCAAATCTGGATTTTGGGCTGGGATCAAACAACTTGCAACAAAAGCAGTAAACTTTGTCAGCAGACAAAGAATATTGTACCCATCGCCTAGCCACTTGTTCCTTATTTGGCAAAACTAGAAAGCCATGGAAAGATGAAAAATGTCGCCTATTGTCATCTTTTGGATAAACAAAATTGTCAGGGGGTAGATTCTGTGGTCCTTGCAATACAATAAGGTCTCTTACTCTGCTGCATATTATTTGAGGCCACAATGCTATATCCTTATATGTAATCAAACTATCACAATGTTCACTGTTATCAGCAATAGGAATGTCAGAGTCTTCAGTTGTTTCATAGTCTTGCTGATACACATTGCTGGTAATAGACATTAACTGTGTACACTCAGAAGAACCTGGTAATTGCGGTGCTTCTGTAGATGCTGTAGAAGACCGTATTATAACATTGTCTGTGGTTTCCTCTTCAGACTGTAACACATCTGAACAAACTTTGTCTTGAGTAGAGTTGAGCGAAACGGGTCGAAAAAATTCAAAAGTCGCCGACTTTTGGCAAAGTCGGGTTTCATGAAACGAAATCCGACCCTAGGATGAGGTCGGCCACGAGGTCGGCGACTTACGCGCCAAAGTCGCGTTTCAAAAGTTTGTTTTGCGCTCTTTTTCAGCCAATCAGGATCCACGGACACTGTGGGCAACGTGATGACATAGGCACGGGTCACCACCATCTTTCAGAAGGGCATGCAAGTGATTGGCTTGCTTTGGTGGGCGTCACAGGGGGTATAAAAGGGCGTGCAAGCCGACCGCCATCTTACTTCTGCCGATCTTAGTATAGGGAGAGGTTGCTGCTGATTCTGTAGGGAGAGCGTTAGGCAGGGAAGAAGACAAAAAAACTGCTTCTGCTGCTAGCGATTTGGCCTGCACAACACACAAGTCACTGTGTGTGCAGTGCAAGGGGAGGCTATATTGTGGTGTATCAGTGGTGTTGGTTGTTGGGCTGCCTTCTAAGGCTTCCTGACACGCTGGCATTGCTGTTTACCCACTGCTCCGCAAACTGCTTTTTTAAAAGCAATCCAATCTCCCTTATCCTCTCGTCACTTTGGTCACAGGCAGCTGTGCCATCGAGCGTGTCACATAGCGCTCAGATATCAGTGGGCCGCACACAATCCACAAGTGTCCAGTGTCCAAAAGTGTACGCAGAGATTCAAAATCTCCATTATCCTCTCGTCACTTTGGTCACAGGCAGCTGTGCCATCGAGCGTGTCACATAGCGCTCAGATATCAGTGGGCCGCACACAATCCACAAGTGTCCAGTGTCCAAAAGTGTACGCAGAGATTCAAAATCTCCATTATCCTCTCGTCACTTTGGTCACAGGCAGCTGTGCCATCGAGCGTGTCACATAGCGCTCAGATATCAGTGGGCCGCACACAATCCACAAGTGTCCAGTGTCCAAAAGTGTACGCAGAGATTCAAAATCTCCATTATCCTCTCGTCACTTTGGTCACAGGCAGCTGTGCCATCGAGCGTGTCACATAGCGCTCAGATATCAGTGAGCCGCACACAATCCACAAGTGTCCAGTGTCCAAAAGTGTACGCAGAGATTCAAAATCTCCATTATCCTCTCGTCACTTTGGTCACAGGCAGCTGTGCCATCGAGCGTGTCACATAGCGCTCAGATATCAGTGGGCCGCACACAATCCACAAGTGTCCAGTGTCCAAAAGTGTACGCAGAGATTCAAAATCTCCATTATCCTCTCGTCACTTTGGTCACAGGCAGCTGTGCCATCGAGCGTGTCACATAGCGCTCAGATATCAGTGGGCCGCACACAATCCACAAGTGTCCAGTGTCCAAAAGTGTACGCAGAGATTCAAAATCTCCATTATCCTCTCGTCACTTTGGTCACAGGAAGCTGTGCCATCGAGCGTGTCACATAGCGCTCAGATATCAGTGGGCCGCACACAATCCACAAGTGTCCAGTGTCCAAAAGTGTACGCAGAGATTCAAAATCTCCATTATCCTCTCGTCACTTTGGTCACAGGCAGCTGTGCCATCGAGCGTGTCACATAGCACTCAGATATCAGTGGGCCGCACACAATCCACAAGTGTCCACTGTCCACAAGTGTACGCAGAGATTCAAAATCTCCATTATCCTCTTGTCACTTTGGTCACAGGCAGCTGTGCCATCGAGCGTGTCACATAGCGCTCAGATATCAGTGGGCCGCACACAATCCACAAGTGTCCACTGTCCACAAGTGTACTCAGAGATTCAAAATCTCCATTATCCTCTCGTCACTTTGGTCACAGGCAGCTGTGCCATCGAGCGTGTCACATAGCGCTCAGATATCAGTGGGCCGCACACAATCCACAAGTGTCCAGTGTCCAAAAGTGTACGCAGAGATTCAAAATCTCCATTATCCTCTCGTCACTTTGGTCACAGGCAGCTGTGCCATCGAGCGTGTCACATAGCGCTCAGATATCAGTGGGCCGCACACAATCCACAAGTGTCCAGTGTCCAAAAGTGTACGCAGAGATTCAAAATCTCCATTATCCTCTCGTCACTTTGGTCACAGGCAGCTGTGCCATCGAGCGTGTCACATAGCGCTCAGATATCAGTGGGCCGCACACAATCCACAAGTGTCCAGTGTCCAAAAGTGTACGCAGAGATTCAAAATCTCCATTATCCTCTCGTCACTTTGGTCACAGGCAGCTGTGCCATCGAGCGTGTCACATAGCGCTCAGATATCAGTAGGCCGCACACAATCCACAAGTGTCCACTGTCCACAAGTGTACGCAGAGATTCAAAATCTCCATTATCCTCTCGTCACTTTGGTCACAGGCAGCTGTGCCATCGAGCGTGTCACATAGCGCTCAGATATCAGTGGGCCGCACACAATCCACAAGTGTCCAGTGTCCAAAAGTGTACGCAGAGATTCAAAATCTCCATTATCCTCTCGTCACTTTGGTCACAGGCAGCTGTGCCATCGAGCGTGTCACATAGCGCTCAGATATCAGTGGGCCGCACACAATCCACAAGTGTCCAGTGTCCAAAAGTGTACGCAGAGATTCAAAATCTCCATTATCCTCTCGTCACTTTGGTCACAGGCAGCTGTGCCATCGAGCGTGTCACATAGCGCTCAGATATCAGTGGGCCGCACACAATCCACAAGTGTCCAGTGTCCAAAAGTGTACGCAGAGATTCAAAATCTCCATTATCCTCTCGTCACTTTGGTCACAGGCAGCTGTGCCATCGAGCGTGTCACATAGCGCTCAGATATCAGTGGGCCGCACACAATCCACAAGTGTCCAGTGTCCAAAAGTGTACGCAGAGATTTAAAATCTCCATTATCCTCTCGTCACTTTGGTCACAGGCAGCTGTGCCATCGAGCGTGTCACATAGCGCTCAGATATCAGTGGGCCGCACACAATCCACAAGTGTCCAGTGTCCAAAAGTGTACGCAGAGATTCAAAATCTCCATTATCCTCTCGTCACTTTGGTCACAGGCAGCTGTGCCATCGAGCGTGTCACATAGCGCTCAGATATCAGTGGGCCGCACACAATCCACAAGTGTCCACTGTCCACAAGTGTACGCAGAGATTCAAAATCTCCATTATCCTCTCGTCACTTTGGTCACAGGAAGCTGTGCCATCGAGCGTGTCACATAGCGCTCAGATATCAGTGGGCCGCACACAATCCACAAGTGTCCAGTGTCCAAAAGTGTACGCAGAGATTCAAAATCTCCATTATCCTCTCGTCACTTTGGTCACAGGCAGCTGTGCCATCGAGCGTGTCACATAGCGCTCAGATATCAGTGGGCCGCACACAATCCACAAGTGTCCAGTGTCCAAAAGTGTACGCAGAGATTTAAAATCTCCATTATCCTCTCGTCACTTTGGTCACAGGCAGCTGTGCCATCGAGCGTGTCACATAGCGCTCAGATATCAGTGGGCCGCACACAATCCACAAGTGTCCAGTGTCCAAAAGTGTACGCAGAGATTCAAAATCTCCATTATCCTCTCGTCACTTTGGTCACAGGCAGCTGTGCCATCGAGCGTGTCACATAGCGCTCAGATATCAGTGGGCCGCACACAATCCACAAGTGTCCACTGTCCACAAGTGTACGCAGAGATTCAAAATCTCCATTATCCTCTCGTCACTTTGGTCACAGGCAGCTGTGCCATCGAGCGTGTCACATAGCGCTCAGATATCAGTGGGCCGCACACAATCCACAAGTGTCCACTGTCCACAAGTGTGTGCAGAAATTCTAAAACTCCCCTGTCCTATAGACACCTTGTACCTTGTTTTACATTACTATATAGTTTGTTGGATTTTGTCTACATTTCTACCAAAAATGAGGAAGGCTGGTGGAAGAGGCCGTGGAATTGGGCGGGGGTTGGCAGCTGGTAATGATGGTGTTGGTGGTGGATCTGATGGTAGTGGCAAGAGCAAAATAGGACCAAATGCAGGAGGTGCTGACCCTGCGTCATCGTCTGTCTACATAAGGCCTCGAACGCTTAGTTTTCTAGGAGTTGGCAAACCGCTTTTAAAGGCAGAGCATCAGGAAAAAGTTTTGTCTTACATTGCTGACTCAGCCTCCAGCTCTATCGCCTTCTCTTCTTCAGTTGTAAAAAGTAAAAGCACTGAGTCGTCATTGGAGGCTCATGTTCATGAACCACACCTTTCCTTGTGTCCTTCACCCCAACCAAGATTGAAAGATGACGCAGGCCATACTACTGATTACTCCATGGAGCTGTTTTCACATACCATGCCTGGATTATCAAGTCAAATGGTGAATTACGCAGGCCAAGATGAATCTGACATGGAGTGCACTGATGCACAGCCGCTGATGGATGATTCTGCTGGTACATTCATTCAGAGCACTACATTGTCCTCGCAGTGTACAGAGCCAGATTTTGACCCTGATGAGACTCAGGTGCCCCTTCCCGCACACTATACCACCATACACGGTGACACAGAGAAAGGTGCACATGACATAGAAGAGGAGGTGATGGATGACCCAGTTGTTGACCCAGATTGGCATCCATTGGGGGAAGAGGGTGCTGCTTCCAATAGCTCAGATGAGGAGCATCCACAGCAGACATCGACATCGCAACAGCTGTTATCTGGCAGGCCCGGAGCACTCCAAAGACAGGTTCCAAACATCAAAAGAGTTGCTGGACAGCTTGTCCAGAGGGTCAAAAGATCACAGCGTGCTAGGCCGCAAAATGTCTGCCAAAGTAGGAAGAGTGCAGTGTGGCAGTTTTTTGAACAAAATCCTCATGATCAGGCCAAGGTTATCTGTAAGAAGTGCGCAAAGACCTTTAGCCGAGGGAAAAATCTGAAAAATTTGAATACCAGTTGCATGCTTAGACATTTAACCAGCATGCACTTGCAAGCGTGGACACAACACCAAACCTCAAGTGCCACATGTGCAACTGATCACAACGAAGGTAGTCAGCAACGCTACATTGTTTCCCCCACTGTAAGCACACCGGTTAGCACAGCAGCAAATGTTGAGGTGTCGTTGCAAGGCCACAGCAGTCAGGGAATCCCACTGTTATATCAACGAAAGACTGATTCTAGGCCATCAGAAAGAACACCAACTCCATCACCATCATCAACCCTCTCTTAGTCCGCCCTGTCCACCGCTACTTCCACCATATGCAGCTCTCAAGTCCAGCTCACCCTCCCAGACACTATGAGTAGGTCAAGAAAGTACTCAGTCTCTCATCCGCGTACACTGGGTTTGAACGCCCACATTGCCAAACTAATCTCGTTTGAGATGATGCCCTTTCGGTTGGTGGAAAGCACAGCTTTCCGCGAACTCATGGCCTATGCAGTACCACGCTATGACCTACCCAGTCGCCACTTCTTCTCTCGCAAAGCCATCCCAGCCCTCCACCATCATGTGAAAGACCGCATTGTCCATGCACTCAAGCAGTCAGTGAGCGGAAAGGTGCACCTCACAACTGATGCATGGTCCAGTCGGCATGGCCAGGGCCGTTACGTGTCCATCACTGCGCACTGGGTTAATGTGGTGGATGCAGGGTCCACAGGGGACAGCGGTGGTGGGACAGTGCTGCCTAGCCCACGGTCTAGGAAACAGTTGGCTGTAGGCGTTCGACCCTCCTCCTCCTCCTCCTCCTGTGGCAGCCATAGCCCTTTCAAAACTCAGCCACATACCTTGCTTGGCTCACACCTTGAACCTGGTGGTGCAGTGCTTCCTCAAAAATTATCCGGAGTTAACAGCCCTGCTCCAGAAGGTGCGAAGACTGTGCGCGCACATCCGCCGGTCGCCTGTACACTCCGTTCGTATGCAGAAGCTGCAGCGATTGCTCCACCTTACCAACCACCGCCTCATTATCGACATTGCAACAAGGTGGAACTCCACCCTGCACATGGTGGAGCGGCTGTGCGAGCAGAGGCAGGCCATAATGCATTTGTGGGAGGATACACGGCCAGGCACTTTGAGAGCAGACATGGAGTTGACAGGCGTGCAGTGGTCGAAGCTGAAAGACCTTTGTAAAGTCCTTCAGTGTTTTGAGGAATGCACACGGCTGGTAAGCGCAGACAACGCCATCCTAAGCATGAGCATCCCACTTATGCGTCTGCTCATGCAAACTTTGACGCACCTTAAGGAGCAGGCGTCTGCAGCCAATGTTGATGAGGAGGAAGAGGAGGAGGGAATCCTTGATGACATTCAGCCATTGTCTGCTCAGGGACCTCTCCTGGACGAGGTGGAGGAAGAAGAGGAGGAGGAGGAGGAGGATGATGGGGATGATTACTTAGGGGAGGAGGATGCATCTCGTGGGGCAAGTGAAAATGTTGGCGTGGCAAGGTCTGGTACAGGGTTTGTGCGTGACTGGAGGGATGTGGATTTGCCAGAAAGTGCTCCTCCACCCAGCACTCGCAGTGCATCATTGACACCGGGAACATTGGCCCACATGTCAGATTATGCCTTGCGGATCCTAAAAAGGGACCCCTGCATTGCCAAAATGATGAACGATGACGACTACTGGTTGGCCAGCATCCTGGATCCACGCTATAAAGGCAAATTACAAAACATCATGCCACAGGAGAACCTTGACCTAATATTGGCTAATAAACAAGCAACTCTGGTAAATCGGTTGCTTGAGGCATTCCCAGCACACAGCAGCGGTGATGGTTCTCACACGAGCCGTACGGGCCGGGGGCAGCTTGGCAGAGGTGTTCGTGGTGCACACAGCAGAAGTGGCGTTGGAGACAGGGGTTTCATGACAATGTTGTGGACTGATTTTTCAAATACCGCTCACACAACTGGTAATACTGCATCGATGGAAAGTGACAGGAGACAGCAGTTGTCAACTATGGTTACAAACTACTTTTCCTCCCATATCGATGTTCTCCCACACAGGTCATTCCCCTTTGACTATTGGGCCGCTAAACTGGACACCTGGCCTGAATTGGCCCAATATGCCTTACAGGAGCTCGCTTGCCCAGCTGCAAGTGTGCTATCGGAAAGAGTCTTCAGTGCAGCTGGATCAATCCTGACAGAAAAAAGGACCGTCTGTCAACCCAAAATGTGGATGATCTAACCTTCATTAAAATGAACCACGCATGGGTTTCCAAGGATTTTGTCCCACCTTCCCCTGATGACACATAGGGTGACAGAAAAATGGCTTGCTTTGGTCCACCTCTTCCTGGTACTTCACCTATTTCGCCTTTTGCATCAGTTGAATGTCCAACATCAACATATGCCACTTTCTAAAACTCCCTAACTGTGCTGCCTCCCCCCCCATGGCCGGGGTCACCACCTAGCGCACGACACCGTGCAAGTGCCGTTGCCCTGGACAGGTGGGTAGGCCGACTCTTGGGCGCGGGCACTGGCACAGGGTCCCTCATAGTGCAATCAAGTGTCTCTGACGGTGGTGGTGCACACCCGCCGTCAGACACACCGCTGTACTATGAGGGGCCCAGTGCCAGTACCGACGCCCACGAGTGTGCCCCCCTTGCTTGGCCAGGGCCCCAGCATTTGCAATCTTTACCTCTCCCTGCTCCTCCGCTGTGTAATCTGGGCCGTCAAATCCATACTGTGCCTGACACCGTCTGAGCCTGCCTCCTGATGTATAGACATATATTTTGAATGTGTACGCTATCCATACATGTTATCCGGGGATACGGTACCCCTTCTAACCTTTGTGCAATGACGTGCAATCCATACTGGGCATAACACCGTCTGAGCCTGCCTCATGCTGTATAGACATATATTTTGAATGTGTACGCTATCCATACATGTTATCCAGGGATACGGTACCCTTTCTAACCTTTGTGCAATGACGTGCAATCCATACTGGGCCTAACACCGTCTGAGCCTGCCTCATGCTGTATAGACATATATTTTGAATGTGTACGCTATCCATACATGTTATCCGGGGATACGGTACCCCTTCTAACCTTTGTGCAATGACGTGCAATCCATACTGGGCCTAACACCGTCTGAGCCTGCCTCATGCTGTATAGACATATATTTTGAATGTGTACGCTATCCATACATGTTATCCAGGGATACGGTACCCTTTCTAACCTTTGTGCAATGACGTGCAATCCATACTGGGCCTAACACCGTCTGAGCCTGCCTCATGCTGTATAGACATATATTTTGAATGTGTACGCTATCCATACATGTTATCCAGGGATACGGTACCCTTTCTAACCTTTGTGCAATGACGTGCAATCCATACTGGGCCTAACACCATCTGAGCCTGCCTCATGCTGTATAGACATATATTTTGAATGTGTACGCTATCCATACATGTTATCCGGGGATACGGTACCCCTTCTAACCTTTGTGCAATGACGTGCAATCCATACTGGGCCTAACACCGTCTGAGCCTGCCTCATGCTGTATAGACATATATTTTGAATGTGTACGCTATCCATACATGTTATCCGGGGATACGGTACCCCTTCTAACCTTTGTGCAATGACGTGCAATCCATACTGGGCCTAACACCGTCTGAGCCTGCCTCATGCTGTATAGACATATATTTTGAATGTGTACGCTATCCATACATGTTATCCAGGGATACGGTACCCTTTCTAACCTTTGTGCAATGACGTGCAATCCATACTGGGCCTAACACCGTCTGAGCCTGCCTCATGCTGTATAGACATATATTTTGAATGTGCACGCTATCCATACATGTTATCCGGGGATACGGTACCCCTTCTAACCTTTGTGCAATGACGTGCAATCCATACTGGGCCTAACACCGTCTGAGCCTGCCTCATGCTGTATAGACATATATTTTGAATGTGTACGCTATCCATACATGTTATCCAGGGATACGGTACCCTTTCTAACCTTTGTGCAATGACGTGCAATCCATACTGGGCCTAACACCGTCTGAGCCTGCCTCATGCTGTATAGACATATATTTTGAATGTGTACGCTATCCATACATGTTATCCAGGGATACGGTACCCTTTCTAACCTTTGTGCAATGACGTGCAATCCATACTGGGCCTAACACCGTCTGAGCCTGCCTCATGCTGTATAGACATATATTTTGAATGTGTACGCTATCCATACATGTTATCCGGGGATACGGTACCCCTTCTAACCTTTGTGCAATGACGTGCAATCCATACTGGGCCTAACACCGTCTGAGCCTGCCTCATGCTGTATAGACATATATTTTGAATGTGTACGCTATCCATACATGTTATCCGGGGATACGGTACCCCTTCTAACCTTTGTGCAATGACGTGCAATCCATACTGGGCCTAACACCGTCTGAGCCTGCCTCATGCTGTATAGACATATATTTTGAATGTGTACGCTATCCATACATGTTATCCAGGGATACGGTACCCTTTCTAACCTTTGTGCAATGACGTGCAATCCATACTGGGCCTAACACCGTCTGAGCCTGCCTCATGCTGTATAGACATATATTTTGAATGTGTACGCTATCCATACATGTTATCCGGGGATACGGTACCCCTTCTAACCTTTGTGCAATGACGTGCAATCCATACTGGGCCTAACACCGTCTGAGCCTGCCTCATGCTGTATAGACATATATTTTGAATGTGTACGCTATCCATACATGTTATCCAGGGATACGGTACCCTTTCTAACCTTTGTGCAATGACGTGCAATCCATACTGGGCCTAACACCGTCTGAGCCTGCCTCATGCTGTATAGACATATATTTTGAATGTGTACGCTATCCATACATGTTATCCAGGGATACGGTACCCTTTCTAACCTTTGTGCAATCACGTGCAATCCATACTGGGCGTGAGAACGGCTGGCGAGCTGTTAAGCAAGCTACAGCACCTGTCCAGACAAGTACAGGGATTCCCTAGCGAGGAGACTTATTTGATTGTTTTCTATGTTGGGACAGCAATTTTTGGGGAGCACTATACTCTGGAGAATGATAGATGGGGCCCACCATACACTGGAACATTCCAAAAGTGGACATCAGACACTGGAGCAGCATTTACAGGGCCCATTATACACTAGAGCATTAGAAATGGGGCCCATTATGTTTGGAGCATTATTTGGGCCCATAAGACAGTGGAGCTTCATCCATGGGGACCAACATATACTGTAGCATTATGTGGAGCTCATCATATACTGTTTCAAACATTATATGGGACCAATGATTTTGTATGGAGAAATAGATGGGCCTCGTCATGAGATGTAAAAAGTGAGGTATTTTTCATTGTACTATACCGCTATTTCTCTGCCGTATCGGAGCATGATGAGTTGTGGTATGTGTTAAAGGGGCGCTCTTTCGCCCAGGGCACATGAAAACCTGCAGCCAGCCCTCCCCCCCCACAAATTTAGCCAAATAACCCCCATTTTTCAGTGCGTAACTTGTATTATGAAGTTAATTAAGGTTGACAAGCTTAAGTAAGAAGAATTGATGCTTTTGGCATTCAAATGGGCACTGTAGGTGTGTTTCCTGTCCTCCTCTCACTGCCGACTTTTATTCCCCATTGGCTTACATTGGGTTTCGTGTTTCGGGACGACCCCGACTTTTCCCTATAATCGGACGATCTTGCTCGACCCGACTTTTGGAAAAGTCGGGTTTCACGAAACGAAACGCGACCCTAAAAAAGCAAAAGTCGCTCAACTCTAGTCTTGAGCATTAGTGTTCATATCAGTTTCTTGTGGAAAATTTAAACTTTCAGTTGATGTAGAAGGCATACTCGTAGTTGATACTGGTTCATCTTTTTGCAAAAACATAGCCATTGCTTTTGCAGCTTTTTCATCGTCAAACTTTTGCTTTTATTTCCTCTTTCTATTTTGTGCTCCTGAAGCTTTTGGTGGGGCCATTTGTATTTCTTTAAGATATAACAATTTGTAGTTAACTAAAAACCTATGGTCACCTCCTTGTTTTTAATATTACAAATAATTCCGTACAATTTTACTTTGATTCGTATGGATGATTATACACACTTATTTCTAGTGTTACACCAGAATTCTGGTGTAAGTTGCACCTTTTTTGGTCCAAATAAATGTAGACTTTATTACCATTGATTTTTATCAAAAAAACAGATGTTATGCCTCTCATTGTTTTTTTCGGGGTGGCTACATTCCATAAGGAGTGTAGCCACCCCGAGACACACATCAAGGCCCCTCACTGTATCAAGCCAGAATTCTACTGCTGCTGATGACAGCCAATGAGCTTGAAACTGCGCTGTACATACATGAATTTTCGCTTGATATTAATCTCTGGTCTTATGAAAGGTTGTTTGTGGCCGCATATAGACTTATAGAGAAGCAGCCATCCCAATAGATGGCGCTGTAGAGCTTTATCCAATCATTCCTTGTATTTCTATTTTTCAATAGTGTATAGAAAACGGGTTCATAGAAGACAGAAAACATCATGCAGTTAGGGATGAGCGAACTTTAAAATGTTCGGTTCGGTAAACATTACCGAACTTATTCCAAAAAGTTTGGTTCGGTTCGGTAAACATTACCGAACGTAATAAAGTCAATGGAAAAAAGTTTGGCATTCTTAGAAAGGCTGTAGTGGAGTATATACATAATTGCGTTGTGTAAATCGAGAATATTCGCAATTTGACGGCGTACTGGAGAATATTCGTACTTCGGGCATAGCAATCAAGAATATACTTTCCCACATTCTGAACATGAAAATGGCTTCTCCTCTGTGTGAATTCTCTGATTTGTATCAAGACTCTTCGCTCATCCCTACATGCAGTAATGCTTCCTATAGAGGGGCAATCCATTAAAAAAGGGAACTAAGAACTAAATTTTGACAATGATTATACACACAAGCATATTTTCAGTGCGAATTCACCAATGCGATTATCACTGAAAATTCGCTCCCTATTGAATACACATGTGCATATTGTCTCACTATCGACTCTAAAGGGCATGTCACACTAAGAGATATCGCTAGCAATATCGCTATAACTAGTGACGTTATAGCGATATTGCTAGCGATATCTCTGTGTCTGATACTTACCTACGACCGGCTCCCCCGCTGGTTATCGCTGATCGCGCGAGAACGTTCAGGACTGTTTCTCATCGTCAGCTTCCTGTGGCGCTTCCTGCTGTGAGGACGAGCGACGCGTGGAGCCGGGCGGGAGGACGCAGGATCGCCTGGTGTGACAGATAAGTAGCGACCCCCGACCCCCACGATGTCGCTGGTGAGATCTGCCTGTGTGGCAGCTCACTAGCGACCACTTAGCGATGTACCAGCGATCCTGACCGCGTCATATCGCTGGTCGGGATCGCTGGTACATCGCTAAGTGTGACAGTACCTTTAGCGTGAGAAATAGGGATGACATGCACTAGTTTTTCTGCACCGCATCAAATTCGCCCCCAACCTCAAAGCGGGCCAGGCACGGATATAGCAGCAAAGACCCTGGATCCAAACAGCAGCGATCAGGCAGCGTCCGTCTCTCACTATCCTTCCTGTGTGAGAGCGTGGGGGCGTTCCTCAGCCAGTCGCAGAAGCAGAGGAGCTCAGGAGCAGGCAAGTGAGTTATAGGAGTGAGTCACGTGTGACGTCACGCACTTACTTACACTATCTCCGTGCGCGGCGCCCTGCTGGCTGAGCCCAGCCTGTCACTGTGAATGATCATTTATTTTCTGCCTGGGCTTGTAGGGAGACAGACACAGACAGCTAGGCTAGGCACTAGGCAGGCGCCCCCTGGCGCCCCGGGCGATCGCCCCCCCGCCCCCCCAAAAAACAGCCCTGATGATGTTACAAAACACCATAGTAGATTAACTGATAAGGATACTCATCAAGGTAACAATAGATAGTCCTTGCAATCAACACCATCATCTGTTACGTTACCTGAGCAAAGACACTGAGGCCATGTAAAAAATGAACGTATATTGAGTTTTTCTTGCTTGCAGATACATATCTCCAAAATTAACACACGAAACATGTGTCATTTCTGGAGCTATGTGTAGACAAAAAAGAAAAGTGTGCGACGCAGTGTGTACGGCGCAGTGTGTGTAGGCAGCGAAAGACACGTTAACCAAACATTATTTAAACACAAAATATTCAATGCTTTTTTTTTTTTTAATAAAATTATTTTCACTTTGAAGGACGTTTGGGAGAAGTGTTGGATACTTTGGGGGTGTGGAGAGAGGATGAATGGCTGGAAAATGAGGAAGGGGTTCTAGGTGAAGGTGCTACAAAATTACTGGGGGAAGGGAGGTCAGGCATGGTAAAGGAGGAAGGTTGTGAAACATTGTTAGGAGAGGGGGGATTGAGTAACAAAGTCTTTTTTGTTTTTTCTTCTTTGGGGTAGGAGTCACCTGCCTGGACCGACTACCACCGTGTGACCGCCTTCCATGGCTTGACCACCTAGAGCTGCTGGTGCGTGGACGATGTGAATAAAAAACAGAATGAGGGTCACCCTTAGGGTGCTCGGTGGTGGCGCTGGTGGTGCTCCTTGTAGGTGAAATGGTGGTGACGGTGCTCATGGAAGGTGAATGACGCCCAGTGCTTATGGTGGGAGAAGTGTGGACGGTGCTCTGATCTGGTGAAGTGGTGGCGGTGCTACTCTGATGTTGAGTTTTGGAGGTGCCATGAGGAGGCGAAGTGTTGGCGGTGATCCTCTGCAGAGTAGTGGTGGCGGTGCTCCTATGAGGAGATGTGGTGGTGGTGGTCCTCTGAAGAATGGTGGTTGGGGTGCTCCTTGTATGGCGCGGAGTTGTGGTGGTGCTCTCATGCATTGGAGAAGTGGCGGTGCTCCGATCCGGAGATGTTCTTTCTGTGCGAACAGGTGAAGAGGTGGTGGCCCAACGAGATTTAACGCTGGAGGTCGCCAAGATGTGGTAACGGTGGCAGTACTGGTGCTCCAGACAGGAGCAGCGCATGACATGGTGGTGGCGGTGTCCAGCAGCACTCGACATTGGTGTGGTGTAGTGGTGCCCAGCTTGGCTAGGAATGCAGGTGGCTGTGCAGTAATATGCAGCAGAAGTCGGTACTGTGGTGGAGCGAGTCAGTGGTGGCACAGGTGGGAATGACAACACTGACTGCTGCACGTACTGATTCTGCTGCATAGCCTGCAAGTAAGCAGTCAGCTGTTGCTCAGGACTAAGGTGATCCGCCATGCCCCGTTCAATTTTACTAAAGAAATGGTGCGCTGGTCTATTGAGATCGGCCTCCAGCCAGTCAAGGCGCTGTGCGGAAGAGTGGAAGAGGTGTTCCATGTAGTTAAAACCACGGTCCATTAGAGAAAATCCACTTTCCACTCTTTCGGACAGCGTCTTGAGACTGGCATGAAAGGCCTCGCTCAAGTACATGAACTCGGGCAAGACAGGCCCGTCCGAGGCCCTCTGCCACTGGCGGCTAGTGCCCGCGTAACCAGTGGCAGAGACCTAGGACAGGGGAACACCTGATTGACCAGCTTCCTGGCCACCAGCTGTCTGTGTTGCTGACCTGCAAGTTGCTTCCTGGCTGTCGGATGGCTGGGACGGGTCCGAGGTCGATCGATGAAGAACCGCTCCCGGGACAGGTTGCAGGGTGCTGCTCCAGGTGCTGTGAAAAAAAAGGTAAACATTAGTATCCAGCATTAACAATACGGATCAGCTGTGGAATATAAGTTAGGGTTAATAAGCCAAAAAAAATAAAAAAATAAATACTTACGCTCTGGTGGCAAGTCCTGGTCGTAAGAATTCCAAGGCACGATGATTCCAATACTTGGTTCTTGTCCTTGCAGAAGAGCCACTGCGAACCTATCCCTCAGCACGAACATCAGTGTTGAAACGGTCCTTCATCGAGCGCCAACGTGTGCGGACTTTGTTCACTGTTGAAACAATGGAAAAGAAAAACAAAATTAGGTTGGACAACACAATGATGGTATCTGTATTACCACACACACCTGAGTTGTCATCAATGCTGAATCACCAATAATTCAAATAAAAATGCATTCACTATTGAACCTGAGGACACATGTGTGTTTACTGCAAGCAGATCTCTTGCAGTAAACACACATGTATCATCAGATCAAGAGTGAACCATGAGAAAGACACAGCATTCAATACACAATGCGTACACTATTGAACCTGACGTCACATGTGTGTTTACTGTAAGCAGATTTCTTGCAGTAAACCCACATGTATCATCAGGATCAAGAGTAAAACATAAAAAAGACACAGCATTCAATACACAATGCGTACACTATTGAACCTGAGGACACATGTGTGTTTACTGCAAGCAGATCTCTTGCAGTAAACCCAAATGTATCATCAGGATCAAGAGTGAACCATAAAAAAGACAGCATTCAATACACAATGCGTACACTATTGTACCTGACGTCACATGTGTGTTTACTGCAAGCAGATCTCTGGCCGTAAACCCACATGTATCATCAGGATCAAGAGTAAACCATAAAAAAGACACAGCATTCAATACACAATGTGTACACTATTGAACCTGATGTCACATGTGTGTTTACTGCAAGCAGATCTCTTGCAGTAAACCCACATGTATCATCAGGATCAAGAGTGAACCATAAAAAAGACACAGCATTCAATACACAATGCGTACACTATTGAACCTGAGGACACATGTGTTTTTACTGCAATCAGATCTCTTGCAGTAAACACACATGTATCATCAGGATCAAGAGTGAACCATAAAAAAGACACAGCATTCAATACACAATGCGTACACTATTGAACCTGAGGACACATGTGTGTTTACTGCATGCAGATCTCTTGCAGTAAACCCACATGTATCATCAGGATCAAGAGTGAACCATAAAAAAGACACAGCATTCAATACACAATGCGTACACTATTGAACCTGAGGACACATGTGTTTTTACTGCAATCAGATCTCTTGCAGTAAACACACATGTATCATCAGGATCAAGAGTCAATGCAGCATCACACAACAGAGAAATACTTACTGAACGCCTTTTTGACAGTTGCAGAGGCGCTGTCCCAGCCCTCCATCAATGCTGCAGCCACTTCATTCCATAGCCGCCGGGTCACCACCATGTCCTTGTACTGCTGGTCTCGGCCGTCCCACAACGGGACACTCTCCTGGACAAGGCTGATGAGTTGCTCATTGTCTAGATAGACGTCCTCATCCCGTTGTGGAACCTAGAAAAGAAATACATTTAGAATCTTTGCATTTATGGAGAGTGGTGATGGAGAAGAAAAAAAAAAAGGGGAGAAAAGCAGGACAGAAAAACCAGAATCCAAAAATGTAAAAAAAAAATAAAAAATTAGGAAAAAACTTTCCTACCGTGCGTCTCCTTCCCGCTGTGCTTTGTGTACGCTGCTTCGGCTGCTCACCCTCACTTGGCTGGTCCGATGCTGAGGTCTGTAAAAGAAAATAAATAATTAAATATTTGGACAGGCAGGTATACTTCACAAGACAGAAAACTACTCACCTCATGCTCTGCGTCTGCCAATTCTTCCGCTGCTGGTGAGTATTCGGATCCAGAAGACTTTCTAGCAAAAGAAAAAAATAAAACATTAGTACACACTATATATTTGAAAGCACAGGCTCACAGAAAAATTATACTCACATTAAGCTGCTGTGATCCAAAATATGATCTCTGGCTGGGTGGGTGTCTTTTCTTCTTGCAGTATGTCTGGAGAGTAATGAGGTGGCACTACAAAGCCCTTCTTTTATCTCCCATGCTCGCAAACAATCAAACAATGTTTCTTGTTGAGGGGCTGGATTTTGACAGTGTCTAGACATTGTTTACTCTGAAATCGCACGCGCTCACTAAGCGCTGACATACGCACTATACAGCGCACGTCAGCGTGCAAATAGACTGTAATACTATTTTTTTGTGCATTGCGTGCACTGACGCACGCATGCGCATTTTTAACGACATTGGGCGGACCAAAAAATGCAACATGTAGCGTCCGGCATGTCTGATCGCAGACATGGAAAATGCGCAGTGCACTGAAACGCTGAGGCCTACGTGCAATCGCTAGACACTACGCATGCCATTTTAAATATAGGGGACAAATGCGCGTGCGACCAATAGCGCACAATGCGCTGCGCGATAAAACGCAAATGTGAAACCAGCCTTAAATAAGAGAGTCATACCGAACAAAATAGTTAATAAACAATATTTTCCACACGACTTCTTTACATCAGAACAATTTTGGAAACATAATTTTTTTGTTACAAGGGTTAAAAGTTGACCAACGATTTCTCATTTTTCCAACAAAATTTACAAAACCATTTTTTTTCGGGACCACCTCATATTTGAAGTGACTTTTAGGGTCTATATGACAGAAAATACCCCAAAGTGACACCATTCTAAAAACTGCACTCCTCATGGTGTGCAAAACCACATTCAAGAAGTTTTTTAACCCTTCAGGTGCTTCACGACAACCAAAGCAATGTGGAAGGAAAAATTGAACATTTTACTTTTTTCACAAAAAATTTACTTTGGAACCAAACTTTTTTATTTTCACAATGGTATCAGGAGAGAATGGACCACAAAATTTGTTGTGCAATTTCTCCTGAGTATGCGGATACCCCGTATGTGAGGGAAAGCCACTGTTTGGGCGCACGGCAGGGCTCAGAAGGAAGGGAGAACCTTTTGACTTTTTGAACGCAAAATTTGCTGGAATCAATGGCGGACACCATGTCACGTTTTGAGACCCCCTGATGTACCTAAACAGTGGATCACCTAAATTTTAACTCCAACCCTAACACAGCCCTAACCCCAACCCCAACACACCCCTACCCCTAATCCCATCCCTAACAACAACCCTAACCCCAACACAACCCTAACCCCAACCCAAACTCTAGCCCCAACCCTAACCCTAACCCAACCCTAACACTAGCTAAAACCCCAACTATAACCCCAACCATAACCCTAACACTAGCCCAACCCTAACCCTAGCTATAACCCTCACCATAACTGTAACTTAGCCCCAACCCCAACACTAGCTATAACCCTAACTATAACCCCAACCATAACCCTAACGCTAACCTTAATGGAAATATGGAAAACAATACATTTATTTTATTTTATTGTTTTTACCTAACTAAGGGGGTAATAAAGGGGGTTTGATTTACTATTTTTTTATTTTGATCACTGTGATAGGGTATCACAGTGACCAAAATGATCAACAGGAGAAATCTCCTATTGTTGCCGTATGCCAACTGGCAGATCTTGGCAGGCATACTGCGCATGCGCCCATTTTTTTCCCGTAAGAATATGCCGAGTGCCGAGGGACACAGCCGGAGGGACAGGGGGACATCGTAGGTATTGGGGGGGGGCTCAGGGGACCCCATTTCTCTCTTCTCTAATATGCTAGATCATATCAGAGGAGAGAGAAATAAATGGGAAATCTGACTGTTTTTGCGGTCGCCGTTAGTGAATAACGGTGATCGCAACACTGGGGTCAGTAAAAACCAATCCAAATCATGTTCTCCGGGGTCTCGGCTACCCCCGGTAGCCAAGATCTGAAAGTTTTCCTGACCCTGAGGGGCCCTATAACCTTATTTATCAACACTGTTAAAAAGCGGCGCTGATGAATAAATACCCTTAACTGCCGCCGTTAAAAGGCATATCGGCAGTCGTTAAGAGTTGGACTACCTGAAGCGCATTGCTTTATCCATGACTATGTCATTTTAAACTTACTGATTGAATTGTTTTCTATTCGCACCAATAAAGAAGAAGTTTTGCATTTCCGTGGATCATTCTTTTTTTGCAGTTTTAGTGTGTTAACTATTTTCCTGAGTGAGTTACTATTAGAGATGAGTGAAAATGTTTGGAAAACCATTGGCGAATTTGAATTTGTCATATTCATACCATATTTGTGCCAAATTTATGTTTGACGATCGTTTCTGAACATATTCACTCATCTGTACTCCCATTGACTCCAATGGCGTTTGGCTATGTTCGGCGAATATTTCAAATACGGCGAGCTTAATCCAAACCGAATATTTAAATATTTGTTCATCTCTCGTTATTATACTATCATAACATTACCAACAGCCCACTACATTTTTTGTGTGCTGAGAAGCCATCATTGGCACAGTGTACGTCCTGACCACGCACTTGCGGTCGTTGTCTTTGGAGGTGACAGACATCAAGCGGCAATAACAGCATGCGTTATCCAATGCTGCACAGGTTATACTCCACCCAAAACAATCTTCTGAGCTTAAGGTAAATTTACTGGATTGTTTTGACAGGGATCGAAGTAAGTTTTCCATCTTTCCTTCTTCATGTAAGTACACTGCTCAAAAAAATAAAGGGAACACTTAAACAACAGAATATAACTCCAAGTAATTCAAACTTCTGTGAAATCAAACTGTCCACTTAGGAAGCAACACTGATTGGCAATCAATTTCACATGCTGTTGTGCAAATGGAATAGATAACAGATGGAAATTATTAGCAATTATCAAGACACCCTCCATAAAGGAGTGGTTCTGCAGGTGGGGACCACAGACCACATCTCAGTACCAATGCTTTCTGGCTGATGTTTTGGTCACTTTTGAATGTTAGTTATGCTTTCACACTTGTGATAGCATGAGACAGACTCTACAACCCACACAAGTGGCTCAGGTAGTGCAGGTCATCCAAGATGGCACATCAATGCAAGCTGTAGCAAGAAGGTTTGCTGTGTCTGTCAGCGTAGTGTCGAGAGGCTGGAGGCGCTACCAGGAGACAGGCCAGTACACCAGAAGATGTGGAGAATTGCTTGGAAAGGTGATTGCCAGATTGGTCACACTTGTCAAGCATAGTGACAAGTGTGACCAACTTTTTACTATTGATTCTGCCTATGCAGCATCAATAGCAAAAGATAAAATGTTAAAAATAATTAAAAAAAATAAAAAAATCGGGATATACTTACCCTCTGTCAACTCCCGGAGTCCTCATTGGCGCTCGCGGCAGCTTCCGTTCCCAGGGATGCATTGCGTGAATGACCTCTAATGACATAGCGGTCTCGACAGAGGGTAAGTATATCCTGATTTTTTATTTTAATTCTATTTTTTACAGGATTATGGTACCCAGGGCATGGAGGAGAGTCTCCTCTTCTCCAGACCCTGGGTACCATGCGCACATGAAGCGCTCACTTTACGCATGGTGGGCATAGCCACATGCGTAAATTGAGCGTTTCAATGCAATCCTATAGTGGCAGAATCGCTGTGATTCTGCAGAATTAATGGACATGCTGCGGATTTTACCGGTATGCGATTCTGCAGCGGAAAAATCCGCAGCATGGGCACAGCAATTGCGGAATCCCATAGGATTGCATGGGAATGCGTTTTTTAAGCGTTTCCGCTGCCGCAAAAATGCGGCGGAAACGCTTAAAAAATGCAACGTGGACACACAGCCTAAAGGTAAAGAGGAAGAAAAAAATCAATACTATGTAAGGACACTGGTTCTAACGTTTTGAACTTATCTCTCATGCATAGTACTGATTGCTTTTACAAATGTCTTTGGTTACCAAATCTGGAGTTATAGTTACCTCTGAATTTGATGACTCAGGTTCCGCCTTAAATCTCATTGACAGTGATTTTCCTATCAAGTGTGGGTACACAGTTTTAACTCTCAATCATCCTATTCAAGTATCCTCAATTGATAATGCGCCGTTTACCCAAAGTCATGTTCCTTTTAAGGTTAACAATGTGCGGGAGTATTACACACAGAATCTATTGCATTCATGGTGTTTCCTTACTTACCAGCAAAAGTTGTGTTGTGTATGCCCTGGTTGGTGAAACACAATCCTACCATCAATTGGGAGACTCGCAAGGTTAAGTCTTTGGGGAATTTTTGTTTTTCTAGTTGTTTAACTAAATTTCTGGCATCTTTGAGATCTCTTCTTCCAGATTTCATTCAGGATTTTGAGGTTGTTTTTTCTGAGGCTGAATGTGAAGTCCCCCCGCATAGGTCATATGTCTGTTTAACTTCTCTCTTGAATGTACTCTGCCTTGAAACAGTACATTCAAAAGAGTCTCTCCAAGGGTCACATAAGGCCTTCACCTCACCAGTCACCGTGGGATTTTTTTTTGTTAACAAAAAAGATGGAGGTTTGTATCCTTGTTTGGATTTTAGAGAAATTAATAACATTACTGTACTTAATCCTTACCCATTACCTCTTATTCCATAAGAGGTACATTCAGAAGGAGAGTAAGACTACAGTCACACGTTCAGTATTTGGTCAGTATTTTACATTACAGTTTGAAAGACAAAACCAGTAGTTGGTGATAAATGCAGAAGTGGTGACGTGTTTCCATTATACTGTCTATACTTGCATATTGTCACGTCACCGTCAGACTCGGGGACTGCTGTTCCTGCCTCGGCCACTGGGAGGTGCCAGACTGTCACGTCGCCGTCAGACTCGAGGACTGCTGTTCCGGTCTCGGCCACTGGGAGGCGCCGAACTGTCACGTCGCCGTCAGACTCGGGGACGGCTGTTCCTGCCTCGGCCCCTGGGAGGCGCCGTTGTTCACCCGTGGGTGATGGTGGTGACAGAGAAAGGGCTCCTGTGCAGGCATATGGTGGGTGCAGGCTCCGATCCTCTGTCAGGCATGAAGGGGTTAGTGCATCGCCATCTGGCCTGGTTCTGGGGGCGGTCCAAATGAGGTCATCAGACTGTGAGCCTGTGAGGGATAGCCTGATCCTTCAAATACCTTGAGGCCTGTCTTGCAGGCCGCCAAATATAGTCTTGGTTTCCCCAGTGTGCTAGTGTGTATTTGCTATTGCTGACTCTGACCTTAGCCTGAATTTTGACTCTGCTACTGCCTGCCGATTTTGTACCTTTGTTGCCCTCCTGGTTGAAGACTCTGACCTTGGCCTGGATTTTGACTCTGCTACTGCCTGCCGATTTTGTACCTCTGTTGCCCTCCTGGTTTAAGACTTTGACCTTGGCCTGGATTCTGACTCTGCTACTGCCTGCTGATTTTGTACCTCTGCCACCCGCCTGGTTCACACTTGGATTCCTGACTATGCCTTCGGTCTCATTAATTTATCCCTTTCTGGTGACCGTCCTGCTCTGGTCCTCTGCTCTTATACAGACAGCTACCTCCTGGGCTCTGCTGTAATTCCAGATCCCTGTATAGGGGTAAAGGGTCTCGGGATTGCTCGGGGTGTTGTCTCAATTGCAGTCCAGACGGACGTCACACATATAAGCCGACCCGATTATAAGCCGAGGCACATAATTTTGCCACGAAAAACTGGGAAAAGGTATTGATTTGAGTATAAGCCGGGTATGCATTGTCCCCTCATCCCTATCCTTGTCTGCATGGCTTCTTATTCTCATCCATGTCTGCGTGGCTCCTTACTCCCGTCCTTGTTTGCGTGGCTCCTTATTCCCATCCTTTTCTGCATGGCTCCTTAATACCATCCTTGTCTGCATGGCTCCTTAATACCATCCTTGTCTGCATGGCTCCTTAATACCATCCTTGTCTGCATGGCTCCTTAATACCATCCTTGTCTGCATGGCTCCTTAATACCATCCTTGTCTGCATGGCTCCTTAATACCATCCTTGTCTGCATGGCTCCTTATTTCCATCCTTGTCTGCATGGCTCCTTATTTCCATCCTTATCTGCATGGCTCCTTATCCCCTTCCTTGTCTGCATGGCTCCTTATCCCCTTCCTTGTCTGCATGGCTCCTTATCCCCATCCTTATCAGTATGGCTCCTTATCCCCATCCTTATCAGTATGGCTCCTTATCCCCATCCTTGTCTGTATGGCTCCTTATCCCCATCCTTATCAGTATGGCTCCTTATCCCCATCCTTATCAGTATGGCTCCTTATTCCCATCTTGTCTGCATGGCTTCTTAGGGCCAGTCACACACATAGCGACACACCAGCGATCACGACAACGATAAGACCTTGTCAGGATTGCTGGTGTGTCGCTACATGATCGCTGGTGAGCTGCCAAACAGGCAGCTTCACCAGCGATCAGCACCAGCGACACGTGGGTAACAAGCGATGCACGTCGCTTAGTTACCCACTGTGTACCTTAGTTACCGGCATGCTGATGCAGGGAGCTGGTAACCAAGGTACACATCGGGTTTCTATGCGGCGCGTGGCACTTAGAAACCCGATGTGTACCTTGGTTACCAGCTCCCTGCACCAGCGCGCTGGTAACTAAGGTACACATTGGGTTTCTAAGCGTTGCGCGCCACTTAGAAACCCGATGTTTACCTTAGTTACCAGCAGTTACCTTGTCTGCCTGGCTCCTTATTCTCATCCTTGTCTGCATGGCTCCCTATTCCCATCCTTGTCTGCCTGGCTCCTTATTCTCATCCTTGTCTACATGGCTCCTTATTCCCATCCTTGTCTGCCTGGCTCCTTATTCCAATCCTTGTCTGCATGGCTCCTTATTCCCATCTTGTTTGCATGGCTCTTTATCCCTATCCTTGCATGTATGGCTCCTCATCCCTATCCTTGCATGTATGGCTCCTCATCCTTATCCTTGTATGCGTGGCCCTCATGAGAAAAGCATAAAAAAAATCCTACATACCTTTCCTGCGCGCCCACTCAGCATCTTGTTCCGATGCCAGCAGCTCCTGCATCCGGGCGATAACGTGTCCCCGCTCATTATCCCCTTTACCCCCAAGGGTGGTTTGCACGTTAATGACTGGGCCAATTTTTACAATTATGACCACTGACCTTTATGAGTTAATAACTCTGGAACGCTTCCATGGATCCAGGTGATTCTGACACTGTTTTCTCGTGACATATTGTACTTCATGATAGTGGTAAAATTTCTTTGATATGACTTGCGTTTATTTGTGAAAAAAATAGATAGAAATACCCAAAAGTGACACCATTCTAAAAACTGCACCCCTCAAGGTGCTCAAAACCACATTCAAGAAGTTTATTAACCCTTCAGGTGCTTCACAGGATTTTTTTGAATGTTTAAAAAAAAGAACATTTAACTGTTTCACAAAAACATTACTTCAGGTCCAATTTTTTTTATTTTCCCAAGGGTAACAGGAGAAATTGGACCCCAAAAGTTATTGTGCAATTTGTCCTGAGTACACTGATACCCCACTGTTTGGGCGCATGGCAGAGCTCAGAAGGGAAGGAGCGACGTTTGACTTTTTCAACGCAAAATTAGCTGGAATTGAGATCGAGCGCCATGTCGCCTTTGGAGAGCCCTTATGTGCCTAAACAGAGGAAACCCCCCACAAGTGACCCCATTTTGGAAACTAGACCCCCCAAGGAACTTATCTAGATGTGTGGTGAGCACTTTGAACCCCCAAGTGCTTCACAGAAGTTTATAACATAGAGCCATAAAAATAAAAAATCATATTTTTTCCAAAAAATGATATTTTTGCCCCCAATTTTTTTATTTTCCCAAGAGTAACAGGAGAAATTGGACACCAAAAGTTATTGTGCAATTTGTCCTGAGTATGCTGATACCCAATATGTGGGGGTAAACCACAGAGCTCGGAAGGGAAGGAGCACCGTTTGACTTTTTCAACGCAGAATTGGCTGGAATTGAGATCAGATGCCATGTCGCGTTTGGAGAACCCCTGATGTGCCCCGTGAGCGCAGCTGATCGCGATGACGTACTATCCCATCCTTGGTCATTCGGGCCCGGGTCACCTGGACGGGATAGTACGTCATATGTCAGAAAGGGGTTAAGGAAGTGAATATTCACCTCTTTCAACGTCTATGGGAGTGGAGAGAGGTGAAAATTCATTACCTAATGAGCAGGCACCCGTGATAGCCCGGCAGCTGCTGGAAGCCGGTGGCTGTAATTCTGCACGCTATAAGAGAAATGAATATTCATTGCCAGTGTAGTGAATAGTCATTTCTCTTTAGCAGCGGGCACAGTTACAGCCGCAGCCGCTGGCTCCTGCCTCCTGTGACCTGCTGCTCCCCTCCCCCGCCGGCTTCTGTCACAATGACTCGTGTATAAGCCGAGGTGGTTGTTTTCACCGCAATAAAATGTGCTGAAAAACTCGGCTTATACACAAGTAAATACATTACTTTTCCTCTGATTGTCCCACTCCTGGTTTTGGCTGACAAATACTGAGGTCAAATACTGACCATACACTGAACGTGTGAACATGGCAAAACCATGACCATTCAAGGAGCAAAGTTGTTATATTCCATATTACAAGACTACAGACACAATCTCTTTTAGGGGAACAGATTTTCCACAAAAGAATATAGATGTACTGTACATATACAGTACATGAATTTATATAATGCCTTGAAAAAGTATTCATACCCTGTGAACTTTTCCACATTTTTTCACATTTCACTCACAAATGTTTTTTTTTTTTTATTGGGATACAGGGCAA